>NC_057872.1:18754215-19060048 GCF_019740435.1 Gambusia affinis | reverse complement strand
TAGGTTACCCAGCCAATGTTTTATATATTACTACTGTAGTTGAGACAGAAAGAAAAAAATGCATGTAGCTTGAAAAGGATTGGGAAGAAAACAAATTTATTTACTCCCACTCTATATCCACACAGAAACAGCGTGGTTACCACTGTAATTTGAGAATTGGTCATTTGTGTTATGAATAAAATTATATTTACCAATTTGAAATATTAGCAAATATTTCAAATTAGTAAATATATTTTAGTATTTTAGTAAGTATGAAGATTATGGGGTAAAAAATAATATTTTGTTTGGGGTATTTTAAAGGCGAGGGGGATTCTGGAGGTGACTCCTGTGAGGCAGCTGGTCAGCTTGAAGTGGAATCTGTATGGGAAACATTATCTCAGGTAGTTTCATCTTTGTGTGGAGTAAAAATAATAAAAAAATGTAGATTGACACATTGTGTTTTTAAGAGTGTTTTCTCTCCACCTCTCCTACGTCAGATTGCTTCTGCTCCTGTATCTCCTGTACATAGTGACCTTCACCGTGTGCTGTCTCTTCCGCCCTCTAAAGGACGCTGACAGGAACTACACAGACACGGACCTGGACAAAACCATCCGGGTTCAGAAGACCCTCAATGTGGGTTGCACTCATAAATTCATAGCATAAATGTGAGGTTGTAGGTTTACCACATACAATTAAAACTGTTTTTGAACATAGACAAACCTCAACAGTGCAGTTGAATAATGTTCAAAGCTTACTTGAGTAGATTTAACTTTATCATATAATTTGTAATAAGAAGGTAAATAATACATTTTTATTGCATTTATCAGAGATTCCTTTTTAGAAGCATATATTTTACATTCAGGCTCAATTTGACGATTAAAATCTGAAGATACAATATGACATTGTTTACTTGAATAACGGAAAATAAATTTAACTACCTCTGCTTTAAGTTTAATGAATTTAAAGGGATTTCACATCAAACATGCATCTAATCAGATAAGTTTATTTTATATGCAGTAATTTCTTTATACCTTGAACACAGTGTTTATACTTCTTTACAAACCATCACTGGTGAATAAATAAACTTTTTATTTCAGTTGCATAATCTGGAACCTATCATTTAATTAGATTACATTTATTCTTTACATAAACAAAGTACCACAACAAAAGTAATAACTTTGTTTTAAAAAGCATTAATGCCACAACTTTTTTTAAAAAAAATCACAAAAAGGAAATATGAAGATGTTTTTTTTTTTTTAAGTTTATAGTTCTGAGGTTATAATTTCACATTATGAGAATTAAGTATTTCTTGAGCCATAATAATCCAGATTAACAGACTTAAACCCATTTAATACATGACTATGTGTCTAAAGAATTTCTGCCCTATAGTTTAAATTTTGGAAATTATTCACTGGTATTAATTAGCTGTTCAATGATATTCCCATTTATTGGGATACACATGTATTTGCTTTCCTGTTCCTCCGAGCATCTATAAACAAACTAATGCCCTGAGAAACTGACCAACATGTTGATGAACTGGTGTGAAGGCATGTTTCCCATATCTCTTTTTTAATTAACTCATCTTCAAACTATTCAGTCGACTAAGTTTTCAGGGGTTTTTTATTCCACCGCATGCATGTAAACATCAAACTGAGCGCTGATGCTTGTACTTTCCTGATCCTGCTTCAGGAGAGTTATGTGACTTATGGGGACAGTCTGCGGCTGGCTGGAGAGGTCATCAGCGTCCTGGGAGCTATACTCATCCTGGTGCTGGAGGTCAGCACATGACTCATGTCCTATCTTTATGTTTTTATGAAGCAGTTGTGTGTGCTAAAACGTCCTCCTTCATGTCATCTTACCAACAGATCCCTGACATACTGAGAGTCGGAGCAAAGCGTTACTTCGGCCAGACAGCATTGGGAGGACCCTTCCATGTCATACTGTAAATAGAAACATTTTTACAGCAGGGACACAAGACCAAAATTCACAGACATGTTGTTTGATGCTTCTGCTGGTGTCTGTAATGTTTTATGCAGAATAAGCTACGCGACCTTGGTGGTGCTGCTGTGTGTGTTCAGAGCATGTGAGGTGCAGAGGGAAAGGGAAGTGATGGCGCTGTGTCTGGTTCTTGGCTGGTGCAACGTCATGTTCTTCGCTCGTGGGTTTGAAATGCTCGGCCCGTACGTCATCATGATACAGAAGGTGAGAAGGAATGTCAAAGCTATGCGGTTGTTTTGCAGTACACAACACATTACAGTTATTAATGCTACAATACAATGTGGCAATGTGATTTATGTGGCTTTTTTTAAAAATGTTTTCCTTTCATTTCCTCCTAGGTTATATTTGGAGACCTGACAAAGTTTATGTGGCTCAGTTTCATTGTCCTCGTCGGTTTTTCCACCGGTAAGTGTTTATTCTTGGTGTTTTCACATTTTTTAAAATTGTTTTTCTCATTCACTTGTTTGTCTAATCGTCCCCTTAGCTCTTTGGATGGTGTACATGACCCAAGTCCCAGGTTCTATTCCTGCATACACGTCCTACCCCATCACCCTCTTCTCCCTGTTTGAACTCAGCGTGGGTCTGATCGACCTGCCTGTGGATCACACCTTCATAACACCCCCCATCGTCCACGTGCTGCACTTCATCTTCTCTGTGTTCGCCTACACCCTGCTGATCAACCTGCTGATCGCCATGATGAGTGACACACACTGGAGGGTGGCCCAAGAGAGAGACGAGCTCTGGAGGACTCAGGTAGCTGTTGCGCGCGCTCACGTCATCACCTTGTCAGCGTGGATTCAACACTGCTGTGTCATGCTTACAGCTGGGATATTTGTTGTTCAGGTTGTAGCCACGACTCTGATGCTGGAGAGGAGGCTTCCTCGCTGTCTGTGGCCTCGGCTCGGCGTGTGTGGGCTCAGTTACGGCCTTAAAGAGCGCTGGTATCTCAGGTAGGAGAATGTGGCTCTGATCTCAAAGAGAGATTGTGTGGATAAATAGTGTATGATAACAAGAGCTGGAAAAGACAGTTACTAAAAACAAACTCTTCAAATCAGATCTTAAATCAGCTCAAAATAAAATAAAAAAAATGTATCACTTTAAAGCTGTAAGAAAATCACTGTTGCTACAAGCCATTTAACATTCAGATGGACGAAACAATTCCTGACAAAAATATGGTAGAAGCCGCAAAAGACTTAAAAATGAGCAGATGCTTTACTCACCAGCAGGTTAATGACCCTGAACAAACATCCAGAACTCCAAGAAATGGTGAACATTAAAGTGTCCAACAACCCAAGGATCAGTAACTAAACCTAAAAGTTGCTGCAGAGATAGAAAGTTTTATAAAGATGGACTGAAGGAACCTGAAAATAAATTCAATCCACAATTTTCAGACCCATATTTTAGAAAAATCTTCAAAAGCATGTAACGTTTTCTATCCTCCTCATGATTGTGTAGCTTGTCTTGGTTTGTCCTTTATAACCCAAGCGAAATACTGATGCTGGCTTAGGATAAAATGTGAAAAAAAATCTGGAGGGCATAGAAACTATTACACCACAATAATCTGTGATAAAAAAAAAAAAATAAAATTACAAAAATGTGCAAAAGGAGGGAATTGATTGATCCTGAATGTGTGAGCTCCTGGTCCTCGGTAAATACTGGTTTCTAATCAAACCAGTGGAAATCATTCAATATGAAAGCCTGTGGTGTGTTTTATTATGTTTAACATTTTTAATGATGTTTTCAACATATTTATCATCACTTTTTTTTCATTGCTTTGGACCTCGATTGGAAATGTCACTGGACTATTTGTAGAAGAAACAATTTTGTATTTCATGCACTAAAGACAGAATTTTGCACATAAGACATTGTGGGTTTTTTTTGTTTTTGTTTTAAACAAGTTACCCCCGAACCAAATTTTCTGGCAGATAAAACAACCTTCCTGCTGTAGAATGAAAATAGTCTTAAAGATAAAATGCATTTTGCTTGACTTTATCATGGTTCTAAAGTACTTTGACTTCCAAAGTTTTCTAGTGTAACTTAAAGTAAGATTTAATTTGAAAGATTACTTTTACAGCAGTTTATTTATTTTCATTTCATTTATTTATTCTCAAATATTTTTTACATGTTATTTTTAATTGCTCTACTTTGTTTTATTTTTTATTTTAGAAAATTCATTTCAGTAGAACTAGTACAGAAAGGATCTCTGGGTAATCAGTAAAACGTGGAAGGAACCTTCAAGGCTGGTGCTCCCCCTGGTGGTGGCTAAACTATACAGCAACTTTACAGTAAAGCACAAATAAAAGCGCAGAGTCCAACATTTTGGTAGCAGAAACAGTCTTATAGATGTTTCTGTTGACATAAAACCAAGCTGCTATTGGAAGTTAATTAATTCAACCATTCAGTTCATTCATTCCAAACTTATCCTGGTTATCAAACGATGGAGTCAAGACCATTTCTTCACATTATTATTATTATTATTCAGACAAGTCAAAATGTTTCCTATCCAAGGGGATCAAATAGATTGCCATAAAGATGATCAGCACCATGTTTACTTTCTAATTTTACTTGGCTGAACTGAAAGGTGACCTCCAGTCCACAGTGTATTTTGAGATTGAACGTTGTTTATGTTCCATAAAAGTTTTTACTGAAGCTCCTCTTCTGCAGGGTTGAAGACAGGAACGACCCCATGATGGAAAAGATGCGACGCTACGTCAAGGTCTTCTCTAGTCAGGATAAAATGGAGGGCAGTGAAAAGTCAGAGTCAACAAAGGACATCCCGATGCGTGAACATAAAAACACAGACAGGAAGAAGGCACAGGCGGGGTGGGAGATGATTCGACACAGCGCTTTAGGTTTGGAGATGGAGCAGGAGGAGCCAATGGACATCCAGGACATCAGATACGTCTAAAATGAAACTCCACCTGATCATAATCTAAACTTTTTGAAGCAACGACACGTCACTGACTTGAAGATGTATCTGTTTTTTCCTTTGTAGTGAACTGTGCAATTATTCTTGCAGTATTATGCTATAGTGAAGCATGTTATTTTTATAGCAATATATATTTAAAAATTGTATGTAGCAGAAATATATCCAGAGTGAACATAATATTGAAACATTCCACTTGACAAGAAGCTGAATGCACACTTTTATATGAGAATAAAACGCTATTAAAACAAATTTACTGGTCTTTATTTGAGTCAACATGAAATGTATCATCATAAACATCAGAGATTCCTGACTAACGTTGATGAAAGCCAAACTACTAAGGCACAAATCATATTCCAGCAGTAAGAATAACTCAATGGCATACATCAAATTCAGACCACAAATATAATATTTACTTCATCTAAGAAGCTTGGATATGATTGGAGTGTGGTATAAAAACGAGCTGCTGGTTGTGTTGCTACGGAGACGATTGTTGATCATCATCAGAACTGCAGCTGACAGATGAAGTAGGTGGTGGATTGACAGGAAGCTCTGTCCCAGTTCTTCTCAGCTGGGCTGTCACTGTTCAGATAGGCACAATCTCCGTTGTTTACAGCTTCAGTCCAATAGCTGCAAACATTAGAACAATTAATGTTAACGACCAAACTGAATATCCAGGATATTAAGTTCTTAGGAAAGTGAAATGTTGTCAGGTGTTGTAGCTCTTTCTGAAAAAGATTGGTGTTTCTTTATCTTGCCATGTCGAAAACATAATTTGCCTCCATTCTAAAATGGAGAAATTAACTGTATTTGTTTTTTGAAATTTAGTCTTGCCCACATTTTTGATAAATGTATCACAAATGCAGAGTGTGTGTATATGTTAATGTCAACTTTATTTATGAAGCTCTTGGCAACAAAGAAGCTGCTCCAAGTCCTGCAGAGCAAAACAAAATAATTCATAGGATTTAAAAAGAAAAAAAAAGGAGAAACACATGGAATTCATGAATAAAGTAACTAGTTTAAAAAGATTTAAAACATTCAAAAGTAGTATTAGTTAAGATGTCAAGCTCTATTTAATTCAAAAGTGAAAAAGTAGAGGTAAGTCTTTGTAAGCACTTCTAATGTCTTGAGATTGTGAGCTATGCATCGGTACATTATTTCACAATTTTGGGGCTGCAGCAGTGAGGACATGATCACCTTCACTTTTCTGATTAAATCTCACAGTATCTAAGAGCGACTGGTTTGAACTTGTTAATGTTTTGGAGGTTTGGCTCTAGAAGATTCTCTGAATATAATGGAGCACGACCATGAAGACCCTTTAAAATCAGGACCAAAATGTTGTGAATCAATTCAGCTTGGGGACTGAAAGCAGAACATAAGTTATATGTTTTAGTTTTCGAGGTTTTAACAAAACAGGAGCAGCATTTTTTCATTTTGAAGGAATGAAGAAAAATTCACATTCAGATACTTTGTCAGGACATGATGATCTGTTGTGATACTGTTTTTTGTTGTTTTTTCTTTTAATAATTTTTCTCAACCTGATGATTAAATGACTGGTTGGTTTCTGTATACACAGCCCATGAGTGCCCCCACCTGGTCAAATATTTGAGCTGAATTAATCAGTATCTGACTCCAAATCGTCTTATTTCAGGCAAAACAAAGCAGAAAAATGAGGAGAAATTATTTAGTACGATTATAAAACTGATCAATATTTAGCTGTCAGTTGTTTTATAAATCCTCGTAATCATCATTGCAAGTTTCTTGCAGTGTCTTGCATTATTTCTCTACATTCACCTCTGCTGGAGTTCATTGTTGTTGACCCAGTTCCACGTGGAGCCTTCATGTCTCAGTCCAATCCAGTACTTCAGATTCCCTTTCCTTGTGAGGAAATTCTAGAGCAAAAGGAGAAAACGAGTTGCACAAAATGCGCTGTGCAAATAATTATAACGTAACAAACTGCTAGAAGTGAAAATAACCAGTGACACAGTGCAAACCTGAACATTCTGGCTGGAAACAATAGCCAGAGATCCTCCACTGGAGCTGCAGTTCTTCTGACTCTCGGACCAGGTCAGTCTGGTGGTGGACAGGAAAAAACAGGATTTGCCAAAGGTGAGCCAGCCGCTAGCGCACTGCCGGCAGGACAGCTCTAAAAAATGAGACAGATGTGGCGCATTAAACACAAAAAAATATGATATAAAAAACTCTGCAAATTCTCACTAAGACAGATGTTTAGGTAAATTAAAAAAAGTTTTTTTTTTTTTAACCTCAGTACAGTAATTTCTTTAATGCCTTCATGTCTTACATGATTTTATTTGACAAATACAAGCTGCTTCAAAGATCTTATTTTAGTTTTTTGGCTGCTTCCTAAGTCTACCTGACCATTTTAAGAAGAGTTTTGTTTGAATCATCATGTGACAAGACGACCTTTAGCGGTTGGGTTTTTGTTCAGAGAGAGTCTTGAACCAGAGTCAGGTGGAGAACAGCAGCAGTTTATTTGTCACTCAGCATCAACACACACTTTCACAGCTGAAACTGCAGTCTTAAATAGTCCCAGCTGTGAAAGACCAAACCATATTAAATTCACAGGGGAATTACTTCATCAATCTCCACCTATTTACATAAAATACATTTCATTAAATACAATACTTCTATTTACTTTTTATAAATATTTTTCATTTTATCATTACACCTTAAATAAACACCACAAAAACCCACAAACAATTCCCCCCCTAGTCCTTTCAATGGCCTCTCCCAGAATCTATATATGGCATCTGGACTCCCGGGGTAGAATTTGTCCAAACACCCTGGAGAGGACACAGAAAAGACAGGTGAGTCACTCTACCACAGCACTCCACACTCAACAGATTATGCACACCTTTGCTTAGTTTTTCCTCACCATTAGCTCATTGCTCTGAGTAACAATTGTGCTCCTCCACAGGCAACAGCAACCAACCTCACTCATCAATGAGGAGCAGCTGTGCAGAGCCCAGAACAAAGGCTACATACTAATTGCTAAAATGTTCAATAAATATAATTAAAACTTCTTGTGTGCAAATTTCTGCTTAAAGTGCAAATGCTAAATAAAGTGTTTGTTGTTAATACAGTGCAAAAATACATTTTTAAGTGCCATACAGTGCTATATATAAAATAGTCCCAGTAATGAAGATCTCTTCATTACACATCAACACGATGAATCATGACTAAAGGGCTTCTCTAAATTCAAGGAATTAAGACTGAAAGGTAACTTACCACACAACAATTCAACTACAGCTCTATTGGTCAATTCTTACTCAAAAACCAGGCATTTTAAAAGCTGTGTGTAGCCCTTTGATATGACTTCATATTACACCTGGTTTCCACTTCCTGATATTCTGAGATTTACTCACTTGAAACGCAACATAATTGAAGGAAATTAAATCTGAACAAACTCTTCCTGGTAGATTGGATTAATTGGAGCCACCTTTAAATTTCCCTGTGAGAGACTTATTATAGAAAATAAGTGTTCAGAGTGGATTCAAAATGACCCAAAATTACAAATTGACCAACAGCAGATGGTTCCTACAACCCTGTAAACTACAGAAGTGAAACATAGTTTACGAGTGAAATGACCAACACCATAACAAAAAAGATCGTAACAACTTTGCTTCCACAGTTGAATAACAACTTTAAATGGTTTTAACATATTGTTTTTCTGCTGAGTTGTTTTTGTGGTTTGATACTTTGTTTTGGTCTTATTTGTCAGCACAATTTGCTGTCATGGTCAGATAGAGAAAACTAGATGAAAAGCCAAACATCTGCCGGAAGTTTGGATAACTTCTGATCAAGGCCACTTTAAGCAAAGGTCTGGTAAATCTTGAAAAATACAATAAAAAAATATTGAAGTATCTCATGTTTTTCTTTATTTGTTAAAGGTTTATTTTGTCAAATTTTCACTTACTCTTGAATGTCATCGTTGGGAAGCGGTTCTGGCAGTTCTCCAGGCTGCATGCTGGAGAAGGACTTTGTCGGTCACTAAATCTGTCATTTCCTTGGCAGAGTGTGAATTCAGTTTGGACTATAAAACAGAGGACAGTGGGAAGATATATGAGGGCAAGAACAGCACCCTCAGGCTGCAGCTCTGCAGCTAACAATGTACTGCATAGGAGACCTGTTGTTATAATGAACGCTGGATCAAAGAAAAAGATATTGCTTCCTAAAGCATGCTGGGTTTTCACTGTCTGCTATAATAACCTACTTTAAATCTGACATCTAAAGTAGCAGTGTGATTGAGTTGCTCTGATGCATGGAGGCGCGTACTCACGTTTCACACCGAGAACGACAACAACTACGAGAAGAATGAGGCAGGTTATTGCGAGGATAAAACACAGCAGACGGTACAGTCCTGTTTTTCCTTCATCCTGTTTGCCTGAAGAGGAAAACCAAATGTCAGTGAGCACTACAAAGACCACCATCAGAGTGGAAAAAACACTTCATCCCTACCTTTCTTTCCCTGCAGCTCAACCGACAATTTAGCTTCATCTGGTTTCTCTTTTTTATCCTCAAAATAGCTGCGAAAATATTTGATATACATGGAGAAAGCTGTCCTACTGTGTGCCAGACAGGGTGTTTATTCTTTTGTGTTCTAACTCAAGTGTGCCTGGGGTAGAGCTTAAAGAGTCCCCCGCCCACCGCAACACCATGACAACTTGCAGGAATTTCTAAATTATTCATGTAGCACAGAGCTTGTCTTTGAATGCCCCCGAGCTTTAATCTCTTTCTCTTGTAGAAACAGAGTCACAACAGAGACTTTGTACACCCAAACAAGAGATATAATTTCAATGCCAGCCATATTAGATCCGTGTTTGGGTCACACTTATCATAACGAGCGAATGCTGATGATTTCAGTGCAGAAAAAGTAACTAGAACAAGGTCATGTTCAAAATCATCAGTAGGAAAATAGCTCAAGAAGAATTAGTTGTATATGTGGATTAGTCAATATAACAATATGAGAACTCTCAGAATATTGAGAACACACCAGGTTCTCGCAAAAGTCCCAATAGAAATGATTAAAACACCTTCCTTATTTACTTTACTGTACTGTAGTGGTATAAAATTTGATACACTTGTAGAACTTCTTGACACCAATCCAAAACTTTCCTTTCCCCATGCTCTGCAACTAACAGGTGCTTAAAGCCTCTGTTTTTGATCAAACTCTGTAGAGGATTTGACCAGTCGTCTTGAAATTTGGTGAGTTTCCTCATAAGGCGTGGGGGGCCTACAGGTTTCAAAATCATAACTTTTTATCCATATCTAAGAGGCATGGCCAGTCTTCAAAATTTGAGTTCTCAACAAGAAAATTAAATTACTACAACTCTTACAAGAAAGGTCACAGAGACACAAAACCTCCTGTGATTCATCCAGATTTGGGCCCCAAGACAAATCAACAATGAAAAGTTGCCAACACCTAAAGCCCAACACCTGAGGGAGAATAATGTTTTATTTCAGAAGGTCCGTATTTAAATTGTTTGCTGAACAGTAACATAGCAGAGGCTTATTTTGACATATCACCATCTGAATAGAATGATGTGTTATTTAAATGGTAATTTGAAAGAAAAATAAAAACTATTTAATTTAGAAAATCCAGAAGAAACGTAAACTGACATGTCTGCTAAATTTATTTCCGTAAATCTGTGGATAAACATTTAACATCTGAGTTACAGATGGGTTAAACACTATTCAAAATTAATAGCATTTTCTTAAAATGCATGTGGCATCTCTTGTATTTAACCAGATACAAATTTATGCTCCTTATTGTGTATTTATTTTATAAATTTACATGGGGAAATGGTTATAAAATGAAGAAGAAAGATTACTTTCTTCCTCTATATGTAAATGAGTTGTTTGCTGAACACAAACCTTCACACACTTTAAGTGTGTGAAGGTTTTTCACAAGTATGCAGACCCACAGTTGTTACTGCTGCATTTTGCAAAAGCAAAAACTAGAAACCATTTCAAATCTTTTAAAATCCTAAAGCCCCCACCACTAAGTGACTGGCAACCTGTTCATTTCCATGAGGGATCTCTTTTAAATTTAGCATTTTTTTAAAATATTAGGACTAAACATTATTCATTTTGTGAATGTTCATTTCTGCTGTGTTCATAACACAGTAAGACTATTTTAATACTGAGATGGAAATATGTTGTTTCGGTTTTATTAGAAATGCAGAAAGATGCATAAGTAAAACGACACCTTTTTTTACAGCAGTGCGAGACTGCACAACACTCAAATAAACGATTTGTGTGTTCCAGCTGAGGCTAAATAATTTCTAAAATTTTTGTTTTAATTGACTATGTGATCAATACTATTTAATATTTTGCTCACCATGAGTTCTCACCTCCAGTATCAGCTCATCTGCTCCTTCACTTTTTGGACTCTCTGCTTCTCCGTGACTGATTCAATCACTTTCCCAAATCTGACATTTTTTATTATTTAAAACGTGAACAATGCTAGAAAATATTACACGCAAAAATGCTAGAGAAAAAAATAACTATAAAAGAAGATGCACCTTTTAATGCCTCACAAAGTTATCTTATCCAGACTAAGTAACACAATGTGTAACATTTTTACATTTTAGACTCATGGTTAATTCAGCTGAGACATTTTCCTCTTTTGTCCTGTCCATTAGTCTTTGCTGTATATCCAAAAGAAAATACTCCATTTCTGATTTGCAGACATACCATCTCCTTGTTTGACTGTTGGATGAAAGGCTTCTACATAAACATCCTCCGACGGACTTTGGAGGCTTTCGTAACGGACTGGTTCTGCTTCCTCTAAAGACAAAAATACAAACACATCTGGAGATCACTTTCAAATTTACACACAATTAATTTAAACACCTGAGCACTATCTTCTGTGCTAATGCACTACATATCTTCCTCACCTTGAGTTATCGCCTCCAGCATCGGCTCACCTGCTTCCTCCTCTTCATTGCTTTGTGGGCTCTCTGTGGGGATCTCCTGCATCTCCATGGCTGCCTTTTGGTTTAATTCCCTAAATTTTTATTCACCCAGAGATTTTAAGGTTTCTAACAATAAAGGTTATGTAACTTTTTCAACATTCAAACACAAATGAAGAATGATGATAAGTTGCACAGATGTATAGGTCAAATTGGTTATCAACAAAAAGAACAACTCCTTATGTCTGGTCAACGTGTGACTCATTTCAAAGAATCACTTCCCCTTAGACATTTCTTTTTACTTTATTTAATTCCGCCCTTCCCCTAAACCACATGTATAAAATGGACAAATAGCTTTTGGGGTTTGAACTTGCCTCACCTCTTAGCTCACTTGAAAGCAGTGCAATGTGTGATGATAATCTAGGTTTTTTTATTCAGAGAAAAGACTTGGCGAAGAGGAATCTTTTAAAATGCCACGAAATCATTTACCCCCTTGGGCTTTATTTTTAATTTTTAACCATATAAAAACCTCAAGGTCCGTGAGATATTTTGTTGTACATAATGAAGAACTGTAAAATGGAAGGCATTGTTTTTGAAATGCATTGCAATTAAATATTTGCAAAGTATTATGTGTGTCTATTCAGCTCTTTTCAGTCCAATACCTTGAAGTAAATTTATATATAAAAAAAACAAAAAAAACATGCAAAACACTATATAAAGAAAACTGCAAATCAAGAACCCATCTGACAACATGACATACACTAAAAGATCTTTAAAAGAAATATGGTATGTCCATCTCGTTCGGAGCAAAGTTAACATATTTTAGTCTAAACATGTTTTCTAATCCATTGATGTAAAAGGCAGCTGCTCCAGATGTACATCACAACAATCAATGCAATATAAATAATTAGTTTTGTTTGATAAAGTATCAATCCTGCCACAATTAGTGGTACCCCTTAAACATTTATATACAGTAGATGTAAGGAAGCATTGCTTTTTCAATTTAAACTTTACATTGATCTGGTCTAATATTCTCAACATTGAATTTTTGTTTCTCATTAGTCGTAATCATCCAGATTAACAGAAATAAACCCACTAAATGCATCAATTCATATAATAAATTTACGGTATGTAACGGATACATTTTAAATTAAAATTTTATTTATTGGTATTACTTAATCGTTCAATAAATTTATTGCGACGCACATGTATAAGTTTTGTTCTTCCTCTAAACATTTACAGACAAGTTAATTCCTTGTGAAGCTGACTCAGAATATGTTGATGAAGTGATATGAAGCCATCGTTTGCTATAATGTTGCCTGTTTCTCATTTGCTTATCTTCAAATTATTCACTGTTTTCAGTGGGGGGTTTCCGCTACTTGCATGTAAACAAACTGAGCACTGATGCTTGCTGTATTTTCTTTTCCATCACTGATACAAAAGCAAAAAAAATGTATATATTTTTCTGCTGTTGTTTGTAATGTTTTTCCCAGAATAAACGATGGGTCCTTGGTGCAGCTACTGGGTGTTCAGAGCTTGTGAGACGCTAGAAGGAAGCTGAGTTGATGGCGCTATGTCTGGTTTTTGACTGGTGCAATGTCATGTTCTTCGCTTGCAGAAACCAAAACCCTGAGCTGTTTGTGGTGTCGGACATTTATGAGAAGTCAAGTTTAAGAGTCGGGCCTTGATGAGAAACCCTACATATGGCTAAAAACAAACACCCCGAACGCACCATCTCAAGGTAGCCGCTACCATCCAAGAAACATGGTAGCGGCAGCATCATCCTGTGGGTGTGTGCTGTTCTACAGGAACACGATAGAGATGTATTGAAGTTGAGGATGTATTGAGCAAAACGGACGAAATCATTTGAAAAACACAAAGAGCTCCAATGGAATGGTTTGAATCAAGGCATGTCCAGTTATATACAATCTGGTAATGTGATCTAGTCACAAATGTTGTTTTGACTTTTTTCTTTCATTTCCTCCTCGATTATATTTGGAGACCCGACAAAGTTTGTGTGGCTGAGTTTCTATGTTCTCATTGGTTTTTTCCACCTGTAAGTATTTATTCTTTGTATCTTGACAGATTATTAAAAGATTGTCTTCTTTTCACTTATTGGTTTCCTCTTTAGCCCTTTGGACGGTCTACATGACCTGGTCCCATTCCTGCTTTGCAGGGCCTGCTTACATCTTGTTGCACAATCAGAGGTCAGATTTGCCCATGAATAAAAACTGGTAAAGACATTTAAATTAGTCATTTAGAACAAACTTACATAGTTGGGGAGCCACTAATGTGGTAAAAACCAGCCCCTTGTTCTACACTTCACTTCATCCAACTTATTGCACATGAACATACAGATCCAGGTTTAGCTACCATGTCATCTAGTGAACTTTGTGTCATGTTGTAGGTTGGTTGATGAAGGTCACAAATGCCAAGAGGCAGAGGCATTTGTGACTCTGGTGAAGAATGTTTTAATGAAAGAATTATGAAAAAAATATATTAAAAACACAGGGACCCAGAGCCAAAACAAAAACAGGAATCCAACTGGAGGAACCAGCAAGGAGTGTGAGCAGGAGAAAGGTTTAAATAGTATGATGGTGAATGCTGGAACAAAAGGCCTGCGCTGATTAGCTAACGGGTTGATATGAGACTGGAGAGACCAGGAAATTAATTACAAAGAATAGAACTAAGAGTAAAACATGGCAAAACTGATCAGATGAAAATAACTGAACTAACAGAAGAAACAAGTATGGATGGAGGAAAATAAGAAATCAATACAGGAAAATAACAGAAGCAAAGAGTGCAAATAATTCGGAATCTGATATTTTGTTGGAAAAGGAGTTTTCTTAGGCCTCCACAGGAGCAGATCAAGTTTTATTCAGTCTCAGTGTAGTATGTTCAAGATTAACGATTCCATGAAGGCTTCACAGCAGTCGGTAACAGTTTTTTTTTCTACAGGTAAACCCAGCAAATACAATTTTTAAAAGCTAAGCCACTGAAGTACTACTCATATATTACACGATGCAGTAGTAAATAAAACTTGATGGCATACATTGAATTCAGTCCACAAATTTAATCAAATTTTTGTCTAAGAAGCTTGGATATGATTGGAGTGTGGCGTGAGAACAAGCTGCTGGTTGTGTTGCTATGGAGACGATTGTTGATGAGACTGTTTCCATCAGAACTGCAGCTGACAGATGAAGTAGGTGGTGGATTGACAGGAAGCTCTGTCCCAGTTCTTCTCAGCTGGACTGTCGCTGTTCAGATAGGCACAGTCTCCGTTGTTTACAGCTTCAGTCCAATAGCTGCAAATAATTAGTATTAATTAATAATTAATGTTAACCATTCAAGAAAATGTAAAAAATACAAAGATTATTTTTAAACAAGTGAAGTAATCTCTTTTGTGGCTCTTTTTACAGAGAAGATTGAAAATAAAAGCCAAAGCTGAGCTGAGTTTTTTTTTTCTATGGTGTTAAAGCTTATGATTACTGTTTATTTATGTTGCAATTTTTATAAAAAATGTTATAAAAATAGAGAAATTTACTGCTTTTTGTGAAAAAAAAATAAAAATCAAGTCCTGCCTTCTATGAGCAGAGAGAGTGTGTGTTGGGATGAATGGTGCAAAAATTACATTGAGATACTTTGTCTGGCTGGAGATTATTACTTTTGCCGTGGTCTCTTTTTATTTATTTATTTTTTTCAACCTTAATAATTAACTGATCAATTGGTGCTGAAATTTAATTTCTCTATTAACAGTGTGTGCGTGCCCCCACCTGGTCAAATAATTATGAGACAAATTGGTTAGTATCTCACTCCTAATATCAGCCATATAAAAACAGAAATCAACAAGAAGTGAGCAGAAATAACATGATAAAATTAAAATAATATTTAGCGATCGGTTGTTTAATAAATCATCTGAGTATGTTATTTCTCAAGAATGACCTCTGCTGCAGCTTACTGCTGTTGACCCAGTTCCACACGGAGTCTTCATGTCTCAGTCCAATCCAATATTTCAGTTCCCCTTTCTTTGTCAGGAAGTTCTAGAGGAAAATGAGAAACAAGGGCTCAGATTTGCACAAAATGCACTGTGCAAAATAATTATAACAGTAATAATGACCATCGTCACAAAGCAAACCTGAACATTCTGGCTAGAAACAATAGCCAGAGATCCTCCACTGGAGCTGCAGTTCTTCTGACTCTCGGACCAGGTCAGTCTGGTGGTGGACAGGAAAAAACAGGATTTGCCAAAGGTGAGCCAGCCGCTAGCGCACTGCCGGCAGGGCAGCTCTAAAAAATGAGACAGATGAGTTAAAGCAAAAAACATGAAAAAGAAAACTGTTTACTAAGACAAAAGTGTAAATAGGTATATAGGTTTGAAAATGTCTTTGTGACTACATCATGTAAATTGGCATATATAGTATTTAGCATATTTATTGATGTTATTAATAAACTTTTAACTTGTGGTATGTGTAGGTATTGTCCAAAATATTGGAGTTGTTTCGACATTTCTTAAACTCTTAAAGTTTTGATCTCAGTTTGGGTCAGCTCACTCAATTGAAATGTGACAGATTATAATCCTTTATCAAGACAAAATAATTCTGAGCATACTCTTAGTAGACAGGATGAATTGCAGACACATAACAAGAGACTGCAAGAAGATTATAGAAAATGACTTTAAGTCAGATTGTCAAAAGAAATTTGAAATGACCCATAGCTACAAAATGTCCCATGGGAGACGGCTCCCACAAGGCTGCAATCTACAAAACACAGAGAAACAACTAGAGCGCAAAACAAAAAAGATCTTCAACAACTTTGTTCCCAAATTACGAATTGAATAAAAACTTTAAATGACTTCTGAATATTGTTCATCTGCTGTGAATAATGTTCAAGGTTTGAAACTTTGTCACACTTGTCCCCTTTTCTTATTTGTCAAGCACATTCTCACAGTTTGAACTTCTGAACAAGACCTCTTTAGATAAAGGTAAGGCAAATAAATAAAAATAACTGGCAAAGTATCAGATGTTTTTATTTGCTTATAGAAGGTTTTATTTATTCAGTATTTAGCACCTTTACACTTACTGTTGAACTGACTCTTTGGGAAGCGGCTCTGACAGTCCTCCAGGCTGAATTCGTTGTTTCCTGAGCAGACTGTGGATCCAGTTTGGACTACAAAACAGAGGACAGTGGGAGGAGATATGAGGACAAGAATAGCACCCTCAGGCTGCAGCTCTGCAGCTAACAGCAGTCTGCTACAATCTGTTGTTACAAAACTCTGGATCATCCTAAAGCATGTTAGGTTATCACTGTCTGCTTAAATATAATGCCCTACATTATGTCAAAGTCATCCTGAGGTGTGTGTTTTAGTTGCAGTAATGCATGGCGGAGCGTACTCACGTTTCGCACTGAGGACAAAAACCACAATGAGAAGGAGGAAGCAGATTATTGTGAGGATTAAACACAGCAGACGGTACAGTCCTGGTTTTCCTTCATCCTGTTTGCCTGAAGAGGAAAACCAAATGTCAGTGAGCACTACAAAGACCACATCAGAGTGGAAGAAACACTTCACCCATTACCTTCCTCTCCCTCCAGCTCCACGGACAATTTTGCTTCATCTGGTTTCTCTTTTTTGTCCTCAACATAGCTGCGAAAGAATTTGATGTACATGGAGAAAGCTGTCCTACTAAATATCAGGCACCTTGTTTACTCTTTTCTGCTCTGGTTTCCTGCTCTGCTGACGCAAGCGTGCCTCTGCTGAAGTTTAAAGAGACCCCCTCCCCCTGCATCACCATGACAACTCCCAGTAATTTCTTAATTATTCACATTGCACAGAGCTTGTCCTTGAATGCCCCCAAGCTTTAGTCTTTATGTGTCTACCTCTTTCAGAATGAGAATGTGTTTGTGTGTTTAAGAGAGACAGACGGTGACAAAGTACAAAACCCAAACATGGCACAACAAAGACGTACTTTTTCCAAAACAAGAGATAGGATTTCATTGTAGGTCATATTAGAGCTGTGTTCGAGTCACACTTATCATAATGAGTATATACCAAAGACTTCTGTGAAGGAAAGTGATAAGAATAAGTTTGTGCTCAAAGTTTTGTATGCCGAAATTGGAAAACAGCTCAGGATGCTTTTGTTTTAGTTCTCCATTGCTTATTATGCCACTCTGCAGCCGAAGGCACTGACTCACCCATCCAAATCCCTGAATACAGGCGTTTCAATCACTTCCAAGGCCACTGGTGTATTAAACGCAGCATTTAGGTGTGCAGATTGCTTCCACAAAGAGTTGTGACAGAATGGGTCGCTCTCTGGAGCTCAGTGTATTGCAATGTGGTGCCATGATAAAATGTCACTTGTGGAATAAGTCCAGATCTGAAATTTCCTCATCACTTCCACTTCATTATTACCACAAAGAGTCAACTGTTAGTAGTATTATAACAACACACAATGAAAGTAACTCGGCTAGGAAGAGGTGGGGAACAGTAAATGGGTTCAGAGATACGTTGACTCTGATCTTCTGAAGGTTTGTGCACAAAATCAGGTGCAAACTTGATAAAATGTGCAAAGCTGATCCAGAAACAATACGCATAAAGGATTGCGTCAGCAAAATGTGGACAGTAAATTAACGAGTCGTCTTCATGAATATGCAAAACAAATGCTGATCATCGGAAACTGCAAAGTATTGGGAGGCGGATATTAAAATGTACTGACTTACCACCTGAATGTGAATTATTAAACCAGAACCAGATTGCTGGTGCTGCCTTTGTGTCTATATTTAGCACATATAAAAAGAAGGTGTAAACAGCAGGCAAAAGTCACTAACTGTACCAAGGAGGCAGCATAGATGCAATGACAGAAGGCATTATGCTGTTTATTTATTTAGTTATTTCTATTCATATACTTGATATACAAAGGTAAATGGTAAGTCTTAAAACATAACTATTACGCAACCTTTAATGTCTTAGTTGAAATCTGAAGTCATAAAGTGTGAAGTCTGGGGAATTTCCTCTCTTCCTCATTTTGACATCATTTATCCAAAGATGTTGCTCATCAAACTAAACCAAATACTTTACATTTAAAGAGCAAAGAAGCCAAGTTGTCACTAATACTGCTGCAAAAAAAAAAAAAAAAGCAACACCCTAGTCTTCAAGAAAACTTCCTTTTTAGCTTCTGACTGCCCACCAAGTAATTTTTGACACACCAAACAAATCTCTGATTAATCTAGATTCTTCAAAATAAAGTAATTTGATTATTATGAGAATTTTGATAATTTTTTTTTTTTTTTGTGGTGCTTAGAGCATTAACATTGATTTAAGGCATAGATCCAAATCTAACAGTTCAGTTTCATTGGACAAATACAACATGTGGATAAATAAAATGTCTTTATGCAGCAGTGTGAAACCACACGCTAGACACAAATAAACAAATGTAACCAAACTGAAGGACTACCTGGGGCTAGTACTACATTGTACTGTAAATAATACAGACATATATTAAATAACAAAAAGCTAAAGTGTTAAAGAAAATGCACCTATTGATGCATCACAAAGGGTGATCTAGACTGAGTAAGATGCTGAAACATGAGGAGTTGTGTTGCTTCAGCAGACATTTAGCTCAAAGGATAAACTCATTTGTCCTGTTAGTCAGTTTTATCTGTGCATTTTTTATATAAATGCATACCTGTTCTTGATTTGACTGTCGGATGAAAGGCTTCTACATAAACATCCTCCGATGGACTTTGGAGTTCTTCGTAATGGACTGGTTCTTCTTCCTCTAAAGACAAAAATACAAACAAATCTGGAGCTCGTGCAAATTCTTGCCATGCAATTAATGTAAACACCGGAGCACCAAAATGCTCTCAAAGTAATGAATTCATTCATTGCTCACCTTGAGTTATGGCCTTCAGCATCGGCTCACCTGCTCCCTTCTCTCTGCTGCTTTTTGGGCTCTCTCTGGGGATCGCCTGCATCTCCATGGCTGCCTTGGCTCTGATCCCCTAACTTTCGATTTACTCAGAAGGTCTTTGGTCACTTCACAATGAAGGTTATGTAACTTTCCCAGGATGCAGAAACAAACAGCTGATACCAAGTTGCGAATATCTACGTGTCAAAATCAGCATAAATAGAAAGAAAGAAATAGTTCCTCATGTCCAGTCAATGCGTGACTCATTTGAGTGAAGACTCATCACTTCCCCTTCAAAGATTTCTTTCTTTTTATTTATTTTTTATTGCACCCTTCCCCTAAATCACATGTATAAAATGTAACTTCAGGGGTTTGAACTTGCCTCATTTCTAAGCTCCTTAGAAACCAGTGTAACCTCGAGTGTCACTCAGAGAGAAGACTGTAAAATATGTCTACTAGTTTATAAATCACTCAACAGCTTAGCACCAAAATACGTTAAAGTCCTGCTGTTCTTGTAGCAACCACAGAAACAACTCAGGTCTTCTATATTGTTTACCACTTTACCTGATCAAACAGGGATTCACAAAGCTTTTAACAAGACAAAAAACTATTTGGCTATTACTTCTGGAGAATCAGGTGGTGCCTCTGCATCGTAATTTTAATAGAAATTGCTTATTTTGTTAATGTCTTCAGCACTTATTCATAGCCAAACCAGACCTATTGCTGGACAACAAAGCCCACAGGAAGACAACCAGTTGTCTTCCTGTTTTTCAGCCTCCAACTGGTTGAGACTCGAGACTAGTGAGGAGGAAGTTCACCTTAAACCCTAAACATACAGAAAGTGCTACAATAAAATGGTTAAGGGTGAAGCATGTTCATTTCTTAAACTTTTGGCCCAAAGTCCAGGATTTGTGAATCGATTTCAAGATTTTTAAATATTTGAGATTGAGCTATTTTGCAAAAAAATCTGCAAATATTCTTTATAATGTACAAGTTATGTTTGAAACGTTCCCCAAAAGTCATGTAGCTGCACTTGCAGAAATAATAAATAAAGCTCCTGAAGAGAGAAGAATTATACTCAGAAACAAGTGCATGACACTAATATTTTTATACAAATAGCTAAACTCGTATGTCTCTTCCTTCCACTTCATTATCCATTATTTTGATAATGGATAATCCAGAGAATATCCACTGAAATTTATGAGTAATGGCCAACAATGACAAGGAGATAAAATGTGGAAAGACAGCTGCATGAGTGGTTCCACAAGGCACATTTGATAAAGACACAAAGCGATATGAAGTTTTGAATTTTCTTTATTTTACGCAAAAGAAATTCTGATAATTTACAAAAAACAAAAACAATGCTATTTGCATTAAATACAGGTGACTGAGAAAGATAATGAGAGTTGTCTCAACACATTATTACGTTCCCTTCATAATGCTTTCACTCTTCTAAAATCCTACCATCCTACCATGAAGTAAATCCACATAACTAAAGTGTTTTTAAATGCATCATGCTCGGCTTGAAATACTGTCAAAAGGTAAAAACCAAATCCAGAGACCCTTTCTTGTCCTTTACAAAGTCCTTCTTCCACCTTTAATTGCAGTTACTTGTCAAAGCGAATACATAGAAGGGGAGCAAAGCTCAAACGTTTGCCAACGTTTGCTCCAGTCCCAGTTTGTCTACTCTCATTCTCCCTCTGAGTCCTTTTCCAGTCCTTTGTTTTGCTTCAGGCACCGTACACGCTCTCGTTGCTGTACGTCATGTAAAGAAACAGGTCCTCCTCGTGGTGCTCCTGCAAAATAAGCACAAAATGATGCATTATTAGCATGAAAATTGGTCAAATGGGAATTCTGGAGAGTGAAACAAGTTGACTGAAACATCTTATCCTATTTGTTTTGGTTTAGAAAGTAATTTACTCCTCCTTGTGGGAAAAGCCTGACATTTTTTTGTGTTTTGAACTGAAGCATTGTGTATGCAATGAACATCAGTTAAGATTCTGAAAAAGTAGAAGCAGAAATGGCTTTGGAGGCCGATCACATGAAACCTAGTTTCAGTCTGAGTTACCTCGTATACAGTCGAGAGCGGACAGCTGGATGGAGGGAGGGAGTTGTTGACGAAGAAGAAGAGCGCATCCTCTGGTCTCAAAGACATACGCTGACGAATCAAAAAGCACAACTGGCCCACTGAAAAGAAAAAAGAAAAAAAAAAGAGGAAGGAGACGAAGAAGACGGTCAGCGAGGGTCGCAAACTTTTGTTTCGCTTAAAGTGAGAGGAAGTGAAAGAAAATAAACGTCAAAGTCAGCAATGTTGTTTTATTCATGTAGTTTGTGGTTTGTGTTCTGCTCTCACCTGTTAAATCCGACGGCACCAGGTACTTCTTCTTGTCGAGCTCGGGAGCGCGTGACCTCGACGCCCTCTCCACAATGATCTGAAAATGAATGGACATAAATTAGAAAAGCAACTCGCTGTGTTCACTTTCCAATAATAATGAAAACGAAAATGATACTCCTAACAACTGACATCATCAGTTCAATCAAGGTTGACATTGTAAAGGTGATTATCAGTTTTACTCACCGGTATCTTGTCAGGATGTTTGGCTCGAACTCTCTCTCCCTCTGCTCTCCTCACCTCCAGCGGTACAGAGCGCTGATATTGACTGCTCATCTGAAAATATATTTTTTAAAAACAGCACAGGAACAAATGAGGTTCATAACAATGGCTTTATTAACTGAGCAGACAAGGGAGAAACAGCGCAGTCTGACTTCAGTGAGCTCTGACCGTGAGCGATACTGCCAAAGTCATTATGAAAGCAGTCAAGCTTCCAGTTCAGAATGTTGCCTCTGCAGTGGGAAGCTTCGCACCCACCAGGGGGCGCTCCGTACCTATTTGACAACTAAAGCAATTTTCTATTATATCATTAATTCAAAGAATACCTCCCAGCAGGTCTTTTTTATTCTTGTTTAAATCAGGATTACAAAATCTGTTAAAGTTCTCAGATACTATAAAACAGTCAAATTAAGTTGCATGTGAAATCATCTAAATTTTTATGACAACTTATGTCCATTATTCAAGTAAGCAAAAAAAAATATATACTGAAATGCTATGGTCAATGTCAACCATTAAACCTCTATGTTTTGTCATTTGATCCCTTGTCATTTCCATTTCGTACCCATTTAGACCGTTGTTTTGTCACTTTATATATAGTTGTAAAGAAGCCGAGATAAATAGTCATGGAAATGCTTCAATTTTATATAGAATTTACTTACAATTTATGTAATTTTCTGAAAACGTTGTACAAGACCCTAGTTCGATTTATTTTGGTTGTAAAAATCCAATTTTGACAAGCTGTCTTATAAAAAAACATATTATGAGCACCAAGAACTCTAAGCAACCAACTGTGAGTAAATGTTACTTACTGGAATCACCTAGCATTGCTTTACATCAGACTGCAAGACTATATACATTTAAATGGTTTGTTGTCGAAACGGGAACGAAACGAACTGATGCACGGTCAAAACGAAATGAGCAAAAACTGCAAACGTACGTGACCAACACTACATTTATACATAAATATTTAAAGATCCAAATTTGCAGATGGGATGGACAAAATGCCAATGCATATGCAGGAAACAGTGGTAAGGGGCGGTAAAAGGGCGAAGTGACCCAGAGACGAATAACAAATTAAAGCAAGGCACAGTTTCCAGTATTTACGCAGATTAGGGACATAAACTTGTATGTCACTTCATAAGTGGGTTCTTATAATTAGGGTCCAAGCTGTTGTGGGGAAGATGAAACTAGATTTTTGTGTTTCTGTTATGATCGTGAAGTGACGCCACGTCACTCTTAACAACAACAACAATGAGATCAGATAGCTCGCTTTCTTAATAAAACTGGCTAACAGCACAACCCCAGGGAAACATATTACTGTATATGATTATCTATCACCAAATATCAGACAGTTGGAGGTTAAATCTTACTACAATTTTTTTTGCTAAAGTTGTTAAATTATGAAATTTAAGGTGCTAGCTAGTAACAACCGTGGCTAATAATATTACAAACATTACTGCTTACGTACCTTTAGGAAACAACCAAAAAACAAGAATCACTCAAATCAGTTCAAACACAGATATGCTCCAGTGGTATTCTGGGTCGTAAAGTCCCTCAAAACAAGCACTGCGATGACTTAAAGCCTTAAAGCTGTCATTGCGTACAAGTCAGAACCTGCCTTCAAAGATGTCGACTGCTCTACTTATTCTGCTGAACATAAACAACACATACGTCAGTGCCCGCCCCTTAAAATAAAATCACCCAATCACAGACGAGATATTTGATAGACACCAATAGATCTTCAGTAGACGGAAAGACGGAGGCGGATGCTCTGCGTTGATTGGTTGGATCTGGTTGCTAGTCTGGAGCAGCTACAGCCCGTTTCCCGTAAGTGGCAGGAGGCAGATCCAGTAGGAAATCATGGAAACCGAACCAAGCCGAGCGAGGAACCAAGTTCACAGTCACGCCTAAGGCAGACTACGTGCCTGGCATGTACCGTTTTTTCATTGTATGAACTGTTCACAATTTGTTCTGACAGAGCTCCTGCAGATCTCATCCATGTACACTGGAATGTAAAAATTACTCTTTTTCACGTTTGGTAAATTTCCATATGTTTTGTTGTGATTTTATATTATAGAAAAAAGGCCTAATGTAAAAGGAAAATGACATTATTTACTATTGTACACCAAACTCCCTAAAAAAGTGTGTTTATGTGGATTCAGCCACTTTTACTTAGTCATTCCTCTATAAAACGCTATGCAATCAACTACCTAATTTGTCTCTTTTTTCCAAACAGTGTCCACCTCTGCATAATTTTAACTCTGTATAATTGCAGTCATATCTTATGTGAAGGCCTCAGAGGTTTGTGAGATGTCCTTGAGCATGTTCAAGTGTTCGAATGGCTCAGTCAAAGTCCAGACCAAAATTCATTTTAAAATTTGACATAAGACTTGCTGTTCACAGTCATCCAGCTTTAGCTTATTTGCTAAAAAAAAAAAAAAAAAAAAAAAAAAAAAAAAAAAATGGACGCCGTCTTTAGATGTGCAAAGATAAATCCTCTAATATCTGCTATTTCACATGGCAGCCTGTGGTTCCACAAAAAGTTGACTTGGACAGAAGAATACAAATACTAAAAAAAGTTTTCCGATCTTTGTTGAATAAAATTGAAAACCTTTCAGGTGGTATGAATAGTTTTGGAAAGCACTGTTTCTCAGTCAATAAAAAATAGCAAAAAATATTTTAGAAATGGTGAAGGCACACAACTCCACATCAAGGCATTTCCAGGGATCAGATGTTTCTTTATTTCATGAATTTATTTAAATGTTTTGTTCAAGCTCTGTACATAGTTGAAATGTTATTAAGAATGCAAACCTGTCTGCTCCCATGCATACATGGATTCTTTTTTTAAAAATAAAACACTTTTATTTCTTTGGTCATCATATACAAACAATTAGTACCTTACCAAAAATATTTCTCAAAGAAAAGAAATGAAAAAAATTATTAAAATATCTGTGTACACTGAAATCCACAATGTTAGCAAGGCACTTTGTATGTCAGGTAATAAATGAGAGTATAAATGGGGAATGACTCTCAGATCTGTTTTTTTTTTTTATCATTATTCCACATAGTGAAACAAGTGGTGCCTAATTCTGCACTTAGCTGAATTTTTCCAACTTTTTCTTTAGCCAATGCACTGTTATGAACAGCTAACAAAGAGAAATGTCAAAAATAGTTATGTTCCATTTTCAGTAGTAAAATGCACACAGCAGAGAAACTTCCATTCAGGACATTCCTCAACTCCCTGCCACTCTTAGTGTTGTACTCAGACAGCAGCTTTAGCCTTTGTCAGCGTGAGAGCATCTGACAGGTTGCGCTTCTTGACTGTGTCGTTGCTTATGACTTGCAAATGGGAATTGGGCACCCATCCAAAATGCTGGTCCGACAGTCTAATCCCCTGTATCCAATCTGCAGAGAAAAACAACGTAGTGTGATCAAACTGGCACAATAATCTCAATTTACAGTTCTGTGAAGTAGCATTTGCTTGTTTGTGAAACTCTTTGACTGGGATTAAACATTGTTTTAGAAGTTGACAAGGCCTCATTACTCATTACCAACCTGTGGCATCAAGAAGTCACTTAAATAAAACCTGTCTGACAACTCTAAGCAGGCTAAAAGATCTCCAAAAGCAACAGATCAAGTCTGATCTTGAGATACAAAACAACTTACAACTGAAGAGCGAATAGAAATATCTAGAAAGATATTTCCTACATTTTTGGCGAAGATCCAAAGTAATTTTCTTAAATTAAATTTGTTTGAATTTCTGAGAAATTAAAATGTGGAAAAAACAGAAGAATTCTGAAGTTGACCAAATACTTTTTCACAGCACTGTATGCACATATCTTTTCAATACTAAGAAATGCAATTCATCAACACGGGGAAAGAAAGTAATTGTCTTACTGTCTCCGCTGTCCTGGTGAGCCAGAATGATGTCTGCTTTTTCTACAGACATCTCATCCGGCTGCTGAGCAACGTAAGCTCTGATACACTGCATCTGTGCTAAATCTGGAGGAAGAGCAAATAAATAATGTTAAACAATTTATTAAGATTCCAATGAATAACCATGTTTAATTAAAATTGGTCTGTTTTAGGTTTTTCTTGTTTTTGTATTTACGTTTTAAAGCAGGAGAATCTACACCATAACATATCCAGTTTTACTTAACTAACAGACTACTTTAATTATCAGAAAAGCTCACACAAAAGATCCAGGGTTCTAATAGTTTTTTTCACTGTGATACCTAGCAGGTAGAAAGGTAAATGGAAATCTTCCTTTGGGACACAAATACTATGTTTCACAGTATTATTAGCATCTGCACAATTTTAGAATTGCTCCATTGATTTATTTAATTGTTTTGCTTCTGTCTTTTTATTGTCTTTACTTAGTTTAACTCTGCCCACAGTATATTGCAAAACCTGGGTAAAAGTGAATTCCAGTTATGCCTCTGTATTTTTGCTACACTACATATAACATATTGTTGAATGCTAATGAACTCCCTCTGGGCAACGTGCAAATTACTGACACCAACACTCATGAAAAATGGGTGTACCGCATAAAAATGAGCAACTGTTTATCCACTAGAGGACAACAAAATGCAATGTCAGTAACACCGACTGGAGCAAAAGGTTGGATTTTCAATGGCATAATCCAGAATCAAGCACTATTAGTTACTATTATTCTCAATTAAAGTGATGCACAATCTAAGAGGCTTAATTAGTTGAATGTAAATATTTTTAGTTGACGAAGGTACCAGTGGCTCCTTTTGTGTTTGTCAGTAGATTTTATGCCTCTTTTACAATTTGTATCAGCTTGAAAGCTGATACAAAGAAGAGACGGGTTCTTTACATCACAAGTTTCTATATTAATTCATTGTATTTACATTATGATTCATATAAAATATTCTGAAATCACATTTGAAAAAAATTATTTCTTTAAAAAATGTACTACTTCATAAATCTAATTAAATTGGAATATGTGATCCAGTGAGGCTTGTTTGTCTAATCAAAAGTACCTTTTGGAAATAACAACCTTCCTGCTGATATTAAACTAACAAATCTCTACTAAAAATGTTTTATATATTGATCTAATCCCCTAAGAAATCAGTTATTGTGTTTTCATTAGCTGTCAGAAAAAAAACAATCATTCAAATTAGCAGAAAAAAAGGCTTGAAAGTATCAATCTGCATGTAATCAATATATAAAATCTGCTACCGTTAGTGGACTGAGTTTCTGAAATACATAAACTTTTCAAATCTATTGAGATGTACCAGTAATTGATGCATAAATGCAGTTGTTGTGGATAAAACTTACTTTCTGCAGTAGAAAAATCAACTGCAGGGCAACTCCTGGAGAGGGCAGATATCCAGCGTAGCTTATCACTCCTGATTGGGGAAATGTAGTGAATAATGCATAAATGATCAAAGTTTAATGGTGTGAAAACCAAACAGATATCCTCTGTGCAAGCTCTTACTTTGTCTCAGTTCTTAGCAGAAGGGAATTCTGTGATAAGTGTAAGCGGAAGCTGTTCTTCTGCAGGGTCAGGATTTTGAAACGGAAGTCTTCTGTACGCAGTTCCTCCACAGGACAGTGATCGATGACGGTAAACCTTCCCCCTCTGCGAAAGGCAGACGACAAAAATCACACAAGTAAGGCAGTGGAAGAGAAACGACGTGAAAAACTAAACACATGATGAACACAGGCAGCAGATTTGAGAATAACAGGCTACAGTAGATGGTGATGGTGATCAAATTTGATAACAACACAAAATTATCTATTTGCTGACTCACTCTTTTGGTATTGATACTAGCAGGTAGTCATTAAAGAGATGTAAGTAAATCGTTCTCTCTGTTTCCTTTAGAGAGTCTATCAGTTGAGTTATGGGACCTTCTTTCACCAGCCGCCGTTTCTGACTGATGAGAGGAAGAGTCTGAAACATAACCAGGAAATAAAGCAATGGCATCAATTAGTTTCCCATTAAAAGGGCCCTAATCGAAGTTAGTCGGCTGTTATGTGAATTTGCAAAGTATTCATAATGTGTGGCTTGATGCTACAAAATAAAACTTTTTTATGACAAACTGGACCAAGCAAGAAAAACATGTTCAAGAACAACTGAGGAATTTGTGTAGCAGAAGTAAGTAGGTCTTTCTCATGTTAAGTTGCTAACTAGCAAATAAAGTTGAACTCCCAGAAAGAGTAATATAGTTTTCAATGAATTTGCTACAAATGCATTCTGAACTCTATAAAAAGACATTTTGCAGGTAAACGTAAATCATAAAAAATGTATTCAATACTATTTGTTTGTATATATTATTAACTTTTCATTCAGGGTTAAATTCCAATAACATTTGCTAGTTTATTTTTGTAATAAATTCTAGTTAAATATCTTGATTCAAATTTAACCACTATTGTCATTTGTCATCCCAACTGTCCAGCAGAGAATGGTAAGGTTAATTTGTTTTTTGTTTGTTGGTGTTATAAAGGAATAAATCAAATTTGTAAAAAAAAAGGTGTTGGAAGACTTTTGATTAATATGTAGTTAATCAAAAGAAAACTGGTTGGAATTTAACACATTTAACTGAACATATTTTAGCTGTTTAAAATGCGTATTTTCAATCAGAAATACTACAATATAAAAAGAGGCACCAAAACTCGTAGATCTGTCTATGGGTTTATAAATGTAAAAGCTTAGTAAATGGTTGCTCACCTTGCAATCCACAAATTCCACTTTGCCACTTAGCGATACCAAAGACTCGATGGTTTTCATTTCAGCGATGCTGTCGTTACTCTCTTGAATAATCTAAAACAGAAAGAAAAAACAAGGACGTTTGCACTTTTACTTTCTAAAGCTAAATGTAAAGTGTGTAAAGATACTGTGAAGGCAGGGAGTTTTTGTACCCTTTCCAAATATGTTAAAGCTTTAATGGTGTTTTCTGCCTCCACTGTTCCAGGGGTTGTTCTTTTTACAATATTCTACACAGAAAAAGCATATGGATCAGGTAAAAAAAAAAAAAGGTAAAATATTTGGATTAAATGTACCAAATAATCACTGGTGTTTGTTTACCTGGACCAGCAGCTTAATCCTGGTGATCCTTTGGAACGGAAGCACCAAGAAGGAGCGGAGAGGAAGCCTCTGACAAACATGACTCTTCTCCAAGTTGTCCACAATCCGCTTGAATTGAGGATTGTCATTCCTAAACGCAGCACAGAAAAAAATATCATGAGTTAGATTTTATGGGATATCTATCTCAAACAGAAGAAATTAAAAGCCAAACGTTTTACATGAGACTTTGGTATGTGGCATCCTGATATGACTGGTTGGTGAGGTAGGGCACGTAAACCTTTCTGAAGCGTCGACACTGCTGAGCAATAATGTCACACACTGTAAAGTGCAAAACATCAGATTCCACACGCTCTTCCAGCTTTGCTAAAAATCTGAAAAGGATATTATAAAGAAACAACTTTTAGCTTTGTGCTCTCATAATATTTTTTCTCACTAACAACCGGCAGTTACACAATCAATATTATGCACACCTCATTGTTGAATGCACCATTTAACAAGCAGAGATGGATGGACAATTTGATTGACAACATTGTTCAAAAAGTCCAACCTGTGGCTGATGGTCCGAACTTCAGTCAGACGGGAGAACAGCCAGTTCTTGTCCTGAGTTGTCAGCAGCTTCTCTAGCTCTTTATTCTTGACAAAATTTCCAACAACAATGTCCAAACTTCTGCAGTAGGAGGCCTCTGAGGTCACCACTTCAAATCTCACCTTGTATGCAAAAATAAAATAAAACAGGGGAAAACATGGAACTGATTAAAAGAAGTAAATAATTGCTTGTATTTATACAGTTGAAATGACTAATCTAACTTGTTTTTTTAAATATGTACTGGTAAAAGCTGATGCAATCAAATAAATGCAACTCCAAGTAATGCAATGACATCTTCTAGCCAGAGTCACAGCTAATAAAACAGTGGATCAGTTGAAGGGTTATTCTGCAATGTGGCAAGCCAGTATGATTTGTGTGAATTCAGGAGTTTGAGGTGTGGTGCAACAAGTATGAACAAGCACAAGGAAATGAATTCTAAAAAGAAAAGACGCAGCGTCTCCAATTACTGCCAGAGCACAAAAGCAGATTAGAGTGGGAAAAAAATAGATAAATAAACAGCAGGGAGCAAAACAAATCAATCATATTACTATTAATGCATTGCGTTTTCCCAAGAACAATGTTCTTTTTGAAAACATAATGTTGCTTTTATCGAAATGACGTTTAGATCTGGTTGAAACGGCTAGGTTTGGATAGGACATACAGAGGCATCTAAAGCAATTACAGTTTTGTAGATGTTTCTTATTTTCTTTCAGTAATTTGATTCAAAAGGTGAAATAAGAATATTAAATTGGCCTTCTGCAACACCAGTTAATTTGCAGTATTCCCTGTGACTGTGTAAGATACAACATGTAATATATTTATATATATACATGTGATATGTACATTTATGTGTCTGGATTAGAAAATTGCTATTTTCATTGACTTTTTGTAATATTCTGTTATATTTCTTCATTAGCTATGACACACAGTCATCACATTAATCAGGAAAAAAATAGACAGTTGAAATATATAACTGTGTTTATTAATAAATTAGTGACTATTTTAATAGAATTACAAAAAATAGTCACCATAGTATTTTTATAAACAAAACCGAACATCAATTATTCGAATTGTGAGAAAATAAGAATTTTGAGAAATCGACTTACTATTTTGAAAGAGGTCATTCTAGTGTCAAAAATAAAGCTTAGTTTTTCTAATCATAAAATTTAGCTGACCAACTGAAGTGGGCAGGTGAGAAAAATAAGCTTTCTAAGTTAAAGTCCACTGATCAGGCGGTAATTTAATTGAAAGGCAGCTGCTGTATGAGTTAGAAAACTCACATTTTAAACATTTGTCTGGTTTGAATAATAAAAATGACGTGTGAGTCTCAGGAGTCTTTATGAAAAAATGAGAAAGGCTGTTTGGAGTTTCCATTTTCTTGAGTCAGTGGTTTCTTGGAAATTTCCAGAGATTGAAAAGCAAATTACTGTTTGCTAACACAATTCTTATACAACTCCAGATAAAATGTTCACATGCTAAAGAGAATGAAGTGAAAATTAAAGGTTATCAGAAACTATCTACCTAAATGTTGCGAAGCATTTAGGGAGACTCGATAGACTAAAACGACGTCAAACTCCAGAGAATCAGAATTAAGAACTGTTATCTGCTCTACACAAACAGACATGAAGCATCAAATATGTTCCTAATGTGTGGTTAGATATTTACCTCCTGTAGTCGCCTCTGATCTTCTGTGAGCGTCTCCAGCTCAGGGTTGTTACAGACGTTGGGCAGATCCCGCCAAAGTAAGGACGACTGTTTGAGTGAGATGGACAGACTTGGAGAGGAGGCCCTGCGTTCGCTGTGCGATCGGTCCGGAAGAGACAAGGCTTGGGCACTGGTGTGACCACATATTGACTGGGACAGGGAGTGAGGGTGTTGGTAAGCCGGTAAAGGAGGAAGCGGTCTGCGAGCGGGTGGAGGTGAAGGTAAGGGGGAGCGACTGTTTCCCTCGCCCACTGTGAGGGTGTCGGAGCGAGACTGACGCAGAATCTCAATGTTCTGAGTCTCCTCATTGTACTGCTGATAGAGTTGAGGACGATCTGAAGGAAAGAGGGGAAACGTTAGACTGATATAGACAGACACAGATATGCTGAAAGTTATTCAGCCATTTAGCAAATTTAAAGTAATCTTTAAGTTAACCAATTTGATTTCTCTGACTTGAATTAGAAAACAGTGACAGTTATTGGACAAATGTCCTCCTTTCTTCTCCCCCACAATATACCTTTATACACATAATTTATCAAAGATATTGGAAAGAGACCATAGAGACAAATAGCCAAAATAAAACTACACCACAACAAATAATGCTTGGAAAGGTTGAACTAGACTCCTGAGAATCTATGGAGAGTTGACAAATGGACTGACCAACCTCAAAGACTTAAATCTAAATCTATGAGATCTGGAAATACTTTAAGCCCAAACTGTAAACGTTACAAAGTCAGAAAACTCTTTTACTCCTACATATTGGAATGCAAAGTCACAGCCGCAGATGAACACTTGCAGAAACCTGCAGAGGCTTGCAGAAACTCCTTTATATACAGATCAAGCACAAACGCATTCTCGCAAGAGCCATGTGAGCCAGTAGACAGCAAACTGCTTCCATGTCAAATTGCTTACATCAGTTTATAAAGCTGTGTGACCTAAACAGTAAACTAACTGACACACATTTGCCTTTGCTAGCGTATGCGAATGAAAATTTCACACTGACGTGAAGTGATTAAGTGATAAACAGTCAGTGGGTATGGATTTACACAGAAATGAGTCACACTCCCTGAGGGGAAATTCATGACCATGTCATGGTTTCCGTCAATGCAGCCAGATCTGATGTGATCTGCAGTCCTGTCACCTCCCCTGCAATTTACTGTTATCTTAAATTTACTCTATGAACACTTGACAGACAGAAAGTAAACTTTGAAAGTAATTACAGAGCACAGTTTTATTTTCTATATTGTGCTAGACTTATTTTAACAGTGAATAATATGAGTAAAGTAAATGAAATCAAAGCTAAAACTCAAATACTCACTGTAAAAACTTTTCCTATTCCGTGGTCCAAAGGAGTTGAAAGCCTTTCTGTAAGTGAATGGAAGTAAAAGAGAACATGTTAATTCAGCGCATTTAGCCTATAAACACCTGCCTAAAACCTCAGGTACAACAAAACAAACTCAAGGCTTCAGAGATAATTCATGCTAGACTAAAATGATGAGTAACTAAAATTGTTCAATGACTAGTACATTGCTTATATTTTTTGACACAAATAAATTTCAAGAATCATTTAAATGTTGCTAAACTCACCTTAGTTCTTCCTCTCCCCAGCTTTTGCTCCGAAAATCATTATCATCTAGAATAAGAAAGTATACATTTGTAGTGGGATTATAAAGTAACATTTTAAATAATTTAAGTCTGTTTCCAAAATCAAAATGCATAAAACTTGTAATAAATATAAAAAAATGTTAAATAAATTAGATTAAATATAGATTTAGTTGTTTCCAGAGCTCATGCTACTCTTGTGTCTGAGAGGATCCCTGATGATTGCTCCCTTTTAAATCACACTTGTGGTTTTCCCCACCTTGAGTAATTTCAACCCTGTGACATAATTTCCTATTCTGGTAAGCACTCAAGCTCTACGTAGTTCTGAACCTTTGACAATGACAAGATGCAGATAACAACTTCAAGATTATGATTGCCATGACAGGACGTGAATGTCATTCAGACTAGAAAACAGAAGAAATGATAATAAGGTCCGGAGATGACAATGTGCAAATTTTGATTTGAAATTTGGATTAGGATTTGCGTTGCACAAGCAATCACACCTAAGAAATGACAAGAAATAGGAGGTGATTCTGGAGCTTTCTAAAATGATTAATGGATTGGAGTAAATGTTTCTAGTTTGCCCCAGTCAGTATTCTGGTTTTCCTGAGTAAGAAAATATTCTCGTTCTGTGAACTCTTCCAACACCTTCTTCTCCGTTCATGTCAACATGCTCTCTATTTCGTCTGTCTTTGGTTTTACGGATCCCCATTCATCGTAAATGAATTTCAGGACCAGAATCTTGAAAACTGCAGGAGCTCTTCAAAGTCTCTTTTCTTATGTCCACTGTCTTGTCTCCTTCTCTTTCTTCTACTCTTTGCCCATTTTCATCTGGCTCCTCCTGGCTCTCACCTTCTCCAGGGAGAGTCAGGAGGTCAGATTCAGATTTATAACTAAGAATGGGACAGCTTCTAGGCTTGTAGATAGTGTTGCTCACACTTAGATATATATCCATCTCTGCCTGTTTCATCACCTCTTTCTTGTAACTCAGCTAAATCTGCCTTCCTGGCTTCTGTCCTTTGCTCCAAAATGTCATCTTCCTTCCCTATAGCGTTAAACAGTGTGTCTGCGTGTGTGTATGTTACAACATGCATAACTGTAAACTGATCAGCATGCTTGTTGCTTTGGGTCTGCCACATACCTTTAAAATCGAAGTCTTCCTCCTCGTCCTCTTCTTCGTCCAGATCTGGCTCTGATTGTTGATCATCTGTTGTCAGAGTCACAACAGGCAAGTTCACACTCTTCCGCTCAGCCTCTTCTTGATGCTCATCATTCACAGCCTGCTTGACATGCTGGTTTTCTTCTGCCCCCGAATTTGGTTCATCCTCTGTCTGTTCACTAGAGTGTCCCAGGATCTCACGAACTACACTTGTGGCCCATTTAAGGTGAGGGGCATCAGAACGCCGCTTGGTTCGCTCAGGATCCATCCATGTCTTGCTCCTTCGGGTGCGACTGGCCTCCACCTCCTCTGGACTCATTGCGTCAGTGTCTGCCTCATTCAGGAAAGGTTGAATTTGTTCTAAGCTGCTGCAAAGAGGAAGATCACCGCAAGATGCTTGATCCTCTTTTCTGTTATTATTGTCTCTCCATTGTTCTAGGAGCCTTTTGGTCTTTGAGTCTCTTTTCTTTATCCCCATACCAGTGGGCAGTGCTTCCTTTCTCATTATCTCTTCAACTTCTTTGTCTTGAAGGTTCACAGGTGCTGTATAGCCATCTCCACTTGGGTCTCCTGAAGTGAGGCTCTCTCCCCTTGGTGTGTTTGGTTGCCGATTCCTTCTGCTTGGTGTCGGGTAGTTCTGAGGTTTGTGTGTATCCTCATCACTTCTCCACTGATGATCTTCTATATTTGTGTCATATATTTCCACCCCTCCCTCTTCATCTTGTGACAGTGACACCTCATGGGTTTCTAACTGGGAAACAGTTTGCCCAACTGCACCGAAGATTGACTTATTTTCTCTCCCTTGTTGCTCTGCATTAATCACTTCCTCATCCCCTGCTACAGAGATTTCTTCTCTTTTGTTCGAGTTTCTAGGTTCACTAAATTTCTCCCGCCTCCTAAATCTCTGCTCCATCTCATGCCCATCAACTACCCCACTGGACAGCAACACATTGCTGGACTCTGAAGACAGCATTTTGTCTCTGTTTGGATTGCAGCTGTTGACACTCCCTCCTCTACTCCCAGAACAGCTCCCACCTTCTTCCTCTGTGTCACTATTGCTATTTAACAAATTTTCTCCCTGAATATCCATTCTCCAGCTTCCCTCAGTCCCTCTACCCCTGTTGGACAGCGGCTCCTTGTCTTCACTAAAATTGTCTCTCCAGTCTTCCCCATCCTCATCTCCATCTACACTCAACCCCTCAGAGTCCACATTGAGTCCTCTTGTTTCTAAATACCTTTCTCTACTCTGGGTCATGTTTCTCTCATCAGGATCCCCTTGTAATTGCCACACATCTCTTTCCCCTTCTTCCTGTGACTTTATTTCCCTTTCGTCTATTCTCCTCCCCTCTTTTTGCCTTGGTTGTGATATGTCCCTTTGTGGTTCTAACCACATCCGTTTCTTGTCTGTACCACAAGATGTGCTTTCATTTCTGTCAAACCTCTCACCTCCTACAATTTGCCTTTGTCTTTTCTCACCCATTTGCCCTGTATCTATTTGGGGTTCTTTTCCAACACTGCCTTCTCTTCTTTGTTCTCTCTCAGAATCTCTTATGTACCTCATATCACTATCCCCCTGGCCTCTCCACTCTCCACTGCTTTGGCCTTGTGATGTTACTCGAGGAGAAGAATCACTCAAGGATCTGTCGCTTATGCCTTTCCTTCCATCTTCCTGCCTTTTATTTCTTTCTCTGTCTCGTCTCTCACTTCTACATTGATCATCCTCCGTCCTGCCATCACTTCTGATCGGTGGCCTTCTTTCCCCCTCTCGGTCTGCTGGTCTCATTTCTGTTCTGACATCTCTGTCCCGTTCCCAGTAATTATTTTCTCTCCTCTTATGTCTTTCTTCACTATATCTCTCCTGGTTTCCCCCTCGATCCTTTCCCCGTGCTCTTCTGCTCCTGTAGAACATCTCATTCCTGCTGAAAGGGGTCTTCTGCTCTATATCGTTGTCCCTCATCTTTTCCCTTCTCCCCAACTCTCTCGCATCAATATCTCCTTCATTTCTGGCATCCTTTCTTGCTGTTCTCTCCATCCTTTCTGTGTGCATTTTTCTTTCTGGTCTCCTTTGTGGAGAACACCTTTCAGAATCCTTTGTATCCATGACATCTCTGAACTGTCTCTCTTTCTCTTTTTCCCTATCTCTCCTATCCCATGAATCATCCACTTCTCCTTTCCTGTCTTGAAACTCAACACCAGATACTTTATATCTTTCTCTCTTTTGTGTTCTGACATCTTCTGATGGTCTTCTTCCCTCTTCTATTGCCCTTCTTTGGATATCATCTCTTTCTCTGTCCTGGCGCACAGATCTTTCCATTTCCCAGTCCTCCATCTGTTCTCTTCTGGGTCTATCCCTCTGCCTCATTTCTCCTTCTGCCATCTTTCTTGTGACAGGATCTCTGTCTCCCTTTCTCTCTCTGGGAAACGTATCACCTTTCTTTGTCCCTGTTTTTACATCTTGCTCAGTCTGAGTCCTCTCTACATTTGACAGCAGCCTGCAATGCTTGTCTCTGCCATCGGCTTGCCTTCGTTCTCCATCTCTCCACTCTTTTTCTCCATCTCTGACATGGGGAGGTCTGCCTCTGTCCATTGTTCGCTCCAGGCCGACCATTTCTTCATCCCTCATTTTATGAATTTCGCTCTCCTTCTTCCTGTTTTTTTTTTGATTGTTGTCTCGCCGATGGAAGATGCCTTTCATTCCTGACAGAGGACTTGGATCCCGAGAGACCTTTCCACTAGGGAGAAGTCTGTCCATTGTTGTTAGGTTAGAAATTGTGTCACCGGTGTTAAAGATGGCCGTTTTTGGTCTCCATTGCACCAAATGTGAAGAGCCTAGAACAAGGTAGTAGTTGTAAGTTAAATTTTTACAATTTGCATTACTACTGCAGATTAAATACCTAAGTACAGGTCAAGTCAAGAACAGACATAAGTACTTTAAATCCTTTACAATTATTTTTCAGTCCACTGAAATGTTGCTTTAATTTGGTTACTGTTTAAATAAAATAAAACGCTGCATTCTTATTTTTCTTTAAATTTTTGCACTTCTACTTGAAGTTAAAAATCATTTAACAATCAACTTAAACGAGAAAGTGAGGAGTGAGAGGGAGGACAGCCTTTAACAGTTCAGTAAGAATGCAGCACGGACCTGCAAAAAATGCAGCATACCACAAGAAGCCTTTCAGAGAGCAGAGGCCTGTGACACATAGGCAAGGCATGTAGTCCTCAAACTAAAAATGAATTAGGTCTCAAATCGGGCTTCAAATTAGAGAAATAAAGAAATAAAGAACTACATTAGAGTAACTCACCTGAAATGTGCCTTACGAAGATGTGGTCTACCCCCTCTACTCCAGCTCAACTCAAACGCACTGGATTGCTCAACATATTAGTTCCTTGTGCTGACATTATCCGGACGACAGAGCAAATGGCAAACTTGTTTTTCCAAATACGTCTGAACAACTTTTTAGTCTTTTTTGTTTCCTCCTCACTTGTTTTTACTCTTCTGAAAGGTTCATGTTTACGCCCGAATTCTCCTTGCTTTTCCCCTCTTGCTGCCTGTCTCTGTCTCTCCCCCCACTTCTCCTCCTTCCTCAAATTCCCAAACAAGTCTCAACAGATTGACACTTATCTCTTCCCTCCTCTTTGTCTCTGTCCTGTCCTTACAGTTGTAGCGGCATTCCGCAAGTAGATCTTTCACAAGCAAAAGTCCCTCTTAGTGTGTCCACTACTACTGTCCCCTGTGCGTATGGACCCCCACCTTCAGCAACAAAACAAAACAAACCCACAAAAACAAGTCCTCTCTTCTGCTTCACTCTTCTTCCACAGAACACAGGAAGTACACCTCCTTGGCGTGTCTCAGTGATTGGTAGAAATGAAGTGGCTGGGTGTGTCTCCTCAACATGCATAGTCAAGGTAAGGGTTGTGATAACACAAGGAGGGCTGGGGGGAGGGTAGGAAGAAAGTGAAAAGTGAAAAAATACACACTCTGCCAAAAAACCTGTGGAAGACCGGAAGAGAAAAAGAAAAAAAATCCCTACATTTTCTCCAGAGATTGAGCCTGATGAAGAGAAAAGGAAACAAAACCATTTTTTCATTTTGCTTTGTAAAAAATAACAGATTAAGCAATCACAGAGGAAGAAGGGAGGGGCCACACACAAGGGTGACAGTAAATGATTTGTGTAATAATGGCTGCTGTGATTATGCAGCCATGTAACTTAGACTTGAAGTGCCTAACTGCAGTAATGACAATATGACCAAAAAGTGATTTGCTTCAATTTTGTTGGTGTCAGGTTTGGTTTTTCCACATAGTTCATGCAAAAACCATTTGACCTCATTTTTCACATTTCTTGCCAATTCTTTGCCATATAAAGGAAAAATTAACTGGAATGGATGGAAAACTGCAATTTTTGAGTACAAGACTCCTCCTCGAATTATCACTTGGCCATTCAAAAACATGACAATGCCGTTATTCACCCATTCCATTTCAGCTCCTGCTATATGTTTAGGATCACTGTCTTGCTAGAAAATGACCTGAAGTCACGATCAGGGTTTCTCCCAGGATTGCATTGTAGTCAACTCCATCAATCTTTTCACTAACTCTGACCAACTCTTGTTTTATCTGACAAGACAAAACAACCACACAGCATGTTTTCACTGCCTTTGATACACTTTGGCTCAGTTTTTTTATGAACATAAAGCTTTGCATGTAGGCCTGAAACTACAGTTTTGATCTATCAGGCCGGAAAACCTTCTTCCATATGATTGCTATGAAGCTATATATTCCCACATGGCTTGTGGAAAACAGCAAATCATTGTCACTTAATAATTTAAGATTTTTTTCCCCAGCCACATAACCTTATTCATCCATTTCATAATTAAGCACTACTATGTGTTGAGTTCATCCATCTATCCATCCATCCATCTTCTCCCACTTATCCGAGGTCAGGTTGTGGGCGTAGCAGCTTCAGAAGGGAGGCTCAGACTTCCCTTTCCCCAGCCACTTCTTCCAGCTCTTCCAGGGGAATCCCAAGGTGTTCCCAGGCCAGCCGAGAGACATAGTCCCTCCAGCCTGTCCTGGGTCTTCCCCTGGGCCTCCTCCCGGTGGGACGTGCCCGGAACACCTCACCAGGGAGGCGTCCAGGAGGCATCCTAACCAGATGCCCGAGCCACCTCAACTGGCTCCTCTCGACGTGAAGAAGCAGTGGCTCTACTTTGAGTCCATCCCGGATGACTGAGCTTCTCACCCCATCTCTAAGGGAGAGCCCAGCCACCCTACGGAGAAAACCCATTTCGGCCGCTTGTATCCACGATCTCGTTCTTTCGGTCATGACCCAAAGCTCATGACCATAGATGAGGGTGGGAACATAGATCGACCAGTAAATCGAGAACTTTGCTTTTTGGCTCAGCTCTCTCTTCACCACGACGGACCGGTACAGTCTTGACGGCAGACGCTGCACCAATCCGCCTGCAAATCTCCCGCTCCTTTCTTCCCTCATTCGTGAACAAGAGCCCGAGATACTTGAACTCCTCCACTTGGGGCAGGACACCCCCACCCCGACCCGGAGAAGGCACTCTATCCTTTTCCAGCTCAAGACCATGTCCTCGGATCTGGAGGCACTGATCGCCATCCCAGCCACTTCACACTCGTCTGCGAACCGCTCCAGCAAGAGCTGCAGATCACGTCCTGATGAAGCCAAAAGGACCACGTCATCTGCAAAAAGCAGAGATGCGATCCTAAGGCCACGAAAACGGATCCCCTCAACAACTTGGCTGTGCCTAGAAATTCTGTCCATAAAAGTAATGAACAGAATCGGCGACAAAGGGCAGCCCTGGCGGAGTCCAACTCTCACCGGAAATGAGCCCGACTTACTGCCAGCAATGAGGATCAGACTCCGACACCGGTCATACAGGGACCTGACAGTCCGTATCAAGGAGCCCGGTACCCCATACTCCCAGAGAACCCCCCACAGGGCTCCCCAAGGGACACGGTCAAATGCCTTCTCCAAGTCCACAAAACACATCTAGACTGGTTGGGCGAACTCCCATGCACCCTCCAGGACCCTGCTGAGGGTTCCACGACCAGGACGAAAACCACACTGGTCTTCCTGAATCCGAGGTTCGACTATCCGACGGACCCTCCTCTCCAGGACCCCTGAATAGACCTTGCCAGGGAGGCTTAAGAGTGTGACCCCCCTATAATTGGAGCACACCCTCCGGTCCCCTTTTTGAACAGGGGGACCACCATCCCAGTCTGCCAATCCAGGGGAACTTCCCCAGATGTCCATGCGATATTGCAGAGCCGTATCAGCCAACACAACCCTACAACATCCAGAGCCTTAAGGAACTCCGGGCAGATCTCATCCACCCCTGGGGCCCTGCCACCGAGGAGCTTTTTAACCACCTCGGTGACCTTGTCCCCAGAGATTAGAGAGCCCAACCCAGAGTCCCCAGACTCAGCTTCCTCAATGGAAGTATCAAGTGTAGTATCTGTGTGTGTGTGTGTGTTTGTGTTGAGTTATTACACAAAATCTTCCTAAAACACAAACATGATTGGTTGTAAAGTAATAAAAAAGTTCAAAAATAACTACAATAAATATTTTTGAAAGGAACAATATTTGCAATAAACACTTTTTTTTTTATGTCAAACAAAGTTCAAAGTCCAACGTAATAATTTACATACTATACATTTTCACACTTCAGCACAGTTATACAGTTCAACAGCTGATTCAATATTACGGTTTTCTGTGGACCAGTTTATGGCGCTGCTGTATTGCATTGTATTTCTCATAGGGGAATTTCTTAAGCTTTGTGCAGATTTACCTTCATTCCCATCAGCCAAATGTGTTCAATACCTTGCTCAATATTATAGGGTTTAAAATTGACAAAATCAAATTAAATAAATGCTAATTTTAATGAAATTGTAATAGATGTATCAAAAATGTCTGCAGTAAATTAAATAATTCAAAACTGTACTTTCCAATAATTAGTTAATGTTTGAATTATGTAGCTATTCTCATACTTAATTATATGTTTATTCCTAAATCCATTATCTGTTCCAACTTAATCTTGCAGGGTCGTGGTGCATATTTATTGCAGTCTTTGGAGGAGATGCAGGTTACACCTTGGACAGGTCAGGGTTAGTCCATCATAGAGCAACACGGTGACACACAAGACAAACACATCTACACACACACACACACACCCGTACTTAAAGGCAATTTAAATAGTTCAATTAACCTCAATTAACAGTCATGTTTATAGATTGTGGGAGGAAGTCAGCTATTTAAAGGCCACATATATTTATCCGACTTACAAATGAAATATGTTGCTTATATGTATAACCTCCATTTTCTACATGAATGTGACACACTTACCCGGAGTGAGCCAAAATAAAGTGTCTGGAAATTATTTACTGTCCACCTATTTACCTTTTTTTTTTATTTAATCATACAAAGTTCAGTTTTATTTGGACAAAGGACAACAATAAGAGTATGGCACAATGCTATCAGTGGAAGGTCTGCTTATCTCCTCTGTAATCTTGTCATTTCTGGGTGCATGACGGGATCAGAAATAGGCGGCTATTGTTTCCACCTGATTGAAATACAAACAGGTTAAAAGGTGGGCCTTTGGCTGAGATTTATGCTGATAAGTGGGAATCAGGAGGTACAGCTAACTAAAAAACAAGCTTTGTTTTTAACTTTGCTGACACAATGAAAAAATGCTGAGGCAACTGGAAACAGTAAACTGCTCATACTGGTATCGGCTTTGAAAAGCTTAAAAGTACATTTCTCAAGTTGTTATTCACATACATAGAGCCTTTTATAAGTATTCTAGACGAGACCTGCCTGTTGTGTTGCTTGCTGTTTGTTCACTAATGTTCTCTAATAACCATCTGAGGCTGTGAAGAGATATGTGTCACTTGGTTTTCTTCTGTGTTTCTGATTATTTCTTGATTTGCTATTGTTAGAAAAGGTCTTGATGCATTCTATTTCTGGTTATTGCCATTAGTGTTGGGAATATTTGTTCATTCTTGGGAGTTAATTTATTGGTTTATTCTCATGATTATTTTTTTAGATCAGTGTTAGTCCCTTTCCCCCTGGTTTGTAGTTTATTTGTGTCTAGTTTGTCTTATTATTTGCCTTCCCTCAGTCTACCCACTGTTCCCCCTCTTGTATATCTGTCACTAATTCCCAGTTTAAAACTCTGCATTCAGTGTAATTGCACTCTTGCCTCGGTATATATCAAGTCACTGTCATTGGTCTTTGCAGATCCACCTGCTCCAGCCTGTTTCTGGTTTGTTTTGAAAGTTTTTATTTTTTGTTTTATTATCTTCAGCTCACGTTTTGTATTTTGAAATTTTTGACTTTGTTTATGTATGCTTGTTTTCTTCTTTTTTTTGGTCCACTTCTGTTTCCATTTGGGTCTTCTCATTTGTCTCATTTGTGACAGAGGACTTCAGTTGGATTTACAATGAGAATAAAGTACCTTTGAACTCTTTGCTGATTAGGTGATTTCTGACAATTGCTTGACACAAGATTTTTTACAAGGAGGTTAACTGTAAATTTATGCAACACTTGGCATCTGTATGAAGTTTGAAAATACGCCAATCAATTTCCTTATCTGTCACTATTATGCACCGGTTTGTGTCTGTTAATCATAAAAAGAATCAAAACAATTTCCCAATACATATGTAGCCTATTTTGGATCAAAAATACCAAAAACGTGCTGCATCTGTGTATAAATATCCTACCTAGAGATGTTTTTAGTGCAGTTTTTTTCCAATTCATTTCCTACTTATTATTGTTTGTTCATTACATTTTGAAATCTTGACTGATGGATAGTGGGGTCAATTTCAAGTAATGTACCTAAAATACTTTACAATATTGTAATCTGATATTGTAAGCTTACAATATCAGAACATATTTAACGAGATGATGGAATGATTGAAAAACTATAGAAATGTGCTGAATTGTATATGTGAACATATTAAGTCAATATTCACAGTATAGTGACCACCCTCAAAAATGGCTGACAGCGGAGCACAGGTGGTGCGGGAACACATTTTGCAGTAGAATTTGACTCGATACATTACCTGGTTTTGTAGGAGAAAAAGACAACAAGCCAGAAACGTTTTTTTTTCTGAAGTTTTTTTTTCTTCACTTCCGCTCACCTGTCGCTCTCCCCTGTCAGCTGATGTGAGTGTAAGAGGACTCAGCCAACGCTGATTGGTCGGCTTCTTTTTCGGTCACATGCGCGTGTTTGTGTTTAGTTTCATTTCCGCATTACGCTGCTGCCTGTAGCCTGTTAGCATCTTTAAAATCACACTTCAACACGACTTAAAAGAAAACCTATTGACTCTCCAGGGCAACAATAATAGCGTCAGCAGAAGAGTCTGAAATCCAATTTAACATATAATTTACATTGCTTGCATTATATAAATGCGGTTTGATGTTGGTTAAGTAAACCAGGAAGCGACGTTAGCGTGAGGAAGCTCATTGCAACTTATTCTGACTACAGTTTAAACAGCAAGTATTAAGCATTAGTCAAACAGTTTTTCCTCGACTGATTTACAGCAAAGGGAGCCATGAAGGTAAGTGGACGGTATTGACAAAAACCTAGGCTTTTGAAGTGGGAACTTCTGGCAAAAATAGATTTCTCATGTGGAGAAAAAAAAAATCACATGCTTAGGTATGATGACTTGACCTTATAAGCTAATTTGCATATCACCCAGACGATGGGGTGACATGGCTGCGTAAGTTTTATAGACGTTTTCATCAATGTGGTACATATTAAGATTATTGTTAACTTTTTTACTTATTTTTTTGCACTTGTGGTTTGCTCTGATTTTGTGCATTCAGAATGGAGCCATATAATTCTATTTTGGAGGATCAAAAACTGCGTAATTTGTGTCTATTTTAAACATAATTTATCCAAATACAGACGGATCTCAAAGAAAAATCTTGTTAAAGTTCATTTTGGGGCTTTATGGCAGAACAGTTGGTAGTACTTCCAGCAAGAAGGTCCTGAGTTTGAATCCTGGCTTGGGTTCCTGCATGATTTCCTCCACATGTGTGCATGCATGCATGGATTCTTTCCAGGGACTCGGGCTTCTCCCCACCGCCCAAAAACATGACTGTTTGGTCAACTGAATAGTCTAAATTGTCAGTAGGTATGTGTGTGTGTCTTTGTTGCCTTGTGGTGGACTGGCAATCTGTCCAGGGTGTACCTTGGTTCTCTCTTAAAGCCAATTGCTGTCAGGTGCCATCCACCTCCTTCATCTATGAGTTGGTGTGTCTGATGGATGGGTGGATGAAGTTAACTTTGTGCAGACTTTCAGTGAGCTGACCATCAATGTGATGCAAAAGGTGCAGAAGTGGCATCAAGCTACTCTATGTGTCATAGAACCACAGTCATTAACTGTGGTAACTTTTAAGTATGATGAACGATTTTGCAATTTTAAAACCCTGACATTTGTAAAACCTCAGTATAACCTCTTATAAATTAATTACATGGCATGTTGTTTCAGGCTTGTTGAAATTAAATTTAATCCACCACTTTCCATTACTTTTTGGGCTTATCAAGACATTAAAAGTTGTATAATACAGTAATTCAAAATATACTTGAGAGTTTCTTTTTCGTTCTCTTCTAGCTGTTCAGAATTCCCATGCGAGGTTCTGTCTTGTTGTGGGCCATTTTGACTCAGCTGCTGCTGAGTCAAAATGGTGTGTTCGCCGGGAATGGCACCAAGGCCTGCAAACTAAACGTTGAATCTGCATCAGAAAGGAAAGTCCTTGAGCGACTGGAACCTCTGGCCCACAAAAAGTAAGTTTGGCACCATCTTTCTCATTGAAGTAAAATCTTAGTGATATTCAAGGAATACGTAATTAAACCCAAAGCCTTGCATCTGACTGTTGTTTTTAGTGTTCGGTTTTACAGTAATGGTTAATGGCTCCCAACTTCATGTTCTCATGTTGGCAGCTTGTCAGTGGAGGTCAAAGAAGAAAAGGAAAGCTACACATATGAGTTCCAGCTGTGTGGAGATGCAGGAGGGGTTCAAGGTGCGGGAGTTATTCAAAGGAAGACCAGCTCAGAGGAGAAACCCACAATCATTGGCTCATACACCTCGACCAAGGCCATTGGTGGCAGTAAGACTTTGCAATTTATTAAACCTGATTTTAGTTTAATTCTGTGTGTATTTAACTATTTTTGAATAGTATCATGTTAGGAGACAAACCATCAAAAATGTACATCTGAAGAATCTGAGACATTCGAATATCTTTTCTGTTTTAACTTTTTTTTTTTTCTTACCTTTGAGGTGACTGGGTGATGCTGATCTACCATAATGGCGACAAGTATGATACCCACTGCGGCAAAGAAGCCAGAAAGGCCATTATCATGATCTCTTGCAACAAAAACACAGAGGTGGTAAAAGAAATACATGAGTTGTGCTTCTTGTATTTACATTTTCAATTCTTGTAGTTCAAAAATGTATCAATTTTTGTATGGTGGCATGTTGTTTCGAGCTTGTTGATTTGAAATTTAATCCACCACTTTCCATTACTTTATAATACAGTGATTCAGAATTGTAACAGAGTGGAAGGATGAGAAACATGCACTAACATGCTTTACACACGTCAGTTTGCTTTCAGAGTAAATTTCAACACTTCTTTTTTTGGAAGTGGAGACGCATGTTTGTTTCCAGTAAACTCTAAATTAAGGGTTGCATTTCCGTCACTGCCAGTGGACTTTTGCTGCCGGGAAATATTTTTTCCTGTAAATATTTTCCAGGAGAGTGAACGAAAACCCTAATTTACCTTGTCCTCTTGTTTTAGGGTGTCTTGGAAGTTATTCTAGAAGACAGAGAGAGGCAGAATGATTGCTTTTACCTCTTTGAGCTGGACTCCAGTGCAGTGTGCCCTCCTGTTCAATCCCAGCTGAGTGCTGGCTCCATAATACTCATCATGTATGTAAAGACATGTCACAAAGGCACACATAGACTTCCCAGACTGCAATAAGAAAGGCTGATTGGAAGATTTGTCTTCTTCCAGCGGTTTCTGCCTTGTGGCCGTTTACCTCATTGGCGGCTTCCTCTACCAGCGGCTGATTGTTGGAGCCAAAGGGATGGAGCAATTCCCAAATTATGCTTTCTGGGTGGAAGTTGGGAACCTTTCAGCGGTAAGATTTATCTAGGTTACAAAAAAAAAAATTCTTTCTACGTTACAACTATGCAGTACCATTTTTTGTTCTATCGCATAAAATCCCAATAAAACACTTCAAAGTTTGTTGCAATGAGAAAACTATATATATATATATATATATTAAAAAATGTACTTTTGCAGTGTAAGTAAACATTTATTCTTTATTTTTTTTAAGACTTAATGTGAACTTGATTGTTTCGTTACAGGATGGCTGCGACTTTGTGTGCCGTTCGAAAAACCGAGAGGAAGCTCCAGCTTACCGAGGAGTGTCCGCTGATGCTTTAGATGAAGAGCCAGAAGAGAGAGATGACCACTTACTACCTATGTGACCTTAGTATGTCAGAAATATGGCATACATTTTCACTGCGAGACAAGTTACGCTCTGGAGGCTTAGATAAAATTACTGGTGCACACAAGTGTGTTTTCTTTGCCTGGAATGAGTCAGTCCCCTGTTGAAACCTTGCTTGTATTTTAGACTTGTGGCTCTGAGAAGGTTCCTAAAAGGCAGAAGGCCATGTCTCCTTTCCTACTCAAAACATTTCAGTTTCGGTTGTAATTCATCCAAAGGAGTGACTCGCACATTAGGAAGACAAATCATTGACGCTTCTGTGGAAATCAGGTGGAAAAAGGAAAGGATATAATTAATTTGTAATGCAAACTCACTGGTCATGTTTTCTGATGTTTCTACTTAACTGATGACGGTCGTTTTATGGTTGTGCAGGCAGCGCCACGCTGGTTTCTGTTTAGGTAATGCTTGCTGCAGGCCATACAAGATAACTATACTTGTGTAAACAGTTAGTTTGACCGAATTGTGAATGTAAATTTTCAGCTCTTAGCACAGTGACAGTACATACAGCCTTGCTGCACATCTAGAGAGCAGTGCAAAAACCAAAGCTTATGCAAATCTATTGGTCTGCTTTATTTTTTCCCCAGAAGTACAAAGAAAAGTTTCTACATTAGTTCAGATATTTTGTGTACTAGCTAATGAAGGTGTCAGGTGAAAGTGTCACATTTTTAATCTAAAAAGGTCGAAGAGGTGCAATACATCTTTAATAAAATTAAAAACCTAATTGTTTTCCTATTTAGTTCTGACAGACAATTTAAAACTGCTTATTCAGCACCAACCACAGTAATTGGCACCCGATAACGATTTGTAAAGAAACATTCAAAGAAATGTATCTTTTATTACAACAACATAATCCTAGAAATAATCAAACCTTTTTTTTCTTTCAGTGCTCCGATTGACTTGGGAATTAAGTGTTTTTAACTAAATCACCGTTGGCACCATTAGAGGTAACCCAGGAAGTTTCTGTAAATCACATGTAAACTGAAAATGAAAACTGAACCGACAGTATTCATTTACACTTTTGAAAATTGCTAAGTTTCTTTGAAACCTTATTTAGTAATCCTTTGCTTTCGTTTCTCTGGGTTATAAATATAATTTTTAGAAAGATTGTGCAAGGACCACTATTATTTATATTCAAGGAACTGAGTAGCAACTTTTGGACCATTAAACACTGGCTTCACTCCAGCTGGTTGCTCCAGATTCATGTCAGAGAAAAAGCCTAGTTTGTCCTGCCATCACAAATGTAAACGGGGTTTGTTTTTTTTGGCAGCTCTCTACTCGGATCTTAACTGGAATTGTGTCCAATTAGACCAGGATTAAACACTCCAGGTAGATTTTTAAATAAAACAAAGGAGGATTGTGTAAAAAAAAAGCACCTCATGCCCACTATTAAGTTAGGTAGCCCTAGTCAAATTCTCATTCTTTATATTCCATATCAAAATCAGAAGAGTGCTTTTCTATTGACAAGTTATGCAAAGTATTCACAGAGGGGGGACTTATAATTGTGTCACTGGTGATTTTGTTCAAAATAATCTATAATGTGAAAATTGGATGTTTAGATTATTCTAAATTTTCATTTTCTTTTTTTTTTTTTTATTCATCTCCATCAAAGGTGGCAATAAATATTGGAGGCACTGTTTATGTTTTTGATGATTTCTGAAATGTGGTATGCTGTATATTATTGTATTTTGATAATATGAACAAACAGTAACAATGTCCAATATCCAGTGTTGAAACTTTCCTGACTGCTGACATTGTAATTGTTAACCTAAGCACCAGAAATAATTGTACATTTACCAACTTTTGCTTTCTCTTATGTTTGACCAAAGCCTTCTAACTGCAGTTTTTGCTTCTATTTTAAAATGTTAGAAGTGGCAGTGACATCACTTGCTGTACTCCCTATAAATATATTGAAAATGTTAGTTTTGAGGATATCATTCATAAGGTTTATAAATTTTTTACATAACGTTTTGGTGAAAACAAAAGTAGAGTGTTTTGGAATTTCACTCAGTAGGTGGAAACAAATTTTCCTGCTTTGCTTTGTCACAGTTTACTAATGTTGGCCTATTTTTCTTAGTTCAGTGAATTGTCTCCTGTGTTCTCTGGTAAAAATGGTATCACTTGTGTTTGAAGTAAATAAAAATGCATCCAGTTTGATAACTGTTACAGTAGAGTGTGATTTAAAGGTTCAATCTCTTATTTAGTGTTTTTCTTGAGTTGCACCACACTTTCTTGATTTTTTTTAAAGTGGTACTGAGAAATGCTTTATCTTTAAAAACAACCTAAAATGAAGACAGAGTATTGACAGAACTGATAAGTTTGCAAAGAAATAGTGTCTTACTGCAGATACTTTATGTCATCAGCTATTTTGACTTTATAATCATCACTACTCCTGACATACTTACTGATATTTGCAGACTTTTTCTGATTTCAAATAACTTTACTGCTATTACTGGCTGTTACTGCAGTTTTTTTCATTTCTTGCAAATAGTTTATTTTCTATGAGCAAATATGCATATTTTGTACATGTTTAAATTATTCTACACATTTGCACATTTTTCTGAATCAGATAATCCTATGCTTTTTAAAAAAAAAAATAACAGCATTTTCTTTTCTCATGTTATATATTTCCCCTTAGTCGGTTTATATATATATGTGTGTGTGTGATTCTCCGTACTTCGACTTGCCTCTCACTTTGCTGCTCGTACACTTTCTCACTGAGAAACTATAAAAGTATTCTAAAATCTATCTTTCCGTAATATGTTTGGCCAGCAGGGGCCACTATTCATCATTTAAAGTCTCAAGAAATGATACACAGTTCAAAGTTTTCCCGCTTCTTTAGGTGGTTATTAGAAGTTTTTTCCATCTAATCTACAGTTTCAGGTAAAATAGGTCAACCGAATGTCTTATGCTCTAAAAAACACTTTTTACTCCCGTCAACAACTTTATTTGATCCTGCCTATGATCTTTCAGTCCATGTCTAATGTCCATTCAAAGGTCAGTTGCGCCACAGCGCCCTCTAGAGGCCCCCTGAAGTGTACAAACAGAAGAAAGAAGAAAAAGAGTGGCAGGGGGCGGGGTTTCACTGCAGGCAAAAATCCTCAAAGGCTCAGTCGTTGTTCCCAGTGTAAAAGACAAATCAGGTCCACTTTCATGCGTGTATATTCTGTGAAAAGGACAGACAAGCCTCACGAAAGGTAAGCACTTTAATAAACTAAAAATTACAGACCAAAGGAACTGTTGTAAGAGCTACAGTTGCTGACTTTCTGCCTGTTGAAATCAGCTAATGTTGCTAAGTGGTGTTAGCATATGTGTAACTACTAGTTCACGCCAAATGTTTTCTTTCTTTGTCAGTGCTTTCAAATATTTACACCCAAATACATTGTTTCTAATATCCGGATGCTTTCACAACATGTATCCCAATTCAAACGTTATAATTTGACGTTATAACTGAGTGGAAGAATAATAACTAAGTAGCAAGAGTTAGCTACCGATGGATGAAAAGCTTGGTTTTTCGTGATCTTATGAAGTTTCATTAAGTGCTCTTTTGCTCATATCCACCTAAAATGTTTACATCTTATTTGCTAATGAAAACGTCACGGTGTCAGTTGTTTTTTTTTTTACAATTATTTTAGCTCTGATTGTGGCGGGCAAAACGCTGTTTATTGCCTTAGGAGTTGGAGTAAATAATAACACACCACCTCTGTTAAAGTTTTAATTTACTTCATCTTAAAGACGCTAGAAGCGTTTGTTCTGTAATTTCAGCACTATAATTACATTGATTGCAGCAGTTTGTGTCCGTGGTTTCTATCTACACAGTCTTGAAAGGATTGGAAAGTAAGGAGTTTGGTTTATGTTTTTTTTCCAGGTCTTTACAGAAAGTTGAAAACTAATAAATTATTAGGAAATATAATTGTTTATTGACTATTTTCTTTTACATTTTCAAAATTAGAGTTTTGTAAATTGTTAAAACAAGCAGAGTACTTTACAGTTGAGTTTATGTGTCAGACAGTAATTATGCATTTGTTGATTACTGGCAATGATGTACTCAAAGGCCTCAAAGGTTTTAAAAAATTCAAGATAAACAAAAACAAAACAAAAATCAATCCTATCACCCCTCTGCTCTGCTTGATGTCACCTCTTATTGAGATACCAGAAAAAGTTCTGGAGTGGCCAAAGTTTTCTCAGCTGCCTAGAGAGAAGATTAGAGGACCACTTCCCCTCCCCACTTACTATCAAGCACTGCTTCTCAGCTGGCTGAAAGAGAGCACCTCTCAAACACAATTAGCTTCAGAAACTAATTATGTACAAGCCTCTGATTAGTACCCCTGTTTCTAATGTCTCAATAAACAATCCTTTTAAATTGTGTTCTTTAAAACAAAAATAGAAGAAGAAGAAGAAAGTTTGTATACTTCAGCTGCCTAATAGCCAAGTCATCACTGAAAATTAAGTTGTTGTTGTTTTTTTGTTTGGTTCCACACTGAACTCCTTATTGAGGAGTATACTAGTTTAGTATACTTAAAATACTTTTAACTTTTTTATTGAAGTATATATGAAAGGATAACAGACCAAAATGTTAAGCGGTCTAAAGTTGTTACATGATTAAAATTAGAAAAAATAATACTCCTAACAATTTATTGTAAAAAGCTACCGTATATACATTTTAAGTAAAAAATGTTCAGGGATCATTTGTCAGTATTGATTGTGCCTTTTCAAACAAGGTGTCTTATTTATATTGTTACAGCTTTAAGTATACATGGGTAGAAAGAGTAGAACATTTTTGTAATCCTTTCCAATCATTGTGTTTTGTTTTGTTTTTTTGTTTTTTTTTTGTTTTGTTTTTTTGTTTCTAGTAGCAAACATGGAATCAGGCGAAGACCAAAACACAAGCAGCACAAACGGAAACCCTCAGACAAGCGGGAACTCCCGGGCACCCCAGATTGCCCGCATGTCTTTGTATGAGAGACAAGCTGTACAGGTGAGGGATTGCTTATAAACTGTGAAAATGTCCATTATTATTTAAATTAGCCCTTTGAATTAATCTTGTAGATGTTTATGTCAATGTGTTGTTTTTTTTGTTTGTCTAGGCTCTTCAAGCTCTGCAGAGACAGCCTAATGCAGCCCAGTACTTCCAGCAGCTCATGCTGCAGCAGCAGATCAATACAGCCCAACTACAAAACTTTGCTGTGCAACAGGTACAGTTATGGGAGCAATCATTGTATAAGAAAACATCCCCATAAAAGTTTTTTTTTTATTATTATTTCTTCAACTTATCTTGTTGGATGTGCTGATTATGAAGGCTTTATAGTTTTTTCTTTGCACAGCATTTTGCTATTTATGTCTTTAAATTAGCTACATTACATTTAACCGGATTTTTACTTACTTAGCTTTACTTTCCCTTTTTAAACCAGGCCACACTTGCAGCTAGTCGCCAGTCTAATACACCAAGTAACAGCATTTCACCGGCTCCCACCACTGTAAGTTTATTCGTTGAAAATTTGAAGGATTAATCTTCTACCAGGTTTCAGGATTTTATAGAGACCTGTACTTTTTATGCCTCCTGCAGGTTAATTTAAGCACTACATCTTCCGGTGGGACTATGAGCAGTCCTCGTCCACACGGTCCGGCTACGTCTGCAACAACAACAGCTCTCAACCAGTCAGTGCTGTTGGGTGGAAACTCTGCAGGACAGGGACAGATGTATCTTAGGGTGAGTTTAAAATGCACACACATGTTCCCAATAACTAGATTTATGTGTTCTATGTTCAGTTCGTATCTAAAGGGAGAGTTAAGCCTCACTCTGACGCATCATTTTCTTCCTGCTGCTGTAAATTGTGGACCTATCTTCCTGAAGACATGATAGCAGCTGATAAAATGAAAAGTAAACAAGAAAATGTTCTTGTTAAGTTTGGCTTTCAGTTCAAGTTGATCGTTTTTTCGATACTGATAGTGATGCAACCCAGGATTGTGGGGTGTTTACCCGAATCAGTGTTATTTCAATCTATTCTCTAAACCAGAGAAAACTGGCTACGCCAGCACTTTCTCTGGCATCCCATCCAAAATAATCAGTAGGAACAGTGTGATGGAAAATTTCAGTGCTAAACTGTGTAGAGTCCTAGTATTTGGATAACTAGTCTAGTGTAAGCAACTCAAAACCAGGGTAATAAGCAGTTTTTTAGTCCTACAAGTTCTTCAAAATGTGGTTAGAAGACAGTCTGATCATATCTTCTTGTCTTTGTGTAGGTGAACCGCTCTCTAAGGAATCCGCTTACCTCTCAGCTCATCTTCATGCCCGGCGGGACGACCGCGGCCGTAGCAACGGTAGCTCAGACACAAACACAACCCCAGCAGCAGCAACAGCATGACACTGCTTCCACCACTCCATGTGCCCAGGCTGACAACGACCAGGTCTGATCTATTTAAAGATAAGTTTCAGGCGCCACAGCTAAGGGAAAACTCTGTTTCACCATAACTGTCTGGCCTCTCTGCTTCTAAGGTGCAGAACCTGGCTCTACACTGTGCCTCTAACGCCAAAGCCGTCGCTGTAAAGGCTGAAAATGTAGAGAGGAAGGATGCCGGCGGTTTTTCTCTCGCTCAGCAGCAGCAGACTTTCTCTCAGCAGCAGCAGATGGCTAAAGCCAGCTTTAACCAGCCGTCTGCCTCCAGCACTCTGACTGTGAAGACCGGGAACCAGGCTGCCATGACTGTGGCCCCTGCAGCCTCTGTGGCCCCGTCCTCCTCTTCATCATCCCCAGCGCTCCCCCTCTCTCAGCTCCTCCTGGCTCCGTCTTCTCCCGTCATCCTGGTGCCCACGTCAAATGTCCCTACCTCCACCCAGGGCTACTCAATCGGTTCTGTGGCCCCGAAGGCCAGCATGAACCCACAGACTCTGGTGGTGCAGCCCCTTCAGCAGGCCAACGCTAACATGGAAAAGGGTCCCGTCCCGATACAGCCCAAGACGGCACAGGGACACCGCTTACCCGTTCAGCTGTCGCCTCGGCAGCCGCCTCCCATACTGCCAGCGCCGCCAAGCAACAGTCAGGCTAATGCTGGGGGTCACAACCCTCCACACATCCCGGTCCAGCTTGTGGGAGCCAGGCAGGGCTTGGCAGGAAATGCACAAGCTGTGGCTTTGGCTCAGGCGCGGAGCAACGCGGTTCTGGAGAGTCCATCTGGTGTGGCGGTTAGCTCAGTCCCAAGCAGTGCTGCCATGGTAGGATCAGGATGAACTGCTCTGTTCAAGCTTTCTGGTCAAAAAAGTGATAACTGGTGGCTCATAATGTATTTTTTTTTATTCACATGCCTTCAGACAAAGCCATTGGTCGGCTCTCTGAAGAGAAAATCTGAGAGTGATGTGCCAAATGAGATGTCAGAAGCGTCAGATTCTGCCCCCATGAAGGACGCAGCTCCTCCTTTATCTCCTGCCCCCACAAAGGACTCGGGTAATACGAGTTCACCTTCTATTAATTTGAATTTCTCTCAACTTTATATCATCCATTTATGGCTGCAACTGACAATTATTTTTGTAACTGATCAATCTGTTCATTATTCAGACGATTAATTGATTAATTGGCACATTCTGCATTTTTTTTATTAAACTACTTGAGCTTTTTCTATATAATGTTTGAAAAACATTAACATATGGAAATAAACCGATTATTTATTTCATTTTTTTTAAATTAGAAAATAAACATTTAATTGCCTAAAATGCAAAGGATTAGCATTCCTTTAGTGTACATAAAAATGCCTCTTGAAGACTTTGGGGTAAAACATTTTAACATATAAAGGTGTTATTACCTTAAATCAAAGATAATAACAAAATTAGAAATATTTTGTTCAAATTTGGTTGTTTTTTTTCATCAAATGGTGTTTTATTGAGTTTGTACACTTCAGTTAACTATTAGTCGTTTGCTATATTAGTTGACAATTATTTCAATAATTGATTAATCATGATTAATTTATTAATTGTTTCAGTCTTTCTTCCATTTCTCCTCAGCTCCTGCTGTTGATGCCACGTTCTCCGCGCCCCCGACGTTGTCCTTGTCTCTGCCCTTGTCCAGAGGTTGTCATGGGGACAAAGTTCCTCAGGCGGTAGTCAAACCTCAAGTCCTCACTCATCTCATCGAGGGCTTCGTTATTCAAGAGGGAGCCGAGCCCTTCCCTGTAAGTGATCCCTGCCAGATCTGCATGTTGATACTTTATGGTGAAGGGTGCAGGTTTCCGACTCAGTTCTGGAAATTATGGAAAAATCTGGAATTTGACTTGAATCAAAATTTGTTTGTATTTTCAGATTTTATTCCCTTCCTATATGGGGAAAGTAGTGTATCCTTCCTTCTATCCTTCATTTGTTTATATTATTTCTTCATTTCTCTTATGCTTCCTATGTCCTAGCCTATATCCTCCCTCCCTTACGTCATCTCTATTTGTCCTTTGTTTCTACATCCCTCGTGTCTTTCCATTCTTTTTTCCTCTTGTCCCTCTTGTTTCATTCTTCATTGTGTCCTTTCTCCCTCTGTTTTTTTTCTCTTCCACTGTTCTTTATAGTGCTCTTTCTTTTCCTTCCTCCCAATCTTCCCTGCATCCTAGCTCTATTCCTTGCTTGTGTCTTTATTTCCAATATTTTGTCATTCCTCCCATTTGTCCTCTTTATTTCCTCTTTAATAATTCCTTCCATGTGTCATCTTTCCTTCATCCTCCTCTCTCTTCTACTATGTTTCCTTCTCCTTTTACCCTCATGTCCTTGCTTTTTTTTATCTCCCTCCTCGTTGTTTTACCTTGATTCTTTGCAATATATCACTGCATACCAAATTTATAGTGAATGTTTGTATATTTTAAAACAAATGTTAGTGCTTTTTTTTTTGGTCTTTATGTACCATATGTAGGAATACTAGAAGTAAGTTTCTTGCTAGCTTCTCTGTGGTTTGGCAGGTTGCTGGACTCCTCAAAGACAGAGATTTTGCTCTGGCTGGTCGCACAGAGAACGGTCCTCCATGTAAGTAAAGATTTATTTATTTACTCTGGTTTACTTTCTCCTTTTTGCGGGTCGGCGCTCTGAATATTTTCTTTTTACCTCTCAGTGTTGAAATGTGAGTACTGTGGATGCTTTGCTCCAGCCAGCCAGTTCAGGGGATCAAAGAGGTTCTGTTCAAACACTTGTGCAAAGAGGTAGACTTTCATTCCTCATAAAGATACTGTTACACTGCCTTGCAAAAGTGTTCATACCCCCAAACTCCAGTGTGATTTACTGGAGCTGTTGCAGACTGACCCTCTTGATCTTCAGGTATAATGTAAGCTGCAGCCAGCACTACAAGTCCAGCAGAGGGAGGAGTGGTGGGGGGCCGCCGCTACCTTCCAGCCCCACAGAAAGCTCTGCTAAACGCAGAGGTCCTTCCCGACGGGGGAGTTCAAATAGCACCTACAGTAAAGTATCAAGCAAGCATCTTTCTGTCAAGGTAAGGTTTTGTTTTGTTTTTCTTGCTACTTTTAAATAAAACAAAAGCAAAGTCATAGTTCACATTTTGAAGCACCAAATTATTTTTTTAAAATCTATATATCATAGAAAAAACTTGCCATCTAGAGCTTTTAGAAGCTCTTTCGGTTCATTCTGAGATCCTTGTGCTAAAGAAGAGTTGAACCCTGGGATTTGGATTTAATTTAGTTAAAATCTTTACATTTTCAGTCTTTACATTACATTTTTTTCAATAAAAAGTTAGAAAAATTTACTGAAAAGTCTTTAAAATCTTGAAGTTCATAGACAATTGAATGTTTGACATGTGAAAAGTGTGAACATGCACTCAAAAAACATTAAGTAAGCCTGTCAGTGTAAGCAATTCATCAATTATCAGTAGAATAAATTAAAAGGGGATTAAAACATCATTTACATTCATAGACATCATAATTTTATTTATGGTTTTGGTTTTATGAATTTTATTTCTGTTTTATGTATTGTTTTTGGTTGCTGTGTTTTTTGGATGTTTTCCAGTTCCATTGTGAAGTTTTCTTTACAAAATTAAAATTTGTTGGACGTTGAGAGGTTGAACTTGCATTATTATGCCATTATCAAAGCATTACTTCAAAAATAGTCTCAAAACAATATTATCGTTTATTGCAATAAATTCTGGGACAATTCATCGTTCCGCTAAATTTGTTATCATGACAGCCCTAACATTACTATTTTAATGTTCAGTTTATAGCTTTGTGTTTTAACCTCTGCTGTCTCCCTCGTAGTGTCACTCAGAGTCCAGTCGCTCAGAAGACGTGTCCAGTGAGGGGGAGGAAGAGGACGACTCTTCCTCGCTGTCCAGAAGCTCGTTACGCTCGTGCTCCAGAGCTGAGCACAGCGCTCCTCCCTCCGACAGCTCGGCACCTGGAAGTCTCCTGATCGAAGGGGCCAACTTCCTCTCCGCGACTCCGGCTCAGTGGAGCGTGGAAGAAGTCTGCAAGTTCATCTCCTCGCTTCAAGGTTAGTGGCCAGATCGCGGTTTGCTTCCGATTGCTTAAATACGTTCAGGTCATCTGTTCTCACTCGTCTCTTTGGCTTCCTGCTGGGTTTAGGTTGCGAGGAGCTGGCGGCCCAGTTTCTGTCGCAGGAAATAGACGGACAGGCTCTGCTGCTGCTGAGAGAAGACCACCTAATCTCCACCATGAACATTAAACTGGGTCCGGCTCTGAAGATTTGTGCCTCAATCAACAGTCTGCGCGAGTGATGGCTGGGCCTTCATTTCTGATGCCTCACTTGGGACTCGATTGTGTGGATGTTTTGATTTTGATCAGTTGATCCCGATCAATCTGAAGGTGCTTTTCAGACCACATGAACCTTTTAATCCAGTTCCTCCTCTGTGATGTTTGTCTTGCTTTAGGGCAGGAGCTTTTCTTTACAACCTATGAGTGACATAAAGGGATGTGACTGATTCAGTTCAGAGGTTGCATTGATTGACTGAGCTACAGTCAGTTTGTTCTCAGTGTGTCCTAAAGCTCTTAGAGAACCTTTAAGTTGCTTGGTGCCAGAACGCCCACAGTTCCTTGCTAAACTGTTTTCTGCCCTTGATTTTTCACATTTTGTCTCATTGCAACCACAAACTTTGAGTCTTTATCTGGGATTTTACGTCAACCAACACAAAGTAACACAAAAGAGTGGCGTGCATTGGGATTCATACTCCATAGATCTACCTTTTGCTCGTTGGAGTATGTCTCTACCTGCTTCATCCTCTGTAGAGGACGTTGCCATGGAGATCCATTTTTCTGCAGCTGCACAGTTCTGCTGTAATGTGTGTTGGTCTATCACCATTGATGGTTGTTGTCTTAACGTGACAAAATGGGGAAAAACGTTAAGTTGTGTAATTACATTTTTTTTTTTTTCAAGGCACTCGATAGACAGTATTCTTTCTGTGCAGACTTATGCATACTGGTATGTGTAAGCCGTTGATATCATGAACTGAAGTGTTCCTTTCATAAGTGTTTGTCTTTTTCTTTGTCTGAAACTTGATATATTGTATGTAGACTCCTTGAAAACTCCAACTCTCGCTGCCAGTCAGGTGTTCCTGCCCAAACTTCTTCACTTCAAACAGTATTTTAAAAAGGTGCTTCAGTCTTCAAGTTGTCTGCAACAAATATATATATATATATATATATATATATATATATATATATATATATATATATATATATATATATATATATATATATATAGATATTTTCAGTCTTTTGTTGTATTCTGCTTATGTTTTTTTTTTTTTGTTATAGATGCCAAGCCCAGGCTACAATCACATCACCGACAATGACACTCAACAAGCCTGGTGTTTTAGTAGTTTTTTTTTTTTTTAATAGTCATGAAGAGTTTAGTTTTGTATTTTCTCATTTTTATAGTACAATCAGAATTATTTTTTCATGAGACAATATAGTTGTAGAAGCTTTAATAAAGTACCTGGAAGTGGGTACTCATGCTCTGCTCTTTCAAGGGCTAAATGGAAGTGCTCTCTGTACATGTATGCAGTACTATCAATAAACATTACTGGAACTGAGTATATTGTTTATTGGTCACAGGTTCATTTCCACCTCACTATAATTCATATTGTCATTAACATTTGAGTTTATGTAAACAATCTGAGTTTGGTTCTTGCAGACATCAGTATGACCCATCCTCCTTGAGTAAATGTAGATACGGGTATTATTAGTTACACTAACAAATTATTCACTTTGTGACTCCTTCTGTGGTAGTTTATATATCACATTTTTTAAAAGGTATTGGTCCATTTATTAAAAAAAATTAAACATTTAAAAACTAGAATGTTTGAATAGCATCACCTTCAGGTTCAGGCTGTAAGAAAGCTGCACACACTCATGTGTACATGTTCTCTGGTCTTATACCAACCTGAACCCTCAAAACGTTTCATAGCTGAGAGCGAAACAAAAGACTTTTTGTATGATTGTTCTCCAACAATCATGAACTTTCCACCCAAAATCAACTCACTAATGAGTTCCCTGTTCAACTGAGTGAATCCTAAGAATAATAACTTAATACAGATCCCATTTTATTGCCAAAAGTGCTCAAACACAGTTTGTAACACTTCAATTGCATCTTAAAGTCACTTGTAAAAGTGCTCCATTAGGCTTGGAGATAGTGCAAATACACACATATATTTCTTTGGCATTTGATGCTGTAAATGATCAGAAAACGGTGTAGCTGTTGGCTTCTCCGTATCCGGCCTCCTGCAGGTACTGTTCCAGGTTAACCGTCCCCGAGGCTTTGAGGACTTTATCAGAGGCGCTCTTTTCTCCTGAAACAAGCTTCCGGTTCAATTCAGCCAGCAGGGGTCTATCCTGCTCTTTCCACTGGCAGCAGTTTTTGATCAGCGCATATCTAAGGAAAAAAAGCAGGGTTTTGGTTACATTCTGCACTAAATGAACATCTTGAGGAAGGTTGTTGAATCATTTGCAGCATGCTCACAGGGAGTTGGAACAGTTGGAAGGTTTTTTCAGGTTTTTTCCTCTCTGATGAAACTGCAGAAGCTCGTTAATTGTGATTTCTGCAAATGGAGCATCGCCTAGATAAAAAGAACACAAATATTTTGAACAACCAAGTAAAGATGATCCCATTGTAACATTTACATGAAGTTAGAAATAGACCCAAAAAAGTGCTCCAAGTTTTCTGCGATATTGAAGTTGATAGTATGGATGTGGCAGTCAGATTTCCATGCATGATAAATCTATCAAACACAGCAAAGCAGCAATGCTTGGCTGCAAGAAAATCAAACCCATATAAAAGGTCAATCTCTGTGTTGACTGGAATTACTTTAAAATATGCTCCAAGCTTTATTATCTACAAGTAATATCAAAACAGAAAGAAAACATGTTAGCATTAGCCTAGCACTGATCATAAAACATTCACTGAAGGAGTCAGATGTGAGTTACTTAAGTAAAGTAAAGTAAGTGTTTACTTTACTTAAGTTAAGTTTGTGTTGAGTGGGATAAATGTTTAGAAAGCTGCGACTGTCCTGCAGAAACAAAATATCTTTTTTTGTCAACAAAAAATAATTGCTGAGTGAGTTAAGATAGATAATATCTACTTTGTTATTTTACTGCACTTTAAATATGCTGAGTTTTCAAGTATAAATGACTCAGACTAGTGAAAATCAAGACAGCCCTCTCATGAACAATCCTCTTTTTGGGAACATTTCTAACTTCCTGTAACATCCAGTTGTGCCATTGTGCTAACTTTGAGACTAATATTTAGATAAACTGAAGAAACTAGGGTAAACGCAGTTTCAGCCAGTACTGGTTCTTAATATGGCCTATATGAGGAGTTGCCCAGGGGGCAACAGAAAGCACGTGTTGCACCACATAATAAATATTTTCTATTGCTTTTATGCATGTGCAGTGAGAGACTAAACATCGTTTAATCTTCCTCCAGATTTAAGATGGTTTCCTGCATTTTATTGGTAGCGGAAGTTTTTTGTGTGAGAACCGGCATTTTTTTCAGTTTCTGTTTCTGTCATCTACAAAAGCGCTAACCGGTGTTGTAGTCGAGACCACCAAACCCGAGACCAAGACCAGACCAAGTCCAAGACCAGACCAACACCAGAATGTATCGAGACCGAGACAAGACCAAGACTTTACTTTAAAATATGTTATATTCCTCAGCAACCACAAGGGGGAGCTAACGTCTAAGTGTTTTTAAAAGTTATTGCTGGACTTACCTAATGATGCCATCTCAAATAGCAAGATCCCAAACGACCAACTATTGGAGCAAGCAGAACAAACAGTGCATGTAGTTAGTTTTCTATTCAGTTGAAGCTCTTAGAAATAAAACTTACAATATAGAACATGAACTGAACATCTCTGAAATAAAAAAATAAAAAAACTGGATTTGAGCAGCTTTAAGAGAATTATTACAAGACAAAAACCACTGACATGTCACTGCTCTTAGTTGCTGCCTTCCTGACCAGCAGCTCCGGTGCCTGCCACTTCTTCATGCTGGGATCGTCCCTCTGTGTGGCTTTCTTGCTTTTTCTTGTGTAAACTCCATGCAGACCCCAGAGCTTGGCTGTGAGCTGCTTCGTGACCAGCACGCTGCGGGCCCTGATGTTTCCGTGAAGGAGATCTTTGCCGTGGAGGAACTCCTAACAATGCAGCAAAACAAGAACGTCAGGGTTAGATAGGCCAGTCCTGTTCAGAAAAAACATTTTAATGTGTTTAGTTAACGTGGTGGACATATGAAGAAATGGCAAAACATATGGAAAATATCTGTTATCTTATCATATTTTGTATTTTTGAAATATTTTTAGGTAAAAAGAGAATGGGTACTTATTGCACAAACCAGAGCAGAAGCAACTTGACTGCCCATAGTGAATATTCTCCTTTCAGTCATTTCACACGGAGGATCCACCTTGTCCTGGAAAAAATTAGACATACTTGTTAGACACACTTGAATTTTAACAGTAATGCAGTTTTCAGTTTGAATATTGTAGAAATTTTATACAGTACTATGAAAAGTAATTCCCCCCCCCCCCCCCCCCCATGTAATCCATGAAGTGAATATGATTAACCAAACATGTAAGACGGTTGATTTAAATTTTACTTGCACACAAGTTTGATTACTACCAGACTTGTGAAATCAAGAAATGCCTTGAACAAAACCAGTCTGACAACATGAAGTAGACCATAAGATCAGCATGTTATGCTTCAATCTAAATAAGTTTGATTATAAAGCTTTTTCTTACGCTTCAGGAAACCACAGAGAGAGCTATTATCAATGTAAGGAGAAAATAAGAACCAGTGCTAAAGCTGGTACTCAGTAAAGGGTAAATACTGTCTCACGTTAATGTGGGCTCCAAACCTTGTGATGCGGTGTATAAAAACAGAGCTCATTATTTTCTTTACCTTTCTGCATTGCCACAAGTAGCTGAGCAGGTCCCTGTTTTCAAGCTCCTCCACCACTGTGACCAGGGGAGCTCGAATTGAGACCACACCAAGCAGCTCTGGCAGGAATGGATGCGGACCAAGCTGAGAGAGGAAAGATGCAAAGCCCAGGAAGTCATGTCTCTCATCGGCATCAGCTGAGTCTGTGTAGGGAAGAGATGGTAAAAGACTTTTTAAAATCTGGTCTTGAAAACTGATTTTTTTTTTTAAAGAAATGTATTTAAAAGACGTAATTTTCCTTCACTGTCTCACCTTTGAGGACCCGGAGCACCACATTCCTGTTTTCCATGCGTGCCCTGTAGAGAGACACAGACATGTCGGCTCGCAGGGAGAAGGAGCCCTGCAGAGGGGCGACCAGGTTGAAGGACTCTGGCAGCCTCTGGCGGGGCAGCTCTCTGGGCCGGACGATGGGAGTGAAACTGGTCTTGATGGGATCCGGTAGGGGGCTGGGTGAGGCAGCGGGAGTGCTCATCGCTGCGGGAAATCTTTGAGATTGATTCGTTTTTGAAGTGTCAAAGGTGGAGTAGGAAGTGGGCATATCCAACGCGATGCTTTCATGCTCAAGTACATTTAGGCCAGGTGGAGCTGAAAGAAGTCAGAAGAGAAGAGATGCCATCAGCGTGAAGAATTATCAAGTGAATTAGTAAAACTTTGACATACGGGACCCGAATGGAAATGTTCTGAGAAGATCCAGAGGACTGTGTTCTGGTTACAACACAGCAGCAACCGTCTGAATAACCTACATACTTCAAGTTTGAATGTAGGACAATTACAGGTATGGGTTCTAACTGTGTTAACCTGATTTCATTAAAAACGTTTTATTTCTAAGACCTCCATGAGGGGTCCAACTGTTTTGAGTTCCCAACTAAAAGGCCCATCATGAACTATCAACATACATGTTCATTAGGACAGATCTAGTGAAGCTTTTTGAAGTGAAACCATAAATTTTCTGTTATTTTTCTCTATTTTGATCTTTCTGTTGTTTTTTCTTTTCATGTTTTTTCAATAATAATTGTTGTTTTTCTTAAAATTATTAAACAAACTATAGATTAATCTATTTTAGGTCCTATAGCAATAATTTCAATTATTCTATGTGAATTCAGGAGTAAATCTTTTTAATGGAGTTTGTGCTACAAGCAGATTACTTAAGAAATTTAAAGAATTAAATTATATTATTGAAATGACAAAGTTAAGCATATAGTGATGTCACCAGAGGTCTGTGAATGTGTAAACGAGTTTTTAAATCATTTTATTGGTTAAATCCTGATCAAGAGGAAGACAAATACAAAAATGGGCCAACATGTTATCTTTAGGCGACAAAATATGTCTGATGTGTTTGAATAATGTTTCAGAAAGGTGAGACTTGTAGCTTTAAAAGTATAGTTGTTATAACAGAGTGATGTATAATGGGTTGTAGTTGTTTTTTATTTATTTTATATTTACATCAATTTCAAAAGAATATTATGATGATCATCATCACAATAAAGTTGACTTGAGATAAAGAAGAATTAATAACTCAGTTTTTTCTCAATGCTTGGGTGCTTGGACACTTTGTGTTCTCCAGTAACACTGTTTTTGAAAGATGGCTACAGAGATAATATGTATAAAAGTACCTGTTCAATGTTTTTTTCTTTCTATGCATTAGGTTATCACCTTCTTTTCTTACCAAAACTAAATCAGAATTTTTGGAAGTTTTCATCCCTTAAATACAAAATTTTCAGCAATTGAAATATTTCCAGCTAGCTTCTATATTTAAAAATGTTTTTAGCATTCACATAAACACAAATAAGAAATATTGGAGTGACTATAGTCAACACATAAGGATGTCAAAAGTTGGCTCCACTATTAATTCTAATCAATTTTTCTCAAGTCATTCAAAAGGTTTTTTTTTAATCTCATGTCTGCAAACGTGTGGCTTTACATCACATTGAAAGTATCTTTACCTAGTAGAAAATAACATAACATTAATTTGGAAGTGAACTCATCTCTATGGAATAAACAACAAATGTAAAACCTAATTTAAATAACAAAGATGCATTTTGAATAACAAAAAAAAGAGAAGAAAGATGCAATCTTATCAAATTTTCTATCAACAGGTTTTCCAAAAATACAATTCCAGGAAGTACAAGGAAACTCCAAGAACTCAGATGGCTTACAAGATTATGTGACACGCGGATGACAAACAGGTTTTGATGCCAACCCCACATAGTTCACATTGTTTTGCTCCACTTACCATCAATGCCTTGCAGTATCCTCCTGGTGGTCATTTTCTTTTGTGGACGGATTCGGTCGACCTTCTCTGGGCAGTAGCGCAGCAGCAGAATGAAAACCAGAGTGACCAGGAAGCTGGCCAGCAGGAGGACAGGCACCACGATCACCTCCGGCTCATAAACACGGATCTCTGCAAGGTGATCAGACACAAGGTCATCTTTTAGCTTAACTGGCAACAAGTCTGAGGTTTACTTATTGAAATAAAATGTTTTTTTTATTATAATTTGGACAGCGTGTGTTTTGTTCAGATATATATTTAGACAGCTTTTGATTTTTTTAAAAATTGTTACCATGGGAGTAAACCCAAATGAGGAAATATCACAGATAAGATGTTAAATACAGGTTGCAAGATCAAAAGACGAAAAAAGAGGAAGACAAATAAATAAAAATTGCATTACAAAATGTCAAATTGAAGACCTATAATCCAAACTCCGAATTAGGGATTTTGCAAACACTTTCGGAAATTGCACCTGACAGCAAGAGACATTTGAGTTTGAGTTCTGTATTTAGGGAGCATGTTTACCCCACCTTAAGGATGGATAATGTATTCTTTAAGATGATGCTGATCCAGACCAAAAAGTATCATCAAAGCTTTCTCTGTTTAGTGGTCAGAGGTTCCTGGTTCTGATAAAACTCACCACAGACGGTGTCTCCGTGAGTGCAGCGAGGGTCTGATCCTGACATCCTGTCAGATTGAAAGAGATTGAAGAGACACTCAGGAACAGAACCAGCAACACACATTCATCATTTCCAACCTCAATGAGGAATTAAATATTTTTCCATAAAGCGTGGTAATAACAATAGACAAGATCATTTCACACAAATAACAGAGATCTTTAAAGACTGACTTGAAATAAAAAGCAAAGAAGTGCTTCTATTTGAGACTGAAGGTACTTAATAAAACATGAACATTGACTTCTTCATAGATGTGGAATTGAATCATCTATAAGTCTACAACAACAAAATAAGGCACTAGGTTTTCCCGAAAAACACTTAGCTATGTTGTTAGTGGAGCAAAGTCTGTAACTTGACTCTCACACGTAAGCGCTAAGAAAGGCCTGAACTGTAACTGAGACCAGGAACCTCAGATGTTGTGTTAACGCTCAAAGTGTCAATGTTTTCTTCCTCCTCTCTTCTCAGTTTATTGTTTTTATCTTCTGGTTACACAACCATCAATAATCTTATATATTAATTTTGCAGCTGTGGTCCAATATTTGTATTAGTTATCACCATCCACACCATTGGTATTGATGTGTAATCAACACCAAAGAAGCATATTTAAACAACCAATCTGTATGCTGTGTGCTGGATTGTCTGTGGTTTAAAAAATACACTATAAGGCAGAAAGGAGGTAAGCAATAAAATCTCTTCAGTCTCGTCATAATCCTTTCACAGCATATCCTAGAACTCCAAACCTGTTAATCTGGATTTTTCAGTCACATTAAAGTTTGTGTTTCATCTCACACCCAGTGTTCAAACATAAAGAATGCCAGTTCTCAATACACCACCCTGAAAACAACCAAACTTTGCATTTTCTAAGCTGTTTCTGAATCTATACAGTGGATAAATGAGCTCCTGTTGTAAAACAGATCGCATTGTGTTTCAGAAACACTGTAAAGAAAGTCTTACCTCACTTCTTTGGGTGAATTTCTGAAGATATATACTGTGTAGAATCGTCTTATCACAGGCGCATGGTTCCTTCCTTCATACTGTTTGGCACTTTGCTTGCATCCTGTCAGCTGTGCTCCTCAGCTCCTCCTTGTGTTCTTCCCTCTCCGGGGATCAATTTGCTGCTCTCCGTTTGTCTACCTTCCCACCTTCAGTGTTTCCTTTAACTCCACCCTCATCACCTGCACCACATCTTTCACTCCTGTTTTCTCCTTCCTCCGCAAGCACTCTCCTTCCCTGCTGAAGTGATGCTGCTGAGGACTAAAATCAGCTGTCAAGTCCCCAAAACTCGCCCGCAGCCTGTCTTCCTCTCTCTGACAGCCATTCATTAGGTTTTTTTTTTTCTTTCTTGCCCTCCCTTTCAGCTCTTTGTTCACAGAAACAGGTCCAGCCACTCCTTGTCATTTTATAGTTTACATCTCTTTGTTCACCATGCGTAATCTGAAACTTGCATAACTGGCTTTTCTGACTCAGGGGCATTTAGTCAGCAAAAAACAAACTGCTTTTGATTTTAATTACAATGAGCGCAAATGTTTTCCGTCCTCAGCAACACAACCACGACCCTCACTGTGCACCCTGGTTACTTAATTGCAAAGTGGAAAAAAGACGGACCAAAAAATATTTAGGATCCGACTACAAAAGCCCAGATAAATATGTAGGCCAAACAAATCGAGCGCCATCTTACATTTCCCTTTCGCTTTATAATCATGTGCTACTTTGTTTTCAGTCTATCAAATAAAACATTTGGCTGTAAAGCAACAAAAGATGTGCTAATATTGATATGGTATATGTTTCTGTATCACCCTAGGTATATAAAATAGTAGGAATTTGATGACTTTCAAAGCAAAACAACAGTTGAATAGTCAACATTTAACAAAAACAGGAATTATTTATTAGTACATTAATCACACATAAAGAAAACAGTTTAATATTAGGAGAAGAAACCTTAAACACACCCATTGTTGTTGCATGAACACCATTTACATAAAATTTTTATTGTGTTTTTCAGATTTAGGTATCAAATGACAATGTGACCAAACAAACCGAGTCCAGTTCTGTTTCAGTGTCTGAAATTAATCAAGCGTTTGTCTCAAGTTGATTCGACAGCTCTTGTAGTGTGTTGACAAATCTTCTGAGTGACTGCAAACCAATACCTCATGTCTGCACATTACTACGGCTGACTGAACCAGAGAGTGGCTTATCTGCTTTACTCAAAGCCAGTTTGATGAGACATATTTCCAAACTGTTTTTACAGAAGTAATATAACACTGCTGGGACCAGTGAAGATCGGCCATTTCTGGTCATGACTCAAACATCAACTGGTTCTCCTGCCAGTCAGGTAAACAAATGTCCACATCCTCAGGCTATAAAAGCAAACAAAGCTGCGATTGTATCAGAGGGTAAACTTCATATGAAGGGCGCAACAACCTACTAACTGTTACTGTTTTCCTTTAAAATATAATCATGGTACTTCTTGTTCTTGCAGGAAAAATTACCAGTGAATCAAAATTTTAATAACAGTCTTTTTTACTCTTTTCATATTTGTTTTTAGATCAAATCACTCTTGCGGGTTATTTTCTGCATTACTCCCTCTTCGTATTAGGTTAGTTGGGTCTCAAACTCCAGTCCTCGAGGGTCACTGTCCTGCAGTTTTTAGATGTGCCACAGGTACTAAACACAGGAATGAAACGGCTTAATTACATCCTCCTTGTGTAGATCATTCTCCAGAGCCTTAATGACCTAATTATTACATTCAGGTGTGATGCAGAAGAGGCACATCTAAAAGTTGCAGGACTGCGGCCCTCGAGGACTGCGGCCCTCGAGGACTGGGGCCCTCGAGGACTGGGGCCCTCGAGGACTGGGGCCCTCGAGGACTGGGGCCCTCGAGGACTGTGGCCCTCGAGGACTGGGGCCCTCGAGGACTGGGGCCCTCGAGGACTGGGGCCCTCGAGGACTGGGGCCCTCGAGGACTGGGGCCCTCGAGGACTGGAGTTTGAGACCCCTGGGTTAGTAGAATAGATAACACCTGATGTTTTCTTGGCTGAATTTTTAGTTCAACCACTTATAAGACAGATTTTGAAGAGAAAGATTGAAACGTTAAAAGTCGCAGAGATTAAATCCTTGAGGTTTCTGTACTCTTATGCTATATTTACTCTTCTACTTTTTCACATGCACTTTTACTTGTATGGTTAATTTTCCATCTTAAAGATACTATGTTAGTGCTGCATTTGGTTTTAAACTAACACATTTACACAGACAATAAGGCACAGCTGGCTTATTGTCTTTTAAAAAGAAATAAAAATTAAAACGACTAACTGATTTGTGTCTATTCATTTTGACGACATCACAAGAGGCAAAAGACGTAATTAGCTAAAAGCTTTAAACAGCCATTTTATTTTTTCCACTTATTGTGGTCTGCTTATCTGAAGTTGCATCAATGAGGTCAACATTTCTTGAACCTAGAAGGAGCAGTAAGGTCCCTCCAGAAAATTCTGTAGCTGCTTCGTTCGAAGTCTCCTCTGACTAGGACTGGTCAGAAAAAACTCTGAAGAGGCTTCACCCTCTCCATTGAAGGAGACTCCCTTCATAAACACTTGTCATCGTGTCCTTCAGGTAACAATTCACCTTATGACTATAGATGAGGGGTCAGTTCAAAGTTTGCTTCCCCACAACAAACTGGAATCCAGCGCCCCCTGCTCGGGAAATTTATAATCGCTCTGTCCGTCTTTTTAATTAATCTAATCTACCAAAATGACTGTAATGGGGAAATAACTGCGTTCAGATTTAGGGAGAGTATTTTCTAAAATCTTAAAGGTACACAGACTTCGATCGGATTAAGAAAGGGTTTATTAAAGATTTATTTAAGTTTTTATAGAAACACAAACATCAGCTTTCTTCTGGTCTTTGACAAAAAACCATTTATTCAGTTGATTCAATTAATCCCATCCCTCTGAATCAAACCAATGGACAGACTACAACATAAGTTACAGAGACACATCGACAGCAGGGCTAACAATAAACATAACCTGTTAGCATCTAAATGTAGTGAAAGCTCCTCCAAGTAACATTATTTTCAGAGAAATTGTATTTCTTATTTTTTGGCTCAAACTAAAATTATGTAGACTAAATTAAATTAAACAGATTAATTTCAGAAGGCACAGCTTAGAAAATCTGTGTTGGCAGGAATAGTGAGTTAAAAGAGCTCTAATCTTAAAGCTTGGAGGCAGAGCTGTCTGGGTTAGGCCCCAACCACTTCTCTCCTGCAACAAACAAAAACAAATTACCTTTTAGAATACAATGCATGCATCTGATTCTGTAAATAGATGCAAAAATCAGAAACAAATGAGACCATCTTTTCAGACTCCAAACAGCTGGAGTATGAAAACGCCTTATCATACAAAATCCCATAATTTTAGTGAATCGCAAATTCATCCTGAATCTGCATTTTTTTAAATGAGTGCAATGTTAAAGTTCAGTTAATGTACTATGACACATTAAGTCATACTGTGTAAGTAAAGGCGCCTTCTTATGCCTCATATTTTTTATAAATAGTTACAGTCATCCTGGCCATCATAATTTTGTGTGTTTATTAGTCACTTTAAAACCCTCCTTTCGCCTGAAATGATTACACCACAAACAATTACAGTGATTTTAGAAACCGGAGTTATGTGCAAACATTGGAATTCATTTTGGCATTGTGGGCCAAAATTAAACATACAGGCTCAACTATATACACTCCCTGTAATATATGTATATATCTGACTTAGCAAATTTTATCTCAACTGCAAACATCAGTGTTAGTATACTTTAAACTGTTCAGCACAAAAAAGCAGAGTTTGTTTAAATTGGTTGGTTTCCAGGCACAATCCTGTCTTTTAAACAAAATCCATATATATTTAGCATACCGAGCTTAGAAAAAAATTTATTAGCTTTGAAAAAAAATAAAAATTTCAATGGGGGTCACTCTGTGATTCAACTTTTTATGCCTAAAAGTTGAATCCATGACTGGAAACCAAACAATTTAAAGGAGCTCCACCATTTCTGATGAGAAATATTCAACTAGAATTATGCAAGAAGTTTGTTGATGAATTTTAGGGGAAAGTTGCTCAGAGGCATTTAAGCAAACATTAGTGGGGTGTGTCTATATATCTGATTTTATATGAATAATTTTGCACACAAACATCTCCAACTCGAATATGCAATCATAAGTTTGATTTAAAAAAACGTGCTGAAGTTGTTATATTATCATTCCACCCTAAAAATGGTTCAAATAAATTATTCAAATCCAAAATTTCTACATTCAAGTCAATGATGATTTGACATATGTGCAGTACTTTCTGTGTTTCTCACCAATGCAGTTGGCCATGAGCTCAAATCTGTCAGATCCAAAAAACATCTCAGGTTTTCCATCAATATGACAAATCAGCATTGGGAAACCAAATGCCTGAAAAAAAAAAAAATCACAAGTATTGTTTCTTTAAAATTAACTCCTTTCTCTTCACAGTGCAATGAAAGCAAAAGCACCACCGACCCCATAGTTGAGTGCCTCCTCTGTGGAGTGTTTAAGCTTCTCTTTGATCTCCTGCGAGGTGCACAACTTTAGCGCTTTTTCAATCTCACTGTCACTCAGTCCTGCTTTCTTGGCTGCCTGGGCAAAAAAAAAAAAAAGAACCCACAACAGATAGAAACGAATGCAACTCAAAATCTAATCAGGAGTGGGACCAATGCATGTGTCTTTAAGCAACAACCTCAGAGAAGGATTCAGGTTTGGTGATGTCTTTGTCCTCACTCCAGATCCTCCTCCACAGCTCCCTGGAAACCTGCTCCACCTGCTTGTCTCCACCCTGCTCCATATGCTGCACTGCTGTCACGAACCGCATCGCAGACAAAGATCCTAAAAAGAAAAGAAATGTTCTGTCTTATTCGTCAAAAAATTCCTGAGGGATCACAGATTGTTTTTACTGCACTGTTTATATAACAGCTAGCGATTAAATCAAGTTGGCTCTTTATTTTATCATCATTTAGCTCTTGAAATTGGTTTCGCTGCATCTCCTCACATTGCTAATGCTAATTTTAGAAAATAACTTATTTTAATCGTTTGTACAACCTGAGAAAAAAATACTGACTTCATTTTGCAGCAACAGTTACATTCACGTGATTGTATTTATTATTGTATTTTTACTCTAATGGAACTTGGACAGGGTTTAGATCAGAATCAGACACTCCTCCATTTTTATTGCGTCAAAGGTCTTTGTCAACATACCAATGCTGATCCAGAAATGTTGGTTTCAAACTCTCTTATATCCACAAACATTTAGGAGTCTTCATACTGGAGGACCACTTCTTATTCTTTTAGTTTGCAGGGCTTCTGTCACAAATGGAACCATTTCCTCCTCACCGTTGGACTACATAAAAGCTTGAGTGATCCAGTGCTGCATTTCTTTTCCCACACAATGAGCAAAGGTCTTAAAATAGGACACTGCATTTAGACAATGATGAATGGAATAAAAGCTGCCTTAAGTTACCCCTCTTGGTTACGTTTCATGAGTTATTTATTTTTTTACATGTGTAAAAATGGCATTTGAACATACAATTAAATTAATAAAAGTCTGAAAATGCAAATGTTTCCATCTTTTTCTTCCTTTTCCAAACCTGGACACCAGGTTCTTCATATTCTGGACATTTGAGCGCAAAAGTAATAATCTTGGCCTGAAATATGACATAATACTGCACAATATATGAACAGCAGTCATCACTGCAGTATCATGTGTGGATAATTACAATCTTAAAGGAATGCTGGGATGCAATCATTTCTAGGAAATAATATCTCAAGCTTTTTGTTGCTGCGTTGTGGCTTTTGCTGACCTGTCTGTGCTACTGTAACTTAGTCAGTCCTACTTATTTAATTAGAAACTGTAACGTTTGAGAGACTGACTAAGTGTAAGTACCTCAGTAGCTACCTGTCTGATCAGAACCCAACAGAGTACCCATGCTGATAGCGTTTACCTTTTTGAAACATGACCTCAAATGGGTCAGTAGGTGGGCGTACAGGGACGCGAAAGTAGTTGGACGCGCGGTGAAGATCCTTAGTCATGTAGGAATATTTCTTGGGAACTAAACCAGGAGGCTTGTTTCCTGTCATAAAAGACGCAGATTATTTTCCAGTCAATTCCACGAGGATATAAACATGCACACGGTCTTTAATTTACACTTTCTAGGTCCTTACTGCTAACTGACCTGCTCCATGCATGATGCCTCCGAGAAACGCAGGACGAAACTTCAGGTCGATGTTCCACACGTTTCTGTAGCGACACATGACCTGGGAATACAAGGGATAGTTTTAAACACCCCAAAATACGGATTGGACCTGCAGGACGAGTAAGAAGGAAGACACAAACCTCAAACCCGAGCCAGGAGTAAGGTGAGACCACATCATAGAACAGCTCCACCACTTTCTTTGAGGTCATCTTCAGGTCTTTACCTTGCAAATGCCAACCCTTTCGTTTAGATTTACACTAACTTACTCTGTGCAGGTCGAAGTTCTTGTGCTGCTCTCTCAAGCAACCTTGGAGCATCTCCAAGTGAGTCAAAGTTGAACTAACCTGACGCAGAGCAACCTAGCTTGGCGTTTGTAGTCGGCAGAGAAATGATAAACAAACACAGCGCAAATCCGTTAGCAATTAGCCACAGCGCTGCAACTGGTTACTCAAACTGGCTCAACAATCAGTCCAACAATCAGTCCAGCAATCAGAGAAAAAACTACTACACAAAAGTAGTATTTCCCTTTTTCTGGTTCTTAATAGAGGCTGGCCATCAACGTTACTTTGCGATCCTGCCATCTACTGGTAGAATGCTGCATAGGATATTAAAATCTGAAAATAAAATAATCTCTATCTTTTACACAATTATATATATATGTGCGTGTGCGTGCGTGCGTGGGTGTGTGTGTGTGTGTGTGTGTGTGTGTGTGTGTGTGTGGGTGTGTGTGTGTGTGTGAGAGAGTGTATAATTGTATATAAGATAGGTGAGATTATTTTATATTCAGAGATTTTAATGTTTGTTTATTTCCTATACAGAACTCTACCAGTAGATGGTATATAAAATAAATAAAATAAAATAAAAAAACAGAACAAATATGGATCTTTATACTAAATAAATATTCTCAAATGGAAGATTGTATTTTTCCAAATGTGTCGCGTGTGAGTTTATGCTCCAGTGAGAAATTTAAGTCATTGCAGGCTATTTTGAGCATATTTAGCAGGGATCTCATTGTACCATCTTATAGCTTAATCTCTTGTACAAAACTGTTAGATGTAGCTATAGATTTTTTTTCCTGTGCTTTTATAGTTTACTCTTTCCTGACTTTTTTGCTACACACCATTCCAAATGGTAAACTCTTACCTCCTTGTTACTGTGATAATACTTTAATTTTGTAGAGGCACTAGTTTACGTTCATCTGATAAAGGTCCATCCTTCTCTTAATATATCTAGTCAATCAAACTTGATTTCTTTCCCTCTCACTTTTTCTGTTATAATCAAGGACTGCCACCTACTGGCAAAAATCCTTTTTTTGAAAACTAGGATTTTCTTTTGTGATATTTGTAAATGCTTATTTGCTGGAATGCTACATTATGTTACACACAAAAAGACAACATTACAAGCAAAATTATCAGTTAGTTTGGAGCAAAAATCTTCAGCATTTGTAACCATTGTCACTTTATTTATTTTAAAACTCAAACAACTCTAAATCTTCATTCTGCTGTACACACCAAACAACCCCCCCCCCCAAACTCCCAAGTTTTTTCTTCATTCAAAACATGCTTTATGAGTCATTTCTGATTCACATTTGTTCATATATTGATACTAAATGTAATCTTTATAGTAGTGTAATATGGGCACCATAAATAACTAAAGTGACAACTTCTCCAAATTAATGGAGAGTTTTATTTGTACTAACAGATCTATCTCTAAAGCTCTATGTTTTTAATTAACTACTATCTATTGTATCAATATAAATGAATCACCAAAGTCAAACTAAATATTAGCTGTTAAAATAACCGGGGTTTTTTGTAGCGTTCTCAATAATTTACATTTTAAATGTTCTCATTAATCTAAAATGTCTCTATGACTGTATAATAAATATATTTTCTACAAAATCTATTTATTTTAAATTCTCTTTACAAACAGGTAAGTCACAGGTATGACAAAGATAAAAAGCTAGTCTAAATTGTTATATAGATCTAGAATCTCGAAGTAAAGGTTTTCTTTAGGTCTCCTCTTGAGGACTTGCTTGATCTTTGAGTTCAGCTGTTCCAGAGCTGTCACTGTAAAAAAGAAGCAGTTTCATATTTTCATCTCAGGGCACAAAGTCAGAAAACCCGTCTGACTGTTTTGCCTTACCTCTCTGTATCTTTGTCCACCTGCAAAGGAAGAAAACGCTTCAATCTTTTTCTATTAAAAATGATAATCATTCAGTCTAATTAAGTGCTCTAAAAATATTGTTACCTTTGGTTTTTGTGATGAATTTCCAGTGTTCTTCCTGGGAACACCCAGAGTCTCAAATGAATGGCTCCGCACTCTGATGGCTCGCTAATGAAACAATGATTTTGGAGAAGAAAATGATCAAATATTTAGAGGTAGTTCAGGGCTTTCGAGATGAGGTTTGGGTAAACAAATATTTGCAGTTAATATTTTATCTGCAGAATATAACTCACTTAGTATAAAACCAGATTAAGTTCCCCTATGGGGTGAAGACCAAAGTGGACTTTTACCTTCTTAAACATATTTGGTATTTTATGAACCTTTAAACTGTTGTCACATTCATCTGTGTCAGCTGTTATTTAAAAAAGATGATTGTTTATATGGGAAATGGTAGTAGGAGGTAGTGCATCCTAATCCTCCTGTGCAGAAGCATTTTAAGTAAGATTTACTGCTGTGGTAAACATGGAAGTATATGAGATGGAACCTTTTACCTCCAAAAAATGTTTTTCCTCCAGACCTCTTCAAAATATGCTCTGGACCTTCAGACTAATCCAAAACTAACCTGTTTTACACAAAATGTTTCCTGAAACATTTTCGTTATTTTGGCTACAGTAATAGTTTGCTCACAACTTATTTTCTCTCTTGTCTGCAGAAAGCATCTCAGAAAAAAATGTATTAAGCAATGTGAAAATCAATAAAATAGCATTAAATCACTGTACTGTTTTTGCTTTTTACTCTTATTTTATTTCATAAGTTTGAAAGTTACTCTCACTGGAAATGTTTTGCATGTCTGGCCAATAGTATGTTTCACACAGGACAATCACTCATGGTGCCTCCAGCCTCCATTTCCTAGTTGAATATTCAGTGACTTTTATATTATATTCTGCTCAAAGCAAAAATAATCTGCCATGGAGTTACTTAGGATTATGGGAGTCTTGGTTTCTGTCAGACAAGCAGTTTTTTATTTATTAAAAAACCCCAAAGTGTCTACTTCTGATAGGATGTTGTTAATAACCTTTGAACAGAACCTCACATTAAAAGTCCAGAACTGTTCTTCTTAGTAAATTATGTGATTAGTTCCTTTGCAGCGCCAGTATTCACCTTAAAATTTTCAATGAAACCTCCACTTCCTTCCAGTGGGCCTCTTGTGCTCTCAGAAGGTGGGGCGGCAGCGACTGATGGATCTCCCATCATGCAGCGGGAACGGCTGAAGAGTTCATTATGCAAGCTCTCCAGGAGTGACGAGCGTGTACGCAGCTTAACATGAGAGGAGCAGGCGCCAGAAAATACTTTTATAAGAGGAAAACTAATTACAGAACAGGCCTGGGTGTCATTAAAGAGTACTAATGAAAAAACCTTTTTTCTCATGCTACCTCCAGTCTGCTGAACTGTTCCGCCTTATAGCAGGCGATCTCTGCATTGATGAGCTTGGTGAGAAGAAATTCCCTCAGCTGTGAACGCTTAAAAACAAGAAAGGGAGAACAATTTATCATTGTGACACAGTTCAGGTTTATAGGAAGACTTTCATGCATAAATCATATGCAGAAAAGATCCAGTAAAGTTAAGCCTTAACAGGCTGACAGTGAACTCGAGACCATGAAGAAAACTTTAAACCACCTTTCAAATCTTTATTTTCTTTTCTAACTTACTTCTAATCAAGTACTGCGGTTTTGATAAATAGTTTTCTACATATTTATTTGATATTTGGCTGATTTTTCTTTTCTTTTTGTCCAATTCTTGTAGCAGTCCATTAGAGTTTGTAGTGCTGTGCTTGTAAAATGAGAAAAGTGACAAAAGGAAGGGAAATGAACAGGTGTGAGGGCTAAAACAGTCATCAACAGTGTCTGAATGTAATAACTTTAAGATAAAGAAAGATCTTTAAGAAAAACTTAACACAGAACTTGGAAATTGACTAAGAAATGGCAACAAATTAGATCCTTGTGACCAACTGTCTGTACAGTAATGCTTAAATATTCAATTTACAAATGTTTCTCTGCTAAATTATAATATATGTGTTGATGTTATGGGCTTAAGAACATTTTAATATGTGAATGAGTAGAGGTAGTTGATTCAAATATTGATTCAACATTTTTACGATATAAATAATCAGGTTTTTTTTATTGAATGCTTAAACTACTTCAATCTAATCCAAAGTGTGCAAAGATTTCATAATGTTTCTACTTATTGAAAAAAAGATGATGACAAAATAGAAAAGTTTTAGAACAAAAAGTTTGCCTTTATACAAACTTTTCTTTTACTCAAAGAAAAGTTTGAACAAAACAAAACTTTTTGTTTCTTTTTCCATCCCGCGTTGGACTGCTGAACTCCAAATGAGGTGAAAATCAGCCAAAACCCAAAGAAAAACGTTAAACTAAACTATTCACCAAGACCACTTCAAAAATAAAAGGACAGTCTAATCCAGCAGATGATTAGCCAGCCAGTATGTACATTTGTGCCTGAGATGCAAAACTTCAAGAAACAAAAATCCTAAATAATAAAATAAAACAGTGAAAATTAAATGTCTTACATCTGTGAAAAGTGGAGGATCTGGGATGACGGGACCAAAAGGAGGAACGTCTTCTCTGGCTGTAACAGACACCTGGCAAGTACACCACAGGCCAGCATTTAAATCTTCAAGATCCTTCTTTTAAATCATCATTAGGTCATAGAAATACTCTGAACAGCAGAAAAATATTCATTTCATCTACAGTAACTAGAAAAAAATAGCGCTTTCTCTAATGATACCATCAACCAAGGTAAAACTTCCCTTCTGTCTTCAAACATTTTTTACTTCCCCTTTTGATTGGATAGAGACATTGAACGCTATGCATTACTGGGAAGAAGAAACATGAAAAAAAAAATACCAGAGAAAATAGAGAAGCTGTGGAAAGTTAAGGCCACAATTTCCCACAAGTCATCGGTGATCTCTGAAACCTCTTCTGGGAACCTCTTCTAAAAAATTACCCCTTGAACCCCTTGAAAATGTTTCCACATTTTGTTGCATTAAAACCACAAATTTAATATACTTTACGGGGATTTAATTTGATATTACACAGGTTTTCTTACTTTAACTCCAAACACTCCCATGCCCTTATGATGTTCCCAATAGCATGTTTAATGTTTTGTTCAGACTGTGTTGGTTTCCCTCTGTGTTTGGTGTTTCCCATGTGGTAAAATTACACAGATAAACTCCGTTCACTGATTAGGAGCAATTTTTTTGCACTGGATTTTATTTACGGCTGTCAGAGTGACAACATGTTCACGACTTCCAGGCATATGCTTCGTTTTCCATTCACTTCACAGTTGCGCACTACTTTGTGCACTAAATCCCAACAAAAACTCTGAAGTTGGTTATAAAGTGGCAAAATGGCATTTTTTAACTGTAGACAAAACTGTAGGAAACAAGGATAAAAAAAGACCATATTAGACCTCACTGTCCAAAATGTTGATCACTTTATGTGGATAAATAATTAAGCTGAAACTGGTTCACACTCACCTGGTACGCAGCTCCGCCCTCCTTCTCCTCCTTCTGAACCCTCCGCACCACCACAAAGCAGTGCAGGAAGTGAGACTTGATGACGTCACACAAAAAGGGGGTCTGTCCCTCCTGGTACACCAACGCTACAATGTCATTACCAATGTGTCTTTTTCTCTGTAACTAAAAAAGAGAGAAAAAGAGGAAATATCTTCAGTCTCAGCTCTGGAAACTTTTCGTCTTCCAGTTCAATTATCTGGAGATAATTTGGACCAAAAAGACATGAGGTAAGACCTGCTGAGGGTCAGCCTCTGTGTAAGGCAGCTTGGTTGCAACATGGAACATGATTTCCCTGCCATTAAAGGAAGTGAAGACGGCTTCATTTCCTGTCTGGCCGTGACACACATCCAGTCCTCCTCTGAAGCTAAAAAACACAAATAAATCACACTGTAAGACCAAAATTATCTTTTCAAAACTACAGTTTTGTGACTAATTATTTTTGTGATTTATTCATAATTAATAACAAACACTAAATGCTCCAACTACTGTGTAGTTGCATCCAAAGAATTAGAACAAGTTCATTCATTTCAATGGTTCAATTTAAAGGGAACTCATATCAATTCAAGGTGATAAGTTTAAAAATAAGTGGTTGTGCCAAATTCTAATCTTAAATTCAGCTTCTTAGAAAATAGGAAAATGGATATTAAGACAGAAATGTTTTTTATGATCTGTAAAATCATCTGGAGGACATGCAGCCTTGAAAGACGACAAAAGCTAAAAACATTCCTAAGAAAGATTGTTGTTCAGAGAGTGATGTATCCAAGCGTACCAATTAAAAGTTGAGTGGAAGCAAAAACTATGGTAAGAGAAGACACACAAGTGAAATAGACATCCACAAGCTTGAGATGATTGTGAAGGCACATCCATGATGCAGACTCCATAGCATGGAAAACATAAGACATTCAATAATGTATGAAATTTAATTATCCCCTAAATTATTTTGTTTTGCCCCCAACAACAATTCAAAGATGTTTCTAACTTAACCTAAAAACACAGGTGATTTATCCAGATGACTTTACTCTTCATGGCTAAGGTTTAGACACTCACATTCTCTTTGGTGATGAATATAGTGAATCAGACCCTAATAATAAGACTAACATTTAAACATTTCCTCGGTTTAACAAGAAATGCAGTATTGACTCACACCTCATAGGAATCTGATAAGAAACTTGATTGTGCAATGAGTGTGTGTACATTACAAATCTACAGTCTCAGGAGAGACTTTTTAGTCTCTCAGACTAAAAGGTGTGTGAACGGCATTTCTTCCACAGTTTTACTGATGGACTACATACAATGCTTACCTAATGGAAATGCATAAAATCATGTTTTAAATTGTTTTCAAATTAACTTTACCCCGTGAATCCCTGAAGCTGAATTGTGTCTCCCAGAATTGACAGAAACTCCCTGAACTTCTCACTCTCCTTGTTGTTACTCAGTATGTCCTCTTCTGTGAACTACAGAGACACAAAGCAGGTATGTGAGAGGAAAGAGATGTGATATTGTGTCACATTTTAGCTGTTTCTGCTTTCTCTTGTTTGTTTTTTTTTTTTTAAGGTAACATTACCTGCCCTTCCTTTTGATACAAAACACCAAACTTGAAATTAGAAGACACTCTGTGCTCATCAAAAGCTGTTATTAGGTCTGGAGCCTGAAGGATAAAGGAGGACAAAGTCAAGCTGCCTATCTCTTTAGACAGAAACGATTTCTAAGTTTCACTTGGAAAAGTACATTTATAAAATGAGGTATCTCTGAAGTCGGCCTTTGTTATTATTACCAGCTGGTCATATTAATCATCTGTCATATTACTACATGTGATCAAACTGGAGGATTACCTTGAGGTAGCTGACCACGTCAAACTTGGAAACCGTCACTTTATCAGACAGCCTCTGTAAAGAATATAAATGTAAATAATCTAAAAATGTACCGTTTCTGCTATTCTAAGCCTCATTTAATTTCTTTAGCAAGTTATCAACCATGTAACTGTTATGCATCTGTTAAATGCCTAACAGATAAAATAACCTTTATAAATGAACCTTGACACAGAGCTTGATTAATTTCTACGAATAAGGAAAGCTAACGGTACGAATATAATGTCTAAGATAAGATGGGAACTTTTATTTGTAATGCATGCTACTCCTTTAATAAACGTTTAGTACTGTAAATAATAAAAATATCTTATTCTTAATTGCTTATTTTTAATTCACTATACCTTTGCTAACTCTACAGCAGACGGCATGTTGGTAAAAAGGGACAAAGAGAAAGTGCCATGCAGGGAGCACTCTTTCATCCTGGGCAAGAAAAAAAACAACAACATTGGTTTTTATAGTCATTTTTTTGTGTAGAGTTGCTCATATTTAACATCACAAATAGACATTTAAAAAAAACAACTTAACATCTTCACACTAATCAAGATCAGAGTAAATCATTTATTACCAAAAGTACTTGGTCAGGCTTTCAAATTATTGAAAATGTACAACATTTTCATTTTGATGCTACAATGACAACAAAGAAACCTCAAATGTGAAACCGTCTGTCAGAAGGCTAAAGCCTAGTCAGTAATGCCCAACGCAATACATGCATAACAGATAAAATAACCTTTATAAACACGTACAACTTTTCAATAGACTAAAATTGACCTCAGAATCACCCGTAGTTTGTTCTCCTCCTCCTCCAAACATACGGAGAGAACCAGAGGCCCCAGTGATGGATCCATGGCGATGAATGAATGGTGATACTGTTGGGAGGAAAAAGGTTGTTAAAAATGAAAATCATTCTTCCAACCGTACGGTATTAAAGTTTGGCCTTAAAGCGAGGCCTTACTCACTCGAGAGCGGAAAAACTCATGGTAGATTTTGGCCTCTCCATCCCTCTCCATTATGTCGTAGCTCTCCGGATCAAGGCCATGGTGGGAGGAGGTGGGACTCATATCTCTGAGCTTTTCCAGCGGCGGGTCGATCCAGTAGCCTCCCAGTTTGGAGGGAAGAATGAGAGGCAGATCTGCACCTATGTGCAAAAGCTGAGACTAAAACACACACAAAAGAAGCTCTGGATAAGGTGGAAAATGAGTATTATGGGGTAAACATATTATAGTGATTATGAAACGCTAGTATCAACACACACGTACCGCCATGCAGACTGAGTCAGCTGAGTTATTCTCTACTGTCATGACGACTTACCTTCAGAGGAAGTGGGAATTCACATCGCTGCTCATCGATCCTGCTGCCCTGATGGACAAGAGCACCAATGATAACAAAGCTCCTCTGTTCAGACATCAGCCGATACACACTCACTGTATAAGATCAATCACACTGAAACTCACCTGCAGCTTTGCAATGATTTCAAACAGTTCTGCCTCCTGCACACACATGCATTCAAAGAGAAAGGGAAGGAGGAACATGGAGGGGGAACAGGACATGATTAATGCATTAAAACACATAACTATGACTTCTCCTGCATGCACAAATGAAATTCTTACACATGTTTTACCAGAAGTAAAGGGAGAACATTATAGGGAAATCACCCTTTGGTTGTTGCTGGTAGAAAGAATAGGCTTGTTGCCAGCAGTGGTCGGAGAGTCCAGAGCCTCCAGAATGTTGTCCTCCACAGACTCAGGTCTGAAGCAACAGGTTGATTTACTCAACAAGTGTGCACAATTTGTCCACCTCTACTCCCGCTCATCCAGGACACAATGAAGTTGAAATGCTGCTGGTAAAGGGAAAAAAATGCCTCACCTTGTCTCATCCCCACAGGTGAATCTGTCCACACTTTAACAAGAAAGTAAGTTGGTTAATTTACTTTGTCGAAAAAAAAATTATAATAATTTATTTTAAATTAAAAGCAATTTGACTGACTTTTTGAGAACAAAGTCCAAACATGAGCCTATACTCACCCGCCATATGCCCCAAAAGTGAAACTTCTCTTTCTAGAGAAGGACATGTCATTCCTCTTTTCTCTCTCCATGGCTTTGGTGTCACCATGAATGTTTCTACATGCCAGCTTGGAACCGAGTCAATCAGGGCTGCCTAAGGTTGAATTAATTCACTCTATCATTCTGTCTCTCCTCCTCCTCCTGTTTCTGCTCCCCCCCCCCCGCCACTCACTCATTTAAGCTTCCCTTTCCTCCCTCCGTCCTGTTGTCAGACAAACGGGCAGCGTTAACCCGCTCATGGTCACACGTGCAGCCTCGCTCAAGCTGCCTCAGTCATGCAGCTTCTACACGCCACTGATCCCACATAAAACACAAATGTGGTGGTTTATCGCAGGTGGACTCTGCTCAAAGATAGACCTGGAAATAAATAAAGAAATGAGTGACACTTTTTTTTTCTTTCCCTCCCGGATCCGTTACCCTTTGAGTCAGTGAGAATCATCAATTATTGACAGTGCACACAGTGAGGGTGAGGAGGTAGACAGCAGGGGAGGGAGAGGTGGAGACCGCAGGGGAACATCAGAAAGGAAAGGGAGGGAAAGAAACTGAAAGAAAGGAAGATGTAGATAAGGGAGGTGGGACTATTCTAATAACCTTAAAGGAGGGACATGACTGTAAATCATTGTTTCTTTGTGCAAGTTAAAACATTTTCTAGCACAGGAAGGCTGGTCAAGTAAAACTTCAGCAGTAATAAAATGGATAAAGTTTATGTTTGACAGATTTGGCTCCAATAATCCGATAGTCAGTCTTTTGTACATTATTCAAATTCCTTAAATCTTTTCACAATTTGTAATGCTGCCACCACAAACGTCATCGTCTTTAAGTAGGATTTTATGTGACAGATTAACACATATTAGTAAACAAAGTAGGGAGCCTACGGGAAAAGCAGATTACAGATTTTGTTTTCCGACTTTGCCATTTTTTGTCACACGTGATTTTCTTAATTTTCTCTGGAAGAATTTTGGCACATTCTTCATTTGCTTGTTTTAAACCATAAACAGCCTAATGTCTAATGCTTAATGTTAACGTTGAGTCTGTAGGCCGTTCCAAATCCTGTGTTTTGTTTTCAAGATGCTTTTCTTGGTTATTTTGTGACCTTCTAGATGACTCTTTGATGGACTCTGAGTAATTGGGAAAGCTCGCTGCTGCTTTCCCATGTTCTCCATTTGCAGATGTTCTTTCTGTGGTTTACTGGAGTCCTGACCTTTTATAACCTTTTCAAAACTGATAGATGTCAGTGGTTTTGTTTCTCAACTGTTCTTGAATCTCTTTAGAAATTAAATGGCTACCTGTGTAGATCTTTGAAAATACTCCATGTTTTGAGACAGATTCTACTTAACCAATTTATTCAAAAGGTTGGTGTGACTGCCACTTTGGTCATTTTTCCCATGCGAAATAAATGATCTCAGATTGGTTTTCTGTTCAATAAGTGTACTAAATAAAATGATCCCCCACCCTCCCTCCGAACTTCCGCTCCACAAAAAAAGCGATAGCAACTTATGCAGAGCTTTTCGCTCTCGTAAGTAATCGTTTTTATATATTTCAATAATCATCCCTTTTTCCGAAACGCCTCTTTGACATTGTATTACGAAGTAGTCCCTCTCAATTGGCTATTTGTTTACGATTCAAATTCAAAGTTGCCCTCCTTGCAGTAGTTTTACAGCAGGAGGAAACGGCTTGTCATTGGCTACTAAAAACGTCATTCAGAATTTCTTGCTCTGTAATTGGTCAGAATTGCTAAACATTCCCCACCTTCTCTGTTTTTGCAGCCTTTCACCCCGCGGAAGTTAGTCGGTGGAGTGAGAAGGAGGCTGTAAATGTGTGTGGTTAATTTGCATGAGGCTGTGTGAGAAGTGTGAAAGGTTTTTGGTGTTTCTGCCGGCCTGTTTGACATTTTGTTGCATAGACAAAGAAACAGTAAGTTATTGGTTTCGATTGAAAGATTTTAAAGAGAATTAAACGCACCAAAAAGTCGGAGTTAGCTAGTTAGCCAGCTAGCATCGGTTACAGCCTCTATTGCTCAGCAATGTCAACACTTGTTGAAATATAATTTTTGATTGCCGTATTTACATGCGTTCTAATTGTGCCGTATTGTATTGGAAGCGTTAAAACAAATCAACCATTTATATGTTATTCCATTATTACGACACTGAAGTGCATTTTTTTTTACATTACTAGTGTAATTTATGTGTCCTTACATGAGAAAAAACAGGTTTCACCCACATGGCAACCTGCGTGATACAGCTAGAAAACTAGCACCACGAGAGGGAATGTATAGTTTATGTACAAATAGAAAAAAGAAGCAGTTTGTCAGCGGAAGTGTGGATGGATTCTCATGGATGTTCTGCTAGCTTAATGCAAGGATCTGCAAACTGAGGCTTCCGAGCGCTTTGACCCTTCAATTGTGGCTCAAAGCCAAACAACGTGTTTTTAATTGTAAAGGCAATAAGAAAACGTGGTTTTGGCAATCCCTCTGTATATTGCCATGCAATATCTGCATACTATAACACAACAGAAAGGTACGAAAGGTACAAGGCTTTTAAAAGTAAGGTTTTTAGCTTAAAGGTATGTGCCTAATATATGTTAGTCGGGCATTACAAAATACAGTTTTTTCTCCTAGCGATGAATCAATAACAAAAAATACAATCAAAATAACTATTCACTGTATATATGTATAAGAATCATCACCAACGAATTGTCTGACAAAATCATAAACGAAAATAAACTTATGATAATCAAACATTACTTTATTTTTTCTGTTGTTTTAGATGTATATTTTAATATAAATAGTAAAGAAAACACAGTTTTAACTCCTCACAACAATTACTCAACAGATGAATCCCTCTAAGTGAAGTACAATTATTAAAAATTTTGTCCTTTTTTAGTTTTTTTAGATAAATCTTTCTAAATTCATACTCCTTCTTTAATTTCAAATGACTTCTATCCAACCTAGGAGGTTATCATGAACTAGGTACAGTATCAATGTAGTTCTGAGCTTTACTAAGTCGTGAAATTTTAATTTTGTTGGTTGGACGGCAATAATCTGATGCAGTTAAAACTTGCATAGCTTTCTTCTGAAGAAGGTTAATGGGCTTTTAATTGGTTTTGTAACAGTTTCCCCAGATCTTTACATAGTAACTGATGTATGGAAGTATCAAACAAGATTGAATATGTTAGAACATTTTTTGAAACCATTTTAAAATCTTTTTTGAACCTCTAGACAATTTGTATTTTGTGGTAGCAGTCGCAAAAGTGACCCTTTGAACCGAAAAAGTCAAAGGTTGCTCCCCCTTCGTGTGGTGTGTTGCAGGAAAATGTTGGAGTGCGGAATGCTGGAGCGGGACAAAAAGGCTCTCCGGAGAAACTCTGCTGTTCTGTGCAAACAGCTCGTCGTGGATGAGCTGCTCATCCAATCACTGCAAGCTGATGGCATCCTTACCGAGAACATGGCAGAAACCATCATGGTGTGTGAGCACATAAAAGGATAAAGTTTGGACTGCAATTATTGTCGGTTACTATGCTACGACGCACGCTTGCATGTCAAAAATACAATCAGATCAAATAATAACAGAGAGCTAAAGAAGTGAATTTGTGAATACTAAACTCTCCTTCTTACCTCTTTAATCCAAGGCAGAGCAAACATCTCAGAAACGTAGCTGGCGTTTGTTACTTCTCCTGCCAAAACGAGGACCTGAAGCCTTCCAGAGCTTCTGCTCGGCTCTGAAGGAGACTGAGCAGCAGCACCTCTATGACTTGATAGCACAATCCCCCGAGAGGAGCTGCAGAGAGACACACGTGGATGTGAGCTGGAACCCTAATGTGCATCAGCTGAAGCATTCATCTTTGCATAGTATTTATGTTGTTTTATGTCTGCAGTGTATTCAGGCTGAGAAAGTGCCAGAAGAAAAGTCACGACGACCGGAGAAGACACGAAATCACGCAGAGGTGAGCAGAGGGCATGAAATCCATAACTGTCATGACTGAAGACTTTTGGTGTTTCCTATAAAGTCAAGCCTTTGTAAGTTCTTTCTATAGCAGCTTAAAATTTAAAGAAATCCCAAAGAATGCTAAGTTTTAGTAAAGTGGTCTGTTTCAGTCATCTTTATTAGACAAAGAGGAAAGCAGTGAGGTGAGCAGCACCTTGTCACTCTCAGCCAGGCCCTCTGATAGATGCGGAGCATCCTCAGAGTCGTCCGGAGAGATCAGCCCAGTCAGAGAGGAAAACAGGGACAAAAGAAGGAAAAAGGCAAGAAGAAATTATAATCAGGGAAATGTGGGAGTTATAAATTCCACCTGTTAGTTCTCATGTACAGATTCGGGCAGAGTTTGTCAAACAGCTTCTTGGAGAGACCCTGGCGTCTTGAATAGGATTATACATTCACCATTTAAGCTGCCGACATTTAACTTTAATTAAACTTTTTAACTCCAGAGGACTTTGAGGACTTCTCTCCCATTTCCAACTCAGGAGGAATATGGTGCAAAGAGAGCAAGGACACATGGTGAGTATTTATCGCAGCATGTCCTGTTCAATTAAAAGTAAATTAGGTTATTCTGGACCCAGTGTTGTTGTCAGTGTTTGTTTCCAGGGAGACAAGAAGGTGGTGTCCTAACAAAAGGCCTTATCTGTTGTTTTATTTAAAGAAAAAATGTTAAATACTTAAACAAGAATGCATTTAGGAACTACTTGCTGAAATAAGTCTTGTTTCAACTTCCTAAAGTTTGTTTAAGTCTTCTAGTATTTTTCTGTATGTGTGAGGTGTGAAAGTCTGGTTTCTCTACCTTGCTGCAGCTACTTTCTGTACCTAAAGACACCCCACCCTAATAGTGACTCATTCACAACAATGCTGTATAGTTTAGTTGTAAAAACACTTGCAGCTGCTTGAGAGATTTGAATGAGCAGAAACACCAGTGACGAGCAGAGGTTTTTGTTTTTGATTGTCTTGCAGCAGAGTCCATGGAGTTCAGCCTCGACGCCGACAGTCCCATCAACACTCCTGTTCTCCCGTGCGCCCCTGACTTTTATCTGTCTCACTGCAAGCAGGTACCTTACCAACAACCCAACTCAGCAGATCAACAGTAGTAAAACTGTTTTATGGTTTTGTTTATGGTCTCCAAATAAGGGGAAGTCATTTTTGGTTTGTGCTGCAACACGTTTTGTTGGTGCAGCTAATAAGTTTCCAGAGGTCATTAAAGGTCAACCAGCTCCTGACACTTACAAAAATCAAACGAAACTGATTCCAGTCAACTGTGCTAGATTTATGCTTTTATTTAGCAGCACAAACCATCACAAATGTAGCACCAATTTTGTCTGACTTGGGTTGTGTGAAGCAGGGTGGGTTGACCTTTTACCAATGTAAACCTTTAATACAGGGGTCTCAAACTCCAGTCCTCAAGGGCCTGTGCCCTGCAACTTTTAGATGTGCCCCTGCTGCACCACCTGAATAGAATAATTAGGTCATTAAGGCTCTAGAGAACTGATCTAGGATTTCATTCCAGTGTTTTGTACCTGTGGCACATCTAAAAACTGCAGGACAGCAGGACTGGAGTTCGTCACCTGTGCCTTAATATCTTGCCAGCAAAAGCGGCACAAACAAAACTTTTAGCAGCTCGTAAGTATATCAAAATTAATTGGTACCAATTTTGTTTTATTTTAATGTTTGGGATCTGGTTGACCTTTGATGACCTCTGGAAACATCCATTAATACCTTTTAAAATGATAGTGACACAAATAAAAAAATTGCTGCATAAACATTTGACACCAATTTTGTTTGATTTGAAGAAGGAGGGGAAACACTAATGTATTGGAAATGAATGTTCTTGTTACTACACGCACCAACAATGTGCGTTTAGAAGTTTTGGATTGAATAAAATCATTTTAATAGTTGGGTTCTCTTTACTTTAGGAAAGGATTAAAATGAAGTAGTTTACGTGTAAAAATACACAAGTTACAGGGACAAAAACCAGAAATTTATGTTGCTAAATTTCAGCTCAATACACAAGTCGCATTCCAGAGACATAAAACACAAATTTAAGTTAATAAAGTTGTGTTTAATTCGATTAAGCTTGTAAGTAAGTAAAAAGTCAGGTATTAAAATAAATTTAAATAATAATGACTGAAATGGAGAATTGTTTCTGACTTGCATGCATCTGAACTGTGGCTAGACTGATGCAGATTCATTTATCAGTAGAAAACAAACTATAGGAATATACAGTAGCTTTCAAACTCGCATTGATCCTCCTGTTTTTACTTGTAATATGTGTTATATTATTCTGTCATATTAAAAGAGTTTTGTTCCCTGCTTCAGTCCTACAGAATGAAATCGTCACCGCGAGGCTTTGGCTTGGTCATCAGTAACGTGAGCTTCGACTCCTGCTCTGCTCCTGGTCTTGACCCAAGAAAAGGAGGTGAAGTGGACGATGAAGTCCTCAGGAAGGTTTTCACAGAGCTGGACTACCACGTCAGTGTCCACAGAGACCTCACTGCTCAGGTACAACTCTGAATCACTCCAGATTTAGCAGATGAGAAGTCATCTTCTCACGTGATAAACTTGAAGAGGAAACGTAAATCTGAGGAGCTTTGTGACATCAAATAGGTTTCCGAAATCTGCTTATTGAGCTTGTTAAGGACCTCTTTTTAAGCAACTACTACAGGGAAGATCATCCAGAGCAGGGGTCCCCAAAGTCGGTCCTCGAGGGCCGACATCCTCCATGTTTTAGTTCTCTCCCTGGTTTAATGCACCTGGATCAAATGATCAAATGTCTCGTTAGAAAGCCTAAGTGGCACCAACAACCTGAAAAGGTTGTTGGTGCCACCAGGGAGAGAACTAAAACATGCAGGATGTCGGCCCTCGAGGACCGACTTTGGGGACCCCTGCTCTAGAGCAACATTTGTTTGCTTATCATAGTTTAACTGTTTTCCATCTGGTGGAAAGAAAACACTTGACAAAGCAAACATACGGTTTAATATTTTAATGCGTTCTGAGAAACTGTCTCAATTTTTTAAGAGAAGTAGAAATAAGTTACATTTTATTTACATGAGTGTTTCAACTACTTGTCTCTTAAATTTGAGCAGGGCATGAGGACGTGCATTGAGAACTTCTGCAGGCGGTCCGAACACCGGACAGTGGACAGCTGTGTGGTGTGTTTGCTCTCCCACGGAGTGGAAGGAGCAATTTATGGCACAGATGGACAACTTATCCAGGTAAATTTGTTTAGTTATTTTAAAAATGAATGTAAGATGAAACAATTGTGTTGTTGTTTTTGTTTTTTTTTGTTTTGTAGCACTTAATGTTTATCACTTGTCTGTGTTCAGCTGGACTGGGTGTTCGAGGCCTTTGACAACGCACACTGTCCTCTCCTTCAAAACAAGCCAAAGATGTTTTTCATTCAGGCCTGCAGAGGAGGTAAGTAATGATAGTACAGACAATATGTTGAGATTTAGTTTCTTGGACATTTTGACATAATTTAAAGCTTCTTACATTTAGAAAGACATTAATTAGTCATATAACAGTCTCTTCCTCAACATGTCCAGATATGATCTACTTTCTCCTTTCTGGCTGGTGAAATAATCAGCGTGCTTGGTGTTTTATCAGCCATCTTTCTGCTGCGAAGCTCCAGATGTAGATTGTGTCAAAATGTGCAACAAAACCCTATTTGGTTTAAGTCTGAACTAAATAAATGCAACATTTATTTAATGGGTTTCTACTGCATTATAGAGTGGAACTAAAATACAAGCATCGCAGATTCTGATCTCCAGTTTTCTGTAAAGCTTAGATCTGCCTTTAGGATTTTTGTCTGTAATAATAGAAGATATAAGAATAGGGGTTAAAAAGTTTTATTTGCTATCTTTGCTACTACAAATGTTCATTAATCGTTTATAGTAGGAGATGATGCCACACTGATAATGGCTGCTGTAAAAATAACAGCATTTTGCTGCTTAAGAAGCAAAGAAAATTTTACATTTGAATTATTTTTGATTTTTATTGTCTTGTTACACCAGTTGCAGACAGAAGCGAGTTTGTTTTAATATACAAACTGGCTTAGATTTATCTTATCAAATATTTCCTGGATAAGAGAGATTCTTACTTTATTGCTGATTGGAAATCGATCAGATTTCTTATAGTAAGGGCCTTTTGGGCTGAAAATAATCAAATTACAACAGCAACTGATTTTTTTTAAGGAGCTCAAAAATTTATTGTACTAAAAATAGATTTTTAAATATTATGATATATATATAATGTGACACATTAAAGTACAGCAGTAAATTGGACCTATGAATTGACTGGATGCCTTTATCTCTCTCAACACTAAAACGGACAATAGATGCAATGAAAATGGAAACATTTTAGCTGCAGTCTAATTTTAAATCCAATGTTTCTCCTGGTCCACATGGATTTAGAGTGAATTATACTTCCTCAGTAAACTCACTGAGGACGTTTCCCTGTATTTGCTGTCATATCTTGGAATGAGGACATCTTATTTCTTCTGGAGGAGTTAATATTTCTGCTCTTTTGCAGCAGTGGATCTCTACTGGGCCCATTTCAGCCGCTGTTTTGAAATCTGGAAACCATTTCTCCCAGAAAAGCGATTACCAATTGACATGACTCTGCAATGTGAGATTAGCAGTAGGCTTGCTAGATGGAAAATCAATAGAAAATACTCTCTTTTCATCAAGGGCTCAGTAGTGATCACAGTGCGCAGTCCAGAGCCCCTCAAAGCGATGTGAACACCAAGATAGCAGCTTGTTTTAGTAAAGTGTTTAGATCAGAAGAGATACGTTGTTTGATGAAATAGTGTTTTGACAGATTTCTTCACCCCTGAGATGCAGGTAAAATGGAAAAGACCTCCCTATCTGCCGGGGCGAACTTGAAAAGCCTCGATATGATCATGGATGATGTGAAACATGAATAATGGAGATTTTACACCTCAGTAGACAGGTGGTTTCTAGTGTCAGTGATGGACATTACGTCATGTTCCATCCCTGTTCCAGCCTAGTGCTGCTGCCTTAATTTTATCTTAATAATGGAGAACGTGTTCAGTCAGTCTTATGCAATATGTAGCTGGAGTTGCTACATACCAGACAGATCGAGACAAGTCTGATAATGGAAACATCATCTCCGCACAATGTTAAAAGGAACTAACTGGAGCCTGTTCTGTTTTAGACGAGATGGACTGTGGAGTTGAGCAGCTGGACGGCCCAGGGAGGACGTCTTCACCGAGCTGTGAGCAGCGGGACGCAGGGAGGGAGGCAGAGGGGGACGCAGACCCCAGACAGAGGCGGGACGTGGGGAGGCCCAGGATTAAACTACCTCAGCGCTCAGACATGATCTGTGGCTTTGCGTCTCTCAAAGGTCAGAGAATTTGTAAGTTTATCTTGTTTATCTTTCATTTACATTTATTTATTCATGGGAAAATAAAAAAAGTGACTTCTTAATTTGTGAAATAAAGAATTAGAATTAGGGCAGCAGAGTTCTGTTTCTGTCGTTTTATACATTAATTATTGAACATTTGTGTGAATACTAAAACATCAAAATCTAAAAACATTAAAACATTGAACCTTAACTGGACAGAACTATATGATACTAAATATATTAATTGGATTGTTTTTACTACTTCTGAAGTGTCAACATTTACACTACCTTGAAAAATAATTGTTATCCCTTAAGTCTCTCTATATTTTGACAAATTCCGACCACAAACTTCACTGTTATTTATTGGGATTTTATGTGACTGAATTTTGTCTTTGGTTTTTTGTTTCAGCGTTTGAGTGGTTTTTTGGTGTGTAAAGTTACCTTTTTAATAACAGATTAAGGTACATCAAATTCTAAATGCCGGAATTATGAGAGAGAATATGTCAGAAATATCTTAACAATAAGATGTTTCCATGTATTTCTTCTGTTTTTGGCAGCGTTGCCGTTGAACTGAATGACTTGGGTCAAATGTTTTGGGTTTCTTTCCAAAAGCTTCCAGCAGTAGTTTGCTGGCGTTTTGGCCAGTTCTCCTGACCGAACTGGTGGAACTGGGTGAGATTTGTAGCCTCACACACATTTTCATATATGACCACAACTTCCCCATCAGGCTGAGGTCAGGACTTTGTGATGGCCACGCCAAAACAGATTTTCTTATCCATTAAGCCACTTTGGCTGTATTCATTTTGTTAATGTCCATCTTGAAGACCAATCTTTACCAGAGCTTTGTCTTCCTGGCTGATGTCTTCAAATGTTGCTTCAATATTTTTGCATAATGCTGTTTCCTCTTGATTCCATCTACTTTTGGAGGAGGACCAGTTCCTCCTGCAGCAAAACAGCCCCACCATGTGAAGCTGCCACCTGCATGCTTCACAGCTAGGATGGTACAACTGTCCCTGTTTTCCAAATGATGGTCATTATGGCCAAATTAATCCTCTCTCGTTTCATCAGACCACAGGTCATGTCCAGAATTGAAGATCGTTGTCCCTCTGTTCATTTGAAAACAGCAATTAGACTTTTTTTTGTTTCTTTTGGAGTAGTGGCTTTCTTGTCAGCCCATGTCAGTGCAAGACACGTTTCACTCTGGATAATGACACTGTCTTCCCAGCTCCAGAAAACTTCTTCATAAGGTTTATGGCTTTTATTCTGGGTTCAGTTTACACATTTCAAAATAAAACAAGTTAATCTCTCGGACTCAAAACTCGTCTCTTTCTGTCTGATTTACGTCTACACAGTGGGAAAATCAAAAGATATATGCAATATCTTTTGATTTGGCTTAAACTTCTGGTTTTAACTTCTGCTGCTGATGATTTTAGTTAAAAGCACCAGATCACATTTTTCATAATATTCATTCTTGTGACTTTTATTTGTGTAGTAAGTCTCTGTAGTTTGTTGTCTTTCAACTTAAGGCACAGCAGCAATGCGAAACACCAAGCGAGGGTCCTGGTTTATCCAGGAACTGAACACAGCACTCCGCCTTCATGCCAGAGACACACATCTTTCAGACATGCTGGTGCAGGTGAAAGATGCTTTTTATATGTATATACATATATACTCATACTGTTGTTTCCTCATAAATGCTCATGAAGCCTGTTTTATTTCTCTGTCCAGGTAAATGCACGTATCAAGGAGAGGGAAGGCTACGCCCCAGGCACCGCCCACCATCGCTGCAAAGAGATGTCCGAGTTCACCAGCTCACTCTGCAAAGACCTCTACCTTTTCCCCAAGTACCAGCCCCAGTATTGATATGCAGAAACGCACTTTAAACAAACACACACACACACACACAGAACATTCCTTGCGTTGAAGCCTTTCCGTAAAAGCTCAGCAGAACTGCCGGTTATTACCTCACATTCCCCCCCGTTACAACTTCACACGCACTTCTGCTCAAACCAAAACATACATCCACACCTCCCTCATGTGGTCCCACATCGACTCTGAAATGAGAAGCAAAATATTTGTGCTTATGCCAGTTGGAAGGTTTAATTGTAAATCCCTTTCAGTCAAGCTGCACAGCAACTCCGATGTTCCTCAAGTCTCCTCTTAAAATCCGTATTTTGTACACAGATATATTTTTGTGGCTTCGTTTTGTATGGAATTGCTTTTATATGAATTTTGTAACCCACACTTTTTATTTGATCATGTTTTGTTATAAGTTGTGAAGACAATTTGTTTTTAGTGTAGTGACAGGCAGAGGGCAGCACAACAGAGACAAATCATTTCATTCCATCGCCCGTTATAGATCAATAATATTCTCACCCTGTGGTTTTGCAGACAAATATAAATCAGAAGAGGTTTGAAAAGAAACAGGTTAAAGAGGTTATGTTTTTATCCACTCGCAGGGCATCTTCAGAAGGAAGTCTTTTAGTCATTTATTCTTTTCGTTTAGCTTTAAATGCTGAGTTGGAAGAATGCAGCTTCATAAATGTTTATTTTATGTCTTTATTCACTTTAATCTTTAAACTTCTCCTGCCTACTACATGGTGATGGGCTGGATTTTGGTGCTACTCTCTTATTTATTCATCTACAGTATAATTCCTGACCTTTATTTGTATAATATCTTGCAAAATTATTCACACCCTTAAACGTTTTCACATTTTCTCACATTGTAACCATGGATATCAGTGTATTTTATTGGGATTTTAAATGAAAAAAACAACACAAAGTAGAACAAAATTAGGAAGTGGAAAGAAAATGTTTTACAAATAAACGCCTGAGAGCATTATTTAACCTTCACGTCCTGTCGCAGACACTTAATTAGATTCAGGTATGAACTTTGTCATCTAAATATGCTTTAATCTAAATTGTTTTAATTTAGCTCTGGCGTTATGTTTAGGGTTTAATGTGAACTTCTGCGACTGTCTCGTTTTTTTTTATTTTATTTATTTTTTTTTTTATTTAGCTTCAGCTTCTCTGTCCCTGCAGAGGAGCAACATTCCCACAGCATGATACTACCACCACCATATTTCACCATATTGATGATGTCTATACTTAGGCAAACCTATTTTTATATTCCTTACTGTTTTATAAACTAACCCTGCTTCAAACTTCTCCACAAATTAATCAGTGGTCTGCCTGATGTGCTTCTTTGTAATTTTGGAAATTATTTCTCCCACTTTGCAATCAAGCATAGCTTTGCACAAAACTCGGGTGAAATAAACTGACGTTTGCAGTGATGATGTGACAAAATGTAAAAAAGATTTAAGGGTTTAAGAGGTATTGATACTTTTGCAAAGCACTATAGTGTTTATTTTGTGAAATTACTATAACTGACACAGTCAGGATAAACGATGTCTTCCATAAACAAGAAGGCGTTTCCTTCCAGCGGCCTGTGCCATGTGAGGATTTTCTGTTTGATAAACTCATGACCACGGTGGAGATTTTATAGTAGTTGCCCTCCACACACTGAGGAATATCTCCAAAGCCTGTGTGACAATGAAAAGGCCTCGATGAGGTGAAGTATGTTCAGTTGCGTCAGTGTTTTGTGGGAAAAGTATGGATCTGAAACGGTATTGGTTTGTAACTATCTGCTCCTAAAGATTACTCCGGTTTTATACTGATATAGTGGAGATATAATATAAAGAGAGAAGCTGGTGTGAAAAGTTTAGTGAAGAGTTTTGAAGGTCAGACTTTATTGTACCACGCTGTGTTAAAGGGGGGCTGAGGGGATATTTTCACAACCAATGACTGCCAAATGTTCATTACAATAAAAAAACCAAAACAACAACAACTTTGATTTTGAAAGTTTGTTTTGTTTTTCCTCTGTAAAAATGTGCTGGTTTAACTGGAGAATGTAGTTTCCACCCGGTGAATTGAAAGCCTCTAGGTGAACACGCAGCCCGGCTGCTCCTGTCCGTGCTCCACTGTATCCGATCCTCCTTGTTGCCGTGTTTGTGCGTGTTGTTGCCTGTGTACAGCCTGTCCTCTCCGTTCTCCGGTATAGTATAACTGGCTGCGCACTATTTCGCTGCGCTCAGGTCTCTCCATGCTGCAAACTGGGATGTAGGAACCTCTCGCTTTGCCCGCCGACACCCACTGATAATGTTCTTGGTGTATCAGATACAGGCCCAGCCAGCTGTCCACAGTCATTCTCCCCGCTGACACTCACACACACATTTGTCAGAGTAACACATTTCCTGCTGGCCTCTGATGTAGCTGTGAGATTAAGATGTTATGTGCCTGCGTGTGGACCACAAAGCAGGGCAGAGTTAGGAGGGATCTGTGTGTGTCTTTGTGGCTTTTATAATGGCCGCCTGTCTCATTAGCCCAAGAGGAGCAACCCACCGACGAAATAGAGACGTCTACATAAATACTTCCACCGTCATTTGTGTAAAATTTTTTTAATGGTTGCCTCAATGTGTCTTCAAAGTTTTTCTCTCAACATTGCCCCTTTTTTTATTTACAAACCCATTTTCTGTCAAGTATCTGACATTAGTTTTAGAGGAATGCTGTAATTTATAAGGCCATTCACCTCTGACAGATGAATCAATTTGGTAGAAAAAAGCTGAGTTCAAAGGATGAAGCAGTGTGACAGATCTGACAGATGAATCAATTTGGTAGAAAAAAGCTGAGTTCAAAGGATGAAGCAGTGTTGTGTTGGAAAACTTCACAATGAGACACATTTGTGTGTGGTATTTCTTTAGTTAAATTTATGACAAATACCAAAGAGCAGAGTTTAATGGATATAAAATAGTGTTTTGACAGCAACAAAGTGATTCCTTGAGCTGATAGCTGGAAATTTGCGATGCAGCAAATGATCAACTCAAGAATGATGAATCTACCAGGTCTTTGTTGGTCTACTTTGTACGGTAGTTGCTTCCAGATATTGTTCAAATTGCACTTGAAATCAACATTTTCTACTGAAATCAAATTAAATAGAAAGAAGGCTTACTAAATTTGAAATTCCAACTTGAAAAGTTGGAGTCCCCCAGTTGCCTTTAGTTGAATTGCAGTGTGGATCCCATGTGCATGAAATGACAGTGAAAGTTGCAGGAGCAAACTTTTCCTTTTCCAAAAGAAAAATATTTAATAATTAATTATTAATGTATCATATATACTATAGTGAGACATTTGATAACTGCTGATGTGACATTTTCGTTTATCTATCCAGCCATTGGCTTCCACTAATCCAAGACTGGGTCATGGGAGCAACAAGTCCAGGATGAAAACCCAAACATCTCTACCCAGTGATGTCGTCCAGCTCATTCTGGAGGACCTTAAGGGTTCCCAGACTGGACAAGATGCTTAGTCTCTCCACCAGGTTCTGGATCTTCCCAGGAGTCTTCTCCAGGGTTATGCTTGGAAAACCTCCAAAACGAGGGGCTCAGAGGGCATCCTGATCAAATGCTCGGACCAAATGCTTGACTTAACTCTCCTGCACTAGCTCATATGGATTACCTGCGCCAGCTGCAGGGTTCAGGAACGTACAGAGGGCTTTGCAGGCGGGGTTCTTCAGGTTGAGTGTTTGCTGTGTTAGGGTACATTTAAGGATGAGGGCGCTGCCCCAGCATGTGAGGGTAAAGGGGGGAATGCCTCGCTGCATTGGCTGGTAAGGTGTGAGCTGTCATGGGGGGTGTCATGTGCGCCTTCTCACTCACGTTGCAGGGGCAGCCCTGTGAGGGGTGCCCTTCCAGCTACCACCCCCCACCACCCCTGGTGTCCAAACAAGAACAGGCCATCCAAACACACATAAACACACACACACACATCTAATGGTTGGCTGGTAGGGAGGGTGCTGCAGGAGCAACAAGTTCTGTTTGTGTGTGTGTGTGTGTGTTATTAGGTGTCTGCAGTTCTAATAAAGGAAAGAGCTGTGTCCCTCTCTGCCTCATCAGATGGCTTTGCTCTGCTTTGTCTGTCCGTCTCATTTCTGTCTGTCAGTCCTGAAGTGAAGCCGGGCCGCTCACAGCCTCTGGACCATCAGGAGAGGAGCGCCTTCACCAGTCGTCTCATCCGCTTAGTGTTTCGCTCTCCTCAGCCAGGAGGCCGAGAAGCAGAAGATGTTTGTGTGCTTATTTGACCTGGTGTGAAGAGTGTACGTATAACCCTGCGCGGTGCATGGTGTTTGCCAACGCCGTTGGAAATGCTGGGGTGTCCAGCGAGGTTATTTTTGGATCAGTGACAGCGTGTAAATGGCTGCAGATGCGTCGCAAAGGAAGGCTCTGAGATACCAGCAGACCCTGGTAGGTGTTTCTACCTTTACCTCCTCTCTCATCCTCACATCCTCATGGTCCATCTATACACCTGCTTTTTCTACAGCTTGACTCGCCAGATTTCCCTTTTCTGGTTGCTTTCATGTGAAGTTTGTTGCTTTTGCCCAATTTCTTTCAGTTGTCCTCCATGTTTTATCATAATGGCTACTTCTCATGGCCTCTTGTCCAATCAGTCCTCCCCATCTGCTGTCTTTTTGCTTCTTTTCTGAGCAGGACTTAGTATCAAGCACATTAACAAACCCGCAGCTTTAGAAAGCCCCCCAATGCCAGAGTGAAACCAGTAAATGCAAAGTCATCTCAACAATAAACAGGAGTTATGTTATCATTTTTCTTTTTTTTACACGCTGAGTCACTACTTGAACTCTTACCTTTCCCTGGTTATATGCTGGAAAAAAATTATTTCTTTGTGGCACCTGTACTCCCGCTCATCCTGCAGCCTTTTAAGTATTGGTGGTTATAAATACTGTATACAGGAAACTTGAGCAGACAGGTTAGCTATACATGCTTAGATGTGGCCATGTCACGATGTCATCTGTTAAAACGCTCATCCGGGGTCATTCTGTGAGGGCACTGCAGACTTTTTTATTTTCCTCCAGCGTGCTGCTGCTGCTGCAGACATAATGGACTCACAGCTTCAAACTGTCCCTTCCTGCAGCCTTGATTGTGAATTATAAGACAAGATAATGAGCAGTCACGGCCCAGAGCAGCTGGGTGGAGAGAGAACAAATTTGTAAATGACAAAGTAAGTAGAGACACAGTTCTTCTCATTTTTCTGGCCCGTCGCCCGAAGAGAATCTCTAAACCCGACCCGTCTCCATGAACCCCTATAAGACCCGCAAGTCAGATATAAATAAGAAATCTCAATTTGTCACGCTATTTACAAGCCGAACGTTTCAGCGACGTGACACTCCTCTCTTTCTCAGGTGCAAACTCTGCTGTGGCGTCCGGAAGGAATTGAAAGCCTCGGAGGGTTTGATGTGTGGGGCTGTTAATGGGTTGTCATAAAATGACTCACTTATCGATCTGGAGCAGAATGCGGTGGTGTGTGTTTTCAGGTCGACTCGCAGATTTGTTTTTGCAGCTCAGAGAAAGAGAATAAGATAAACTTTTCAAAAAGAACAGTTTTTCAAACACTGCTAAATGCAGTGTTCCTGTTGAGATTTGGTCAGTGATCATCACTGAAAGGGCTTCATTGGGACTTTATGCATAAAGTGGTGAATAAATGTAAAGGGAGGAAAAGAGGAACTAACGCGCTGCTCTTCTCTTGAAGAACAGCAGGCAAAAATTCTCTAGATTAGGGGGTCAAACACATTTTCATTTTGGGCCAAATCAAAATCGTGAATGGTCTTAACCTCTAGAACCCGACGGACCCACCGGTGGAACCTCTAGGGTTCTAGAGGTTAAAGGGCCGGTTGTGCCGAATGCATTGATAAAATCTGTACACAAACTCTTGAAATATCAATGAACATCTTTACAGTCTCTCCACGATTTTGTGATTCTTTTTTGCACCAAATAGTGTTTGTGGCACTAATTTGGAAATATTTTTGATATTTGCACTTATTTACGACGGTAACTGCAACTTTTTACTGCTCGCTGTGACAGATCATGGACTATAACCTAACATCAATTAAAGCTGAGACAGCTGTTTTGTACATGTAAGAAAGTTTTTGACAATTTTTGAGAAAAAGCTGCAATAAACTCCCAATTATTCGGGCAAAAAAGTGCAGGAATTTGTTGATTTTGTATGAATTTCCACAGTAATTCTCAAGACACCGGAGGGACTGGTTGATATAGTTTGCCAGTAAACAGATTAAAAACTGCATTTATTTGATTGATAACATGATATTTAAGCACACTTAGATTTTGGTCTATAATCTACAGGGCCACACAAAAAACTGTAGTGGTCCGGATTTGGCCCACGGGCCTCCAGTTTGGTGCATGTGCTCTAGATGTACAAAGCTTCCTGTTGTTATTGCAGAGGATATGGGTTTCTTCAAAATATTGACAAAGTAAAGAGGGTCTGAAAACAAAACGAGTTTTTAAGATTTTTATATGAGAAAATGTTGAGTATTCTGTATTATTTCCCTCCTACTCCTCAATTCTTTGATACTTATGCGTTTTTCCAAACATAAATTTGAATTCGAATAAAAACTTTTGCTGCTACCGTTGAATCGTGACAAGAAAAAGAGGTTTAAATGCTGTGAACATTTACCCTCTGGAGTTATTCTAACATAACACTTTGAGGTTGAACTTCTGGGATAGAAAAGACACATTTATTTTATAAATATGGAGGGCCATGTGTTTAAGTGGTGGCTAACCCTTTTAATATTTGTTGAAGAAATATTCAGATTTTGTATGTGCGAGGAGCTTCTGCTGCAGAAATAATAAACGTTTTCTAAAGCATCTGCTAAAATGCTAAATTCAAAGCTAAAATTAAGTCATTTGTGGAAGTAAGAATGTATTTCGCTCGACAAAATTTAAAATGAGCTATAATCAATAAATTGGCAGAGCAGCATCCAGTGAAGGTGTGCAATTCTAAAATGTCTCAAAGAGCCACTAACACTTTCTTTCATTGTAATTGTTGCAATTTAATAATTTTTTTTTTTACATTTTTGTTAGGGAATATTTAGAGAATGGAAAGTAATAATTTGTAGTCAAGGAATTTCAACTCAAACATAAAAAAAATGTTGAGTTTTTAGTCTGTTTCACTTCAGTTTGGATGTCCTTTGACCTGTAAATCAGCAAATTAGAGCGTGCCGGGTTGGGATTGTTGTGTTAACTTCCACCAGGAGACACCGCTGTCGTCGACCCCTGACCTTAACAAAGAGGAAGCTCCCTCTGTGGACCCTCAGGAAGCTGACAGATACACTCGAGCATGGTGGCGAGAACAGAGTGCTGCTTATTGGTGCTCTCCAGACGCACATGAACTGTATTTTTGAGCCCGACTTGATACAGCTGGTTGTGTGTTACGGTTTATGTGAATTGCTTGGTCCAAAATGAGGCTGTATGAGGAGCAGATCATTGAAACAGATCTCACAAGTCTCCAATAATACGGGCCACTAAATGAGGGGGGATATCGCTCACCTGCCAAATGTCTCGCACGCTAGAACGACTGGGATGTGGACGATTAAGCCATTAAACTTCACACGGTGTGGCTGTCACTGGATGTTTTTTTTCAATTACAGACATGGTTATGATGCTGTAATGACATCGTTACATCAATAGCTTCGAGATCAGACACCACATTATGAAATAGTGTCAATAACCTGCCATTGTTTGGTGCAAAGGTTAAAACCCACCACCTGTCCGGAGGAAAAGCCTCCTGGGAGAGACGGGCGGGAAAAAAAAAAAAAATCCCCACGACAAACCGTTAGAGAGAGTGAAACAGAAGTGTGTCAGTGAACATTGGGTCACACGCTTGCTAAAATTATCAGCGAGTAAGGTTTCAGCTTGGGAGTGGGGCTGGTTGGATGGATGAAGACACAGGTGGTGAGAGGGAAAGTTTGATGAGGGGAACAGAAGAGCAGAAAGGTGAAAGGTTGCTGGGAGAGTTCAGATTCAGGTGAGACGGCTTGGACAGAAACCATTTGTGGCATTTCAAAAATCAGGTTTCAAATGAGGGAAACCTTTAGAGAAGTGTGGTGGGTGGAAAAACAAGTGAAATACTTCCTGTAAACTGAGACTGCAGGTTGATTTATGATGCTACTGAGGCTCCAGGGTGGAATAAAAAGAAAGTGTGGTAGAGAGAACAAATCAGACCGAACAGCTAATGTGACATCAAATTAAAAGTTAAATCTTTAAGTTACTGATTAGACAAAAAAAAGATCCATAAAATTCACTCTTTAATTCAAACATCAAAGTTGTATAAATGTATCTCTAACATATTTTAAAAGTGTTCATATTGGGAATAAGATAAGAAGGTGAAACAAACATTAAAGTTACACTCAGGATATATTCTACATGTTATGTTTTCCTGATCTGAACAATAAAATCAACAAAAACATAATCAAAATTTAAATAAGACATTCTCCAATCTGAATGTTTTGTCCTCAGTTTGTTTATGTAATAATAATTCAAAATGATTTTCATCTCAACAAAATTCAAACAATCACATCCGATTTAGGTCAATTATAACAATAAATTTTTAATTCAAATCCAGTTTGAATGAATTAATTTGAATAAATTGGTTTCATTATTAATTTCAGTTCTTTCTACCAATTGACTAAAACTTTTCTGCCTGTGCTGAACAGCTTTTCCTGCTGCTAACTATTGTTTGGCGTCATCTCTCTTTTATAAGGCACTAAATATGGCTTGCCCCCAAAATATGTATTTCAGAACTTCTTGGTCCAAATTCTATTTGTAGATCTCATAGATCATCTGCTATATTCTTCCTCAAGGTCTTTCATTAAAGATTGATCAATAAGGAAGATGCTTAAGAACAGTCTTCCACTTTAAAGCAAAACTGAAGACAGGTGCGATATTTAAATTATAAAAAATATTTAAAATGTCTCCATGTCGTGGCAGTATGGAGTGAAACAGATTAAAATCCTCAGCCTTTTCCCAGTCAATCAGTGTGTGGCACTCCCTTGCCTTGCTCTCTTCCTGATACACCTTCTCCCTGTTAGCAGAATATGCCAGGAATGCTATGACTGGTTAGCAATGCCACTGATAAACAGTTTTCCTGTGTCGTAACTTGTTTCTCCACCATTAGCACATTTAGCGGCATGTTCACAGGATTGATTGATAGCGCTAAGACCTTCCTCCTGGCTTTGATTGGTCGATACTTGGATGGTGGAAGAGCTCGATCTTTTCACAGATTATCTGTTTCATAACAAGTTGTCATGACGTAGTTTTAACAAATAAGTAAAAAACAAAACATATTGGTTTGCTAATGTTTCACCTTTTTAATGTAATTTCTCATTTTTCTTGCAGATTTTTTTTAGAAATCTTTTGTTTGTTGTTTTTCTTGTACAGCGATTGTTTTTAAGTGTGTTTTATAAGTAAAATCGACATATACATAACATATCAGCTATTTGACGATTTGTTAGTGGGGGTTGCTGTGACTTAGTGGGAAGAGTAATTGTCTGATGAGTCAGATGAGTTGTGATCTGAAAGTTAACACACTTAACTTGTATACAGATCTATGTATCCTGTATCGCAGTCCTGATTCAGGAGTACTTTCTATTAGTCACAGACTGTAGGTAGCGCATTTATCTTCCAATCCAGAAGTTGTGAGTTTGGTTCTCTCAATGTGTCACAAGTTGCCTACCAATCACAATCAATTAGTATGAATGTGCGTGTGTTTGTAGGTGTGATTGGGTGAATGTGAAGTAATTTGATTGGTTAATTTTATTAGAAAAGCACTATTAAGCATTTAGTCCATCTCCCAACATACAGAAGTCTTAGCAATGAGTGTGAGAATCGTACAAACAGCCTGGCACCTCTACCTTTGGTCACACTCCGTTTTCTCCAAAAAGCTTTTGTTACACGTCAGCCAGTGTGGTTGTGTTGTTCACTCTGACAGGAGCAGCAATAATAATTAATAATCTATGTTCTCCGCCCTCAGATAAACCTCTCACAGCTCAGCTGCTGAAACTACACATGCATTTTCTTTGCAAATGTGGCAAATGTGTCCCCTAAAAAGGGGAAATAAGCAGACTTTGCAAGGCAATAGGATTTATTACCAAGAAAAGTCTTTATGGCAAAGAAATAATTGGCCAAGTATAAATGTCCTTACTTTTGAGCTGAGTCACCAAGGTCAAAACAACCTGTAATCAGGAAAGCTTAAAGAAACTTGTGGCTCAGGTTTTTGTAAGTGTTAGAAGTAACAATCAGAAGGTTTTTTTTCTTCTTCTTTTTTTTTGGAATAGCAAACTATTCATTATTTTATGCTTGTGGAGATCAAGAGACTTTGGGAAGAGAGTCTGCTCTTCATTATAAACTGAGGTGAAGTGAACTGGGTCAAGCTGGACTCTTTAGAAACACTAAGTGTTTTTGTTTCAGTTCTTTTATGGAGTAATTGGAGCCCACCAGTATTTGCTGGATAAAAAGCAGCCAGTACCAGTGTGCTCTAAGGTTTTGCTCCTACTTTGTCCTGTGACCCTCACTTGACTGACTCGCAGAGCCTTGTAAAGAGTGTATTTAGAGTCCGCTGGAGAAGAATGTTTTCTTTCAGACAGACATTGCTGGCAGGTGACAGTTATTGACGTAGATTTTAAATTCCAGTTTTTATGACCATAACACAATACAATTGAAACCATAATGTAAAATCTACCTTGACAACATGCCATCGTGGAGGATCCGGATGTTGTTAATCCAAAACACTTATTTATCTGATCATCAGCAATTGTGATTTTTTTTTTTCATTTTGCTGATATAGACAAGAGAATACTACTTTCCAATCTCAGTAATAGTGGACATGTGACCAACTTCACTCCAAGGTCTGACCATTCAATGCTCAGAAAAACCGTCAAACCAGAAGATATTCTCATATTCTACTGCAAAGTTTATGACAAAACAGTTGAAAGAAGAGTAAGCAGAAGCATAAAGCATCATCTCTCAAAGTTGCATTTGTATAAACAAGATTTCTGGAAAAAAGTCAGTTTGACAGAGGAGTCTAAAGTAGAGATGTTTGATTAAAACCAAACCCAGAACTTCAGCACAATCTCATCATAGTATTGACTTCATTGACATGCATACAGGTGGCTTACCAAGCTTTTAGTTGTGGAATATACTCAGTTACATTTAAATAACCTTAAGCTTGGTAGGATTACATGACTTCATTACGTCCTGGTCAATAAGGCCGTAGAAGTGAAAAAGAAACTACTTTAATTTTTGCTCTGACTGCATCTGCATAAGTCTAAAAACTCCAGTTTCTTTTGCTTTTCAGAAATCTCTCAAATAAATGAATTTTGTTTTGTTGCTATATGAGAAAGATTTTATCTAAAAAAAGACAACACTTGACCAAACAGCAAGTTTATAACACCAAATGTGTCAAGAAGCTCAATATTCTGTCATTTTGCATGTTTTTAGTCTGATAAAACAAAAATCAGTGCCGGAAGAGTTTAGGGAAACAAAATAAAGATCGGATGTTTATCACAGCAGAGATAAATCATGGTTTATGGAAACATTTCATCAATGCTGAAGGTGCTCACAGTAAAATGCAGCCAGCCCCAGGCAGACTGGACACGACTGTGGTCTCCTTTCAGCCAGCAGGTATTATTTTCATACCTGCAGCTCAGATCCTGGTAACATTTATAATCTCGCTGCAGGACGCCGCTGGATCGGCCGCCTGACTCAGAGACTTCCCCTCTGAATTAAGAGCTGCTGACACTTTATTGTCAACCCTCAAGTGGCCGTATTAACTTCTGATGCTTCCCCCTCAGTGTGTGCGTGCAGCTCTCACCATACCTGTCACTCACTGTTGCAGTACAGTGCAGAGGCAGATTCGGTGTGTGTCCTCTACATGGTCAAAGACAGCAAAGGACAGATGTAAGACGGATTTTCAAACTCCTTGCTGCTAGTTGGAGAGACGCTGGAGACTGAGCAACAGGAGCAGCTTAGAGGAAAAGCGGCAGGAAAGATGAGAGAGCGTATCAACACGTTTGAGACGGTTCTGAATATAGATCAGTTTCTGGTAAGTCTGACTTTGTAATTTAACTGGTTTCCTCGTAGAGTGAGGGTGTTCAAAGTCCCACTGAGGCCCCTGGAAGCAACTCAAGAATGGTACATGTGGTACCTCATCCACCAGCACAGCACAGATGAGGTTGGAAACTTTTCCTTTCATTCAAATGTATGTCTGTTAAAAGTCAAAACTTGCTTTCTTTTTAATTTCATAGTACATATAAATATCCATCAGTTTTTACTCAGAAGCAGACCTGGGAGGACCCAAATCTGCACTGAATTAATTTTTAAATCTGGTCTTATATGGCAAACATTTTCAAGGAAAGACCGACTGGAATACTTTTCTTGTCTTTCAGAATAAATAAGACAAAAAAAATCAGCCGAACCCCTGCAAAAGTTTGAAAACTAAATGTTTTTTTCTTCTTTTTATATTTAATGAAGCAAAACTACAAAATCCTTTTGATATTTTGGATCTGCAGTGATTTACAAATCCTTTCCCTCAAAAACGAGTTTCTTTGTTTCACTCAAATGCTGCATTGTTGAGGAATATTTTTAATTAAGCAAAAATCAAGTTTTTGTGGCCCTCGACCATTTACAACTTGTTGATTTGTGTCCATGTGGCAGATTGTTTGGACATATCTCTTAAGCACAAACAGATGTGATGATTTTTGAATGAATCGTCAAGTCTTATTTACATTTCAAGTGTTTAAAATTACTCTCATATATATTTTTTTAATATTATAAAGTTAATGTGAACAGAATGATCTCTGGTTTAGAGTTGCTGAGTTACTCGGTGTAAAGTTGCATTATTCGGTTTCATGTGTTTTCCCCCTTTTGGCTCTGACTTGCCTTAATTAAAACATGACAGCTTGAGCAGTGTTTGGATGAGCCGTGGGATTGTTATTGTGCCGGTTAATTAGTGTATGCATACGGAGACACACACGCTCTGGGAATGTGTGTGTGCTTATCTGCTGATCAGTGAGTGGGTCAGATTTTATTGTTAACCTTGTGCTACAGGACGGGGTTTTGCTCTTGTTAGCCTTCAATACATGCAGATTCTTATTTACCAGACCTATGAACATATAGAGGAAACGTTTGCTTGTGTGTTTCTTATGAATATGCAGCTTTTCCAAATAAGAGATGCAGGAATGTAGGTTTATTTTGTCTAATTAACTCTCAATGTCATGCTGCCCTTTAAGCCTCTGCCTCTACCAGCAGCTCCAGCTGTGGTCAAAGAGTTTCTCTCTCTTTCACTCTGAAAAATTTATTTCTGGGTGCATTAATTTTCACATTGGGTTTATTGTTTTTTTGTGAAAAGTATGATCTTGTTAAAGTGAAGAGCAGTAAGATCCTTCAGGCCTCCTTCCAGCGCCAAAATGTTGAGTCATTCCTCATTTCTTTCAGCTTGCTTCCAATGAGTCAGACTTTAGAGCTGCACAAGGTCTGCAATATCAACGTCGGCATAATTGGCATCATTTAGTATCTCGTCATGTAAAGGGACGCACTTTAATGCTCTGGGTGCAATGTATTCGCTTGCATTTAGTTGGTCTTTCCTGCTCTTTATGCACAAACATGATAAAGCTTTTAGTCAACAAAATGTATGAACTCACAGAAAGGAAGGGGAAAATTACAATGATGGAAAACGAGGATAAAAACAATCCGTGTGTTCAAGATTTTCGAAGATCTCTTTAAAATATTCTGTGAACCTCTTTAACTTTTTCTCCTTTTTATTGTCCTGTACCTGTGCTTTTTTTTGGCTGAAGAACATTGATTTTTAAGCCTAACTAATTTATCACTTAGAAAGTTATTTAATTAAGCAATTCAAATAAAAATAAAAAAAGGATTATTTTAAGCACTTATTTGTGCTATCTTGATTATAATCACTTCTGTTTAATGAGAATCCTTATTTCAGTTTTTGAAGTGTAGAATATTACATGAAACTCACAAAATATCCTTTGGAAGCACAAATTTTGTCATGTTATAAACTACAAGCAGAGGGAGGACTGTTTGACAGCAGATAGTTATTGATGCAGCAGGTCATGGATAAGTAAGACGGCAGTTCACAGACAGTATCCAGGCATGCAATAAGTTGAGTGGAAGGAAAAAGTGCAGGAGGAAAAGTTGGGGAAATAAAAGGGATAATAAAAGTCTTGTGAGGATTGTGAAGTGAAGCCCATGCAAGGATTTGAAAGAGATTTATGAGTTGTTGGCTTGCGTCTGAAGTCTGTCCTTCCTGAGTTACCACTGACAGACATATCCAGAACTCTGAATCGCCACACTATCACGTTTAACCACTCCTGAACTAATGATATTATCAGAAATATGTTGCCTAGGCCAAAGAGAAAAACTGTTGAACTGTTGTTGTTCATCCTGAATTCTGTTTCCAGGTTAAAGTATATTCTGCATTTCAACTAGAAATCACAAAATGAGAATTTGGGGGAAGAATGTAGAGCATTGCTGGTCACACTTTTCCTGTCTGGGTATCCCTCTGTTATGTCTTGGGTTGTTTTTTTTGTTTATTTCTGAGTTCATAGTTTTGATTATTTGTTTCCTGTGTTACTCATTCTTAATTTCTACAATCTAGTTTTCTTAAGAACTTGACATCTGTAATGCGTCTACAGATGAGTTTCTGTAATTAAATTACTGAATTAAATGAACCTTTCAGTGGAAGTCTAATTTATTTATATGAACATGTAAATATGACCCTAATAAACTTCAAAACTTAAAAAAAATAAATAAATTACATCATCGAACGTTTGGTCTTAAGCAACATAAGCAACATTTAGACATCATTTGTGCAGCTTCTGAAATAAATCTAAAGAAACTGACATGAAAATGGTATTTTTGCATAAAATACATTGGATGGTCACCACTGGGCGTTTTCTGTGAAAATCAAAACAAGCATCACTTCCTGCCAGCATCCTCAGAACCTTCCATTACTGTGGTTGAAGGTGTGCCAATGTACTGCAGTTTGACAGCTGGGCCCTGCAGAAGACAGAGATGGGAACTGAGAACCATCAATTCCCATCGAATTGATCTGTCCAGACAGATCCTGTCTGTCCAGGATCTGCTTCAGGGGAACACAGCTCTGAAAGTTATCAGACCTCTTGTTCTCTCTATGTGTTGCTTCCATGAGGGACATAACCACCTTCTTTTTAGGTCTATCAGTTTTCTAATTTTTCCTTTAAATTAAGAAAACTCCTTCTTTTGTTGTATTGCATTCTCTCTGGTATACAATTAGGTGAGATCAGAACATATTTGATTGAAAAATTGGTTGTCGAACTGAAGGCTGATTTATCTGTGCATCATCTTTGCACAATGTTTTTGTTCGTTATCGTTTTTCTTCTTCTTTTTTGTTTGGTTTGTGTTTTCACCCAGCTGTTGACTTTCCTCATCTTTAAAGCTCACACTGCACCATATTCTGTCATGATCAGATGCAAAGATTGACTGGAAAATCAGTGAGAAATACTTGTAAAGATGTTAGGAAAATTCGATTGCTTGGCAGCAAAACAAACACTCAGAGATTGTTTCAAACTCTTTATTTATAAGTAAGCCTAAGGGGAATAGTTCATGATTTTTCATTTTCTGTCACTAATTAGGCTTGCCTAAAATGCAAGTACATTTCTTATAAAAGTTTTTTTTTCCCACTTTAAGCTCCTAATGAGAGGTCCAAATGTCTGAGGTGAGCAGATACGCCTGGCTGCCTTCATGTTTCCTCAGAGAAATTCAAGGGAGAAATAATTAAAACCACAAGGAGATATGAGGGAATCTTGTTGTAGTGAAACAAATACATGAAGGAAGATGACTGAGAAGAGGGACTTCATTTTAGGGCTGGCCCAGATTTGTGAGAGCCAAAGAAAACTGTTGCAACATCGCTGTGAAGTGTGAGAACATTTAGACAAAATGGTTACTGAGTCACTGATATCAACTCTGTGTTTTTCACTGGCCACTGAGCCTACAAGGTCAAACGCTGACACAATGAACGCACAAGGCCGAGAGGAAGCAAAGTGACCAGACAGGAATAAATCCTGACTGCGGCGGCCTTCTCACGCTGTCACCAGCTCATTTGTTCAACGTCTTACACAACCTGTGTAAAAGTATTCTCATTCAGTGACATTTTTTACACTTTGCCTTGTTACAAGCACAGACTTTGGTGTATTTGAGCGGGATTTTATGAGATAGATTAACACAGACGGGTCTTTTATTGTGAAAAGGAAGGAAAATAACAGTTTCAGCAGCAGGTCAGTTTTGCTTGTTGAAAAGCTGAAAGTTTTCTCTGAGCTGAATCAGGTTGAACGGAGAGCACATCAACGTGAATCCCTTTTGATGTTTTGTCACAGATTCTCAATTGTATTTAGTTCTGAACTTTGACTATGCCACTCTAACACATGATTATGCTATCCTCTAAAGAAGGGCTGAAAACTTGAAACATGTATAAGGGATCAGAAAGAGATCAGTAAACAGGAACAAGCATGGAGTTGCATAAAGTTTCGAGAAAATAAAGCACAGTTAAACTGAATTATATGAGAGATCTCCATAGTTCATCAAAAGGCTTAACAACCATGAGAAATAAACTGATTTGAAATCGTTTATGTCTGAAATGGCAACGCTGTACCTTCATCGTACAAGAGGAAGTCTGAATTGGTGAAGAACTCAATGAGCCTTTATTTTTATTTTTAGAGAACAACAAACTTCTTTAAAAAGGACCCAATTCTGTTGAGAAGATTCAAAACTAGCTGGCCGTGAAGTTCCACCATAAATTACTTCCCCAATGAATACCCAACATAATGCAAGAGCATTCTGCCTGCTTTCCATTGGAGGTCAAATGTTTCGCTGGTAGTTCTTCGTCCTGCAGGTTCCTGTTGCCAACGTCCCTGGTTTCGGTGGTGCCTGGTGCCAGCAGCTGTTTGATGATGTTGATGGATTAGCGTTCCCATGTTAATGTGTAGCATATCAGTGTTGTTGGTGGTGAGCTCGTCTGCAGAGTGTGATGAGAGACAGAACAGCACCAGAGCTGCTGCCACATCATGCTGAAGACAACTGATGAAGAACAGGTAAAACCGCCACGACCACAGGCTCCCTGCAGACGGAGGCTGACTTTATTTGATTACTTTTATTCGCCCTGAAAGGGGCTAACTGGTCTTTTTCCAACTCTTTTTTATTTCACTAAGGTGTAGAAATAGCTCAATACATTTCAGTTTACATTAAAATACATTTTATCTCCAAAACGCTCGCTTTTCAGAAATGTTTATGTCTAAAAAAAATTATCCATAGTTAAATTAGGTATTAAAGTTACTTTATTATTTCTCAATGCTGCTGACTCCTTCCTGAGAAAACATGTAAGATTATTGTTGTTCAATTATTATTACATTTTTTATCTTAGATTTGATTTTCTTTGGTCTGCATCTTTTATTGTTTCCATTTTGGACATTATAGTCAGACACTTTGGGACAGGACGTGTCCAAAAACATGAAGTTATTGTGCCTGAGTGAACTCAGAAACTGTTGCTCGTCTTTTCCTTGTTGCTTTGTCGCCATTTCCTCTCTGAGTGGTTTCTACTCATGTTGGTGTGGGACATATTTCACTTATTTTTCTGTGGGTAATCAGTCTCTTAGTCTGACCGGCTTCAGCTAGCATCTTCACCAGGTCTTTTGATTTTGTTCTGGGATTGATACTCACATTTTCTACTAAAACACTTTCATGTCTGTTAGACAGCTGGACATTCTCATGGTTTTTATACTGCATTTAAACTGCTGAATGTGACGGCTTCCTATTGAATTGAATATCTTTGCACTCAAGGATATTCAATATTGATATCTTTTTTAGATTTTATACTAGGGAACAATATGTTTGGAGCTTTAAAGTACATCCACGTAGGACTTTCAGTTTACTCAAATGAAGAGAATTAATCAGATTACAGAGCTCTGATATCTTCTGGGTTCCCCAGATTGTTTATCAAGATTGTTTTGATATTTGTTCCAGAATATCTCCTGATATTTCTGGAATTTCACAAACAGAAGCAACTTTTGTTAATCCTAACTAGTCTAAAATGAAGACATTTAGTATGATTTAAAACAAGACCAAAAAAACTGAAATAAAAAAAAAACAGGTGAGATTCAAAATAATGAATGACTTTCAATGTTTCACTTTCTGTCCACTGAACAAACTCCTGAACTCATTTTAAATGCATCCTTGAGAAATGTTTACCACTTTCACTCCGACAGCATCTGGACTTCAAAACGATTGAAAACATCCAAAGTAAAACTGAGATTTTTAGTTTCGGGTCTTGTGTAAGTAATTTTTTATGAGGTTGAAACTACTATCCTGTTAGGGATGCAGCTGATGTCCCGAATTACAGTTTGTGATTTGTCGTGTTTAACGAGATTTAAAATAACTCACTAGACGATTTAGAGGCTTCAAAAGCCTGCGGCAGTAACTGCATGGCCACCTGCTATGTGGTGCATTCATGTATTAATTATAAACTTCTATATTAGTCACTTTGTCATGTGGTTGTAGTGAGTCAGTTATCACATTGGAGCTGTTTGTTACAGGAAGAAAATCTGAAGAAAATCTTTCCTAAAAATAAAAATAAAAAATAAAAAAACAAACAAAAACTTGTCCCCGTCAGGCTGAAACTTCTCCCAGCAGATGAGCTCCCAGATTGTCCTTGTACATTCATATTGTGACTTCATCGGGAAATTATGTGCTTGGAAGCTGAGAGTGCATCCTGCAGGGCCTCGTGCTTGGACGTGCCAGCTCTCCTTTCCTGTGTGAACATGAGACAGAAATGCGTGGCAGCCAGCCCTCCTTATGATTTTTTAGCTTGAGTGGTGGGATGCATGTGATCTGCAGGGTTTGGTTGCAGCTCGGAGCCTCTGCAGCGTTTTACGGCTCCTGCGATTTTAACGAGTGCTCTGCAAACCGATCGCAAGGTGTCGTGTTTTCTGGCCCCGGCGTGTGTGCCAGGCCCTGTGGTTGTAGGCGTAAAGCAGGCGCGCAGCCGGAAGAAGAAGATGTGGCATGTGTTTTCTCCTCCAGGATCTCCTCCTCGGGCTCTTGTTCAGCCTCTTCCTCCACTCAGGGAGGGGTTTTTCCACTCTCTATGCCATATTTGTCTATTTTTGTCTGTCAAGGTATTCAGGCTGATGTGTATCCCTTTACACACAAGGCACAAATTCACATCTCTTTTTTGTAATCCCAGGATTCACTCTAGTAGATCTTCTTTTATTCCTCTCCAAAACCATTTCCCCAGGCTTGTGGATTTCACGCAACTTTTTACTGCGTCCTGTTTTCTGCAAACAGAAGGTTTTGTTGGCAGTGCTTTTTGTTTCTCAGTGACCCTCAGTCTTGCCCCTGCGTTACAGCTGTACGGGGAGTACAGGGAGCAGCTTGGAAACTTCGCCCGACGGGAGGCCGCCCGCCTGCTGACAGAGAGACAATGGAGAAGACAAGCCGGGGAAAACACCTCGGCCACGGGTCGCAGAGGCCTCGGCCGGCGACATCACCTCCATCAGAACCCTGCCATCTTGGAGTCACATCAAAGCCACAACTCCTCCACCAAGAAGCCTCAGCCCTACTCCAAATGCCAGGGTGAGCAACGCCGGCGGCTTTTCCAAACCTGCAGCCTCGCCATCGTCGCTTCCATTTTGCAATTTTGCGTCTGTCTTTAATGAAAGCAAAGTTCTTTAATCGCACAGCTCTGCCGTGACAGAGAGATTATTGTACAGCATCGGTTTCTGAATGCTTTGCACATTAGGATTTTACATGCCACACGATAAGCTCATAAAATGTGATACAGAACTTTAATACCAGCAGGACTTAAGGTAAAATTTTAAGCCACCGAGATCAGGATGACTGCGAGGAGCTGATACCGCCAGAAGGATGGAAAACAACATGCACAGCTATACATCACTCAATGTACAGTTTGAATCAGTAAATTAAAATGTGCATTTGGTTCAAATAAAATAAATAGTGTACTAATCCCAACGCGAAATTAAATATAATTGTTACTCGTATTACCCAAGAGTTGTTGTAGATGTTGATGATTCCAGGCAGGAAGGATGTCCTGTACACGTCCTGGAAAATTATGACTGCACATCCTCATGAACACACCGTCTCCAGGGTGAAACATGGTGGTGGCAGCATCATGCTGTGTTGATACTCTTTTTAAGAAAAGACCGGGAAGCTGGTCAGAGATGGTGAGAAGATGGATGGAGCTAACGACAGGGAGAACAAGTCAGATTTTCATTTGGAGTGCCTCAGCGTTTTTAAACTAAAGCTGAACAGATGATGTGAACCTAAGGTCATGTTTTGGGATTAACAAAATGAAAATTGACGCCTTCATATTAAGCTTTTTCAAGCTTTATTTTGTGTTGTCTGCTTTCGTTAAGATTTCCTAAGCTTGCAAACAATTCAAATTATTTTAGGTTCCATGTTAAAATCATCTTGGTGTCCCTTTTAGATCCAATTACCAAAATTGTAATTTAATCAGTTTATGCTTGCGGTAGATTTGAATGTGACTCAATAATTTTATCTCTCTGACCCAGACTGTTTGGCTCGAGTGAGGCGGTATATTGTGACGAAGATGGGGGAGGACTGGATATTTTTGATCCTTCTGGGTCTGACTATGGCTCTGGTCAGCTGGAGCATGGACTACGCCAGTGCCAAGAGTCTACAAGGTATCCCTGGTCACATTTACTTTGATGATTATTATTATTAAATCTGCATTTTCACAGTGGTTTTAATTGTGTTGCAGTAGATATTTACCATGTTTATTCTCATATGCAGTTGTTGCTTTTCTTTTGTGTTAAAGCCTACAAATGGATACACGGAGAACTTAAGGGCAATGTGCCGCTGCAGTACCTTGCCTGGGTTACATATCCCATAATCCTCATCGTTTTTGCCTCGCTCTTCTGTCATCTGGTTTCCCCTCAGGCCATCGGTTAGCTCTCATTGTCTCTCTCTGTCTCCGTTTGTTTCATCGTTTGAAGTTAGCAAAACGTAACTTCTCTTTTACTGACGTAGCTGCAATGGCTTGTTCACCGTTTGGTGTTTCCTTTGTTTTGTTGACAGGTTCTGGCATCCCAGAGCTCAAAACCATCCTGAGAGGCGTAGTCCTGAAAGAGTACCTGACCCTCAAGGCCTTCATAGCTAAAGTCATCGGCCTGACTGCTGCTCTCGGCAGCGGGATGCCAGTGGGCAAAGAGGTTAACAGACCCTCTTTTTAACCTCTTCACCTTCAAAGTTGCTCTGTCACCACACATCTATTACAGATCATCATGCTGTAGTCATGTCTTTCTCTGCCGCTCTAGCTGCTCTTTCATTCCAGCCTGTGAGTAATAAATCAACTTCTGTCATGTTTCCCCTCACTCCCTCGCCTCACGGGACCGAGGCTAATTATTCAGCGGAGTACATTCATTTTCTCCATTACAGTAGCGGGACAGCTGCCACATCCAGAAATTTACTCGCTGATTTTTCTGTTCTGATACACGACCCAGTCTGGATCCTTTTGTTTCGCTAAGAGTAACTCTAATGTGCTCTCTTCCCCTCCAGGGTCCGTTTGTCCACATAGCCAGTATCTGTGCGGCGGTGCTGAGCCGATTCATGTCCATCTTCTCTGGAGTGTATGAGGTAAGCTGAAGCCCCGACCAAGAAACTGCAAGTTTATGGAAAATCAATCAAAATACCAAATTAGATGAGGAATGCTGGTTTGTACGGTGCTTTGCCAAAGCATTCATACTTCTTGAACTTTTTTTTCTATTTTGTCAGGTTATCACCACAGACTGTATTTTGGTTTATTTGGATTTTATGTAAGAATAAAGTAGTGTATATCTGTGAAGCAGAAGGAATATGAGAAACGTTTTTTTTAATTTGAAAAGTGTAGCAATGTTTGGTTGCCTATGTTCAACGTTTTGGCCAATACACGAGAAACTATGAGTGGAAACTACGACGTCCATCACCTTGAGCCAACCATTCCTGAACACGACGGTGTACACTTCATATTCTTATCACTTCACATTTATGTGCTGCTTTGTGTTGATTTACCACCAAAAATGCTAATAAAATACTATGAAGTTTAATGTGACAAAATGTGCAAAGAGTCAAGGGTTTTCAATGCTTTTGCTAGGCTGTGTAATTTTCTGTATTGCTTGTGTTATTATCGTCATTAAAGTTACAGGGTTCCCACTGAAAAGTCTATTTTTGAATCTGTAAAAAAACAGTATGTATATGTATCATCTCTAAATTAGAGGGGAGCTTGCAAGCCTGAGGACAACAACCCAATGTGAATTAAATTGGTAGGAGCATCATGTTGTTTGAGTTTTTTGCTGCAGGAAGAAGTGGTGCACTTCACAAAATAGATGTCATCACAAGGAAAGAACATATGTAGAAATATTGAAGCAAAACCCCAACATATTAGCCTAAGCATCCCACTAACTACTTAAAGTCGACAAAGACAATGTTTTCAAGTGACCTAAGTTGTGAACTTATTCCCATAGAAAGTTGACCATAAATCTGACTCAGTTCCACCAGTTCTGTCAAAAAGAATGAGGAAAAGTTTCCAGCAAGTTGTTGTGAGAAGCTTCTGTGGAAGGAAACCCAAAATGTTTGATGCAGGTCATTCAGTTTAAAGGCAATGCTACCAAATACTAATTAAATCTGTGTAAAGTTTTGAATTTGAAGTCATAAAATGTTCTAGAAATAGTTAAACAGGAATAACTGCTTTTTCAAACCAAGCTTTATTTCAATTGTTACAGCTCTTTGTTGCTGCTTTGAGTTTCCTTCAGACTGACCAGCTAGCTGAAAATGGGAAACCTGTAATTGATTTTCCGTGTTTGTGTGTGTTTGTCCTGCCCAGCTCCTGCTTTCCCCTTCCAGTTTGCCTTTGTTTTGATTGTCTCTCACACTTCGCCTGTGTTTGTGTCTGTATTAATAGTGTGACCATGATGTCTGGCATGTGTATTAACAGTGATCTCCCGTGTCCCCGTCTCCCTCTTCCCCCACTCTCCTGGTTCTGGCTCGCCTCTGCTTGCTTGTGTTACGCCTAACCCCAGAGTGGCATCCATAACAAGGACCTGCTGGTGTGTGCGTGTGCGGTGGGAGTGGCCACCTGTTTTGCTGCTCCAATAGGAGGCAAGTCTCACCAACCAATCAGATACAAGTCTGCTGACAGCTTTGCTCTCCTGAAGAAACATCTGAAGCTCAGATAAGATATTTGACCTCTGTCTTCCTCTGTCTTCCTCTGCAAACATGACACAGAACAAATAAAAAGTTTAGCCTCTTCACACCTCTGACCATTGGATTGCAACATTTTTTTTAGAAGTATATGAATGGTTTTTCTATTCTAACATGGAAATAAATTACTCTAAATGCATCCCACCCCATTCATAATTTGTAAACTCGTGTTTACAAACAGCTGCCAACTTAAACCCAAACTACGATCAATTGCCAGGTGTATTAATTTTATGAGATTATAACTAATAACTGTAATAATAAGTAATTAAAAAGGAAAAATATATTTCTATGACCAACAAAACCTTCGTGGAAAAATCTCAGCTTGTAACAGCAATACTTTTTTCATGTTAGAGAAAAAAAAAAAACTTTACTTTCCTAAATGATCCTTATCTTTCAATATTTTTTTAAAATCCTTATCAGGAAGCGTTTTATATTTAAGATGCTAAAGGAAGCATGTAGGGCGACATCTTTCGGTTTTTGGCCCTTTCTGACTGTCGAATGATAAATTTCAAGTAGACACTCCCAGATACTCAGGCAGTAACACTTGCTTCATTAAGTCATCGTTGATATCTTCCCACCCTGGCATTGTTTAAACTCCCAGCTGAACCCTGCAGTCTAGCAAACTGCCAAAACTTCTGCTCTGATAAGAAGCTCTCAGCTGCTGGTGATCGTTTAGCTCCACCTGTCTGATACTTCCTCTCTTAAGGAAGCAGCAATGGTGTGTGTAGTTTTTCTCATGACTCATTTTCATACCTAAACAATGAAAATATGAGTTTTTGTTTAATCCAATGTTGGTCACGATGATTTGAAGTGTTTCAAGTCTGCTGTTTGTTGCACGGATCCAAATCTGAAGGCGATGTGGTCATTTGACGCAGTTTATCTAAACGCTGCTCATCCTTTTCTTTATATCTTCTGTTGCTGCTTTGTTTCCTTTCCCTGTCAGGTTTTATCACACTCTAGTGAGCATTATTTATTCACTTTCTTCCATTTTGTTCCCTCACTGTCATTGTTCTCCTCCCACCCCCCCCTGTGGTTCTCCATCCTGTTCTCTCCACATTGATCTTTTCTTCCTTTTTCCCTCCAACTTACTGTCCTTTCTTACTTCCAACTGTCATCCTAATTTTCTCCCCGTATCATCTCTGGGCTTTCATCCCTGTCTCACCTCTTTACCTCCCTCCTCTCCCTCTGTTTTCTGTGTCAGTAGAACCCATATGGTTACACAGATATACTGACTGTCGGCTGTGCCGTGGGGGTGGGATGCTGTTTCGGCACTCCACTAGGAGGTACTGTACAAACTTCACTCTGTCACTCATTCTGAACCGTCTCGCCAAGCTTGTTTCGTTGTGCTGCGTATCTTCAGGCACACCTGGATAATAGATATAAATACAACAAAAACTCCTTTAGATTCTGAACACAAAGCTCGTATGCTAAAATAAATTTAAAATAAGTAGTTTAAAGGAAGTTAATGTAATCGTTTGGAAGTTCATGAAGTATGTTTTTGTTTTAAAATATGTCTTCTTATATAGTTACCAGAAACAGTAAGAATATCTGTGTTTGGTCGGTGTGTTGCTGAAACATTGCGTCTTGGCAATAAATCCAACACAGGGCAGAAAGTTTACTTTTATATATAAATAGAAACATAAATATACACATATAAATGTAAGGAAATATAATTTAAAATAAGACACCTACGTCTATTTAAATTAAAATAAACGAAATCACACAGATGCATCCTGCTTGGTGCATGTCATTGTCATTTTGAAGAATATTTGTCCAGTTTAAACCTCGGACACTTAGTTTGGTTGCTGAAGTGAGAGACAGTAAAAGTTTGAGCTCTAAAGAGCCTCATTAGGCTTCGTAAACACGATTTCAGCAGCTTTTGAATCTGGTAATGATCTCAAAAGCCTCTGAAATGTTAGAATATTTGAAAATTTTTAAATAAAGAATTAAATATTTAATCAGGTGCGCTAATTTCCTCACATAACCGCACAATTGGCAAAAGTCCAATAGTTATATCAGATCAGTTTTTATCTGTAATAATGAGTGATAAATGTAATTTTTTTCCCCAGTTATTTTATTGTAAAATTTACTGAAACTTTGTGGTTTTCTAACTTGGGTAATTTGGACTCTTAAGCTTTCTTGAAATCCACAATGACAAAAGAATTACTCAATCAGTAAAACAGAAAGCCTTTAGCAGAAATCCTCAGGTTTTAATAGTTTGCTCAAGTATAAATAAATGTTGCCTGTTATTCAGTTTGCAAAAGTCTTCTGTAGAGCTCTGCCTCGTACTTCTTGAAGGTTGTTGGATGTGACTGTAGCTGCATATTTAAGCTCAGCGTTAGGCTGCAGAATGAATTTGGGACTGATTACATGCCTCCCTGATGGTGGATGGCGGATAAAAGTCTGTTTATCTAAAATGTATGAAACTTCTGGACACTTTCTAGGGCATAAAAAATTCAAAACCTGGCATACTCTGATCTTTAAATGTATTTTCATCCCTGTATTATGTTCAGTTGTTTTTGGTTAATTCACTGTGTTTCTTGCTTCTTTTATTTTTCTTTTGTGTTTGTGTGCTACTCAGTGTAATTACTTGTATATGTGTGTTTGTTAACTCCCCGCGGTTCTCTTGTTGAGTATAATTACTAGTTTCTGGACTCATTCTACTATTTAAAACTAATCTCTGTCTTTTCTCACCTTCTCTTTCCCCTCTCCCAATTACCTCTCCATCCATCCTCATTTTCTTCCTCTCTGTAATCCCTCCTCCTTTTGTCTTTCCTTCCTTCTTCCCTCCTCCCTCACCAGGAGTACTGTTCAGTATTGAGGTCACGTCTACCTACTTTGCTGTGAGGAATTACTGGCGGGGATACTTTGCTGCCACATTCAGTGCCTTCATATTCAGGGTTCTTTCCGTTTGGAACAAGGATGCTGGTGAGAAGCTAACTCCACACGAACAGGCAATCTGCTGTGGAAAGACCGCTGAGGTTGCATTTCACACACATAAAAAAATGTTCAGCATGGCAGCTATGTAGAATTTGCTTCTTTAGATGAAGCTTAAACTTTTGAAGTCATCACTCATCATACTATAAAAGAACTTCAGCAGCACCATCCAGTATTTAAAACATGCTCTTTGTTTCTCCAAGAAACAAAATGCCAGCATTTAAAAAAAGTTAAGTACGCTTAATATGTCACAAACTTTAAGTCCATACTTTGCTTTTACAAAGATGCACATATTTGAACCTCATGCAATGCCATTTGATCATTAAAGCTAATCTTGTTCATAAACTTAGACTTGTTTGGGTATTTTTTTCTAAAACATTACACAGACAAAACATCGCCCTGCATAATTATTGGCAGCCTTAGTAGAAACTGCATTCAAAATCTCTAAGGTTGTTTTGGAGACTTATTGACCCTCAGGTACCATTTTCTCTTCAGATATTTAGCAACAAACTTTAAATTTAAAGCTCTGGAAAAATATTAAGAGACCACTTAAAATGATCAGTTCTCTGATTTTACGTTTTATACGTATATGTTTGAGTAAAATGAACGTTGTGCTTTTATTCTGTGAACTACTAAGAACATGTCTCTGAAATTCTAACCAAAAATGTAGTTTTTATTTGCAGAAAATGAGAAATAGTCAAAATAACAAAAAATGATCCAGTGCTTTCAGACCTTAATAAAACAAGTCCATACTCATTTAGAAACAACAATACTAATGTTTTAACGCAAGAAGAGTTCAGAAATCAATATTTGGTGAAATAACCAGGAGGTTTTCAGTGGGGTTCAGTGCAATAGGCTCTTAATTCTTTCCAGAGCTGTACATTCACTAGAATATTAGTCCTGAATTTCAGAAGCTGTTGCCTTACCACATGCCTATTTTTAATCCTCTTTGCTGCCTAATAATCAAAACTTCACTTCAAACTTCATTGTGTAAATTGTCCCCTAAATAGTGTGCAACGAGTAGAGAAGTAGCTGCTTGCTATAATTATCTCTATTGTCTTCTTTGTTATGTAATTATTTTTGTTCCACTTTTCTCAGTCACAATCACAGCTCTTTTCAAAACCAACTTCAGGATGGATTTCCCCTTTGACCTGCAGGAGTTACCAGCATTTGCAATCATAGGGTGAGGATATTGTTAATACTTGTACATGTGTGCGTGTGCTGCAAACACTATATTTTTGAGTATTTAACCTTAATATGTTGTTACAAAATGGACTTTGGACTAAACTCGAAGTTTTCTTCATGTTTCAGGATCTCCTGCGGCTTTTTGGGAGCGTTCTTTGTTTACTTAAACAGACAGGTGGTTCTCTTCATGAGAAGACCAACCGCTCTGACACGCTTTCTAACCAAACAGTAAGACCTCAACACACACACACACACACACACACACACACACACGCACACACACATAGTGTACAGATGTTGCTCTCCCTGGCGCTGCAAATGACTGAGGCGCTCGGCTCTAAAACTGCAGTGATTCTTGCAGAAGCGGTTTCCCTGAAACGGAAACCATTTGTGCATTTAGATCCATTTCCTCGTAATGTGCCTCAGCTCTGCTCTCTAAACTCATCAGTCTCACAAACCTGGCCAGGAGAGCAGCAAAGCCTTAACAACCTTACACCCAGTTATTCACTCAATGGGGAGATTCACTTATCCTCTGAGACTATGCAGTCAGGGAACATTAGGCTTTACCATTAGGGAGCGGTGAGCTGCAGCGCCAGGAGACTCATGCAGTCAGCGCTAGTTACAAACAGACGCTAATTTAAATGACATGCAGTGCAGTTGGTATCTGAGAATACAATGTTCCTCTTAATGAGTTTGTGTTTGTGTATGCTTGCAGTCGTTTGATCTACCCAGGGGCAGTGACGCTCATCATTGCCACCTTCACATTTCCTCCTGGGTTTGGGCAGTTCATGGCTGGAGAGGTGAGATGCAAACTCACTTTTTTCATTCTAACTTTTAACTATGTTTCCATCTAAAACAGAGACACAAAGGTGGAGTGTTGGGCTGAATAAGTGCGTATTAGAAACACAGATTGAAATGCTGAAAATGTTGGTATCCATCCATCCTTCCATCCACTTTTTTTTCCTCTCTCCCTCCCTTCTGGTAGGACATCCATATTTGAAACGACTCCACTGGAATGTGTTCAGAAGCCAGCCAAACACTGAAACCCCATCACATTGTCTAGGCTTCATAGTGTCTTAACCACTTGAAAGATTTTAAAGGGGAGCTATGATGCAAAATTCACTTTTAACATGTTTCTCTACTTCCATTTGGATTTCTACTGTAGTTTAAAAAAACTACATAGCCATTTTTTAGCAGTAAGTTGATGTTTACTCTTATCTGGAAACTGAGCTATTTCAAAAAACTCCCCTTTGATGATTCAGCTGGGTCTGACCGGCACTGCGCCGCTACCTAGCAACCACAATTGAGCCCAACCCAAGTGGAGCTCAACCACATTTAATGATATAGCATACAGCTGGTTTTACTGCTATATGCACTGTACAATGGCTGCTGGAAAAGACAAGTGTTTTGCTATTGACTTACAAATTAGAAACAACTTGCTGCATTCTTGATGGTTGTGCAGGAGGCCCCACTTCTGCTTTCTAAACATGTACAGTTGTATAATCGTGCATCTTCTTGCAGGCCAGCGTAAACAACTTATTTGGATTTAAAGTGACAAGTGACTTTAAAACTGCTCATTCTGACAGAAACTCAGTAAAATGTCATTATGATTTTGTGCAAAAACTGTAATGAACATGTTCTGTATACCCCTAGACCAATCTTAACCTGTTCAAGGAAACACAATAGGTCATCTTTAAAGTAATAAAAGACTTTTTGGTGGTAGAATAATCAACACTGACCATTTTTCCTGTATTCATATCTCCATTCTGGCAGCTGATGCCCAGAGAGTGCATCAACTCTCTTTTTGATAATTTCACCTGGACCAAAATCTCCGACCCGGCTGCCGCACCCGGCCTCGGCCGCTCCGCCGCTTGGCTGCATCCTCATGTCAGCGTCTTCCTCATCCTTCTCCTCTTCTTTGTCATGAAGGTATTTTCTCCTTCCTCTTCACTGCACGTGTGGGTTGTTGCATTCTAAGGTACGGCATAAATTAAAACCAGTAAACCTGCTGGGACTGACAGGGCTTTATCCTACCTTGATCCTGCCTTTGTCCTGTAGTTCTGGATGTCAGCAGTTTCCACCACGATGCCTATCCCCTCTGGCGCCTTTATGCCAGTCTTCATTTTAGGTAAGAGGATTTCGTAACGTGAGTGCAGTATCTGACGCTGAGCTTCTGTTCAGTTTGTCTTTACCAGCGTGCCTTATCTCTCTCCTCAAGGAGCTGCTTTCGGCCGCCTCGTCGGCGAGATCATGGCCACACTTTTCCCGAACGGGATACTGTTCGATGGAATAGTTTACCGCATCCTGCCAGGAGGCTACGCTGTGATCGGTTAGCCTCTTACTCCTCACAGTTATGCACTGAGATTTGCAGATCTCAAGAGGTTTTATGGTAGATTTGGCAAAAGTTACAGTTTTCTTTAAATAACCTGGAATTTCTACACTTTATTTGGATAATATTTACATTATCGTTATATGAGCAGTTTAGAAACCTTTTAGCATTTTATCTATAAATACAAAGCCTCACAATAAATTAATTCAGCTGAGTCTAAAAAAATAGTTTAAAAAACCCTTAAAGTTTGCCATTAAGACAGTCAACAGATTTCACTTTGACTAATAAATTTCATAACTTTTTGATCATCGAATAAATTGCTGAAATGTGCTACACAAATGCTCTTCACTTGACATAAAGGAAGGTTTGGCTTGGATAGTTTTCCTTCTTAATAAATAAATTTATTTAATGACCTGAACTATTTAAATTGTGCAAAGAAGCAAAAATCTACCAAGGAGAACAAAGTTTTTCAAGACACCGATTTACTTGTGTTTGCTAAAAATGTTTCAGATTTCTATTTTGACAAGGGAAGAGTCTATTTTTTCCTAAAATCTTCAAAAGTTTGCACCTTTTAGCTATCTCTGGTGCACCTTGAGATAAAGTTATGAAGCTCTGAATAAATGTTTTTGAGTGATTTGAACAAATGTTACTGTTGTGTAATTCCTTCACAATCTAAATGGCGTTTTTACATGTTAAATTTCTGTGGATTAATCATGGTTTGGTCTGGTTTGTGGTAGGAGCTGCAGCCATGACGGGCGCCGTCACTCACACGGTTTCCACGGCGGTAATCTGCTTCGAGCTGACTGGTCAAATCTCCCACATCTTACCTATGATGGTGGCAGTCATCCTGGCCAACATGGTGGCCCAGGGTCTGCAGCCGTCTCTGTACGACTCCATCATTCAGGTCAAGAAGCTGCCCTACCTGCCTGAGCTGGCTCTCGGGCACATCAGGTGAAGTTCAAGGCCTTTCTTTCAGCGTTGTCAGGCTTTGAAAGAAGCATTTTGTTTACTATGGTGTTGCTGCTTTTCTTTTCACAGCAAGTATAACATCTTCGTGGAGGACATCATGGTGCGCAAAGTGAAATTCTTATCCTCCCAATCCACTTTTCGGGAATTAAACCACCTGTTGGAAAGCACAACATTGAAAACAATCCCGCTGGTTGACTCTAAAGGTAAGGCAACCCACATCAGCACATTGGCTGTTAAGCTCCATATTTTCCTTTTAAAGCCTTAGTGTTAAAGTATTAGACAAGCCATAATCTGTGTTCTTTCCATAAAGCTCAGTTTGATTCACCTTTAGTCAATTTCCTGGCTTTATGCTCAGCCAAGGTAACTTCCCTCTCACAGCCATGAGAGTAAAGTCAATACTTTTCTAAAAAATGTTTTGCTTTCCTGCAGAATCCATGATCCTCCTTGGCTCGATTGAGAGAACGGAGCTTCAGGCTGTCTTAGACTGGTGGCTCTCTCCAGAAAGACGAGTCTTTGAAAGAGGTCCCAGTTCACCGGGCCAAGGCTCCAAACTCAGCTGGGAGTCCTTCAGTTTCGTAGATGAGGAGGGAGAAGAAAGCAGTGACAAGGTCTAAGGAATACATTGCTTGTTCAAAACTTTTCAACCCTAAGTTATTTATATTCTGAGACAACGAGCCAGAAATTCATGTGATCTTTTAAAGTGCTCTTGGCTGCCTCTCTGATAAAAGCTCTCTTGTCAGACCTGGCAATTTATGTGAAGGGCCATGTCTTTGTCTGGTTGGAGTTAGGGCATGTCAGACACGTCAAAATTGCTCTAGTTGTATTCTGTTGCCGGCCTATTTGTCGGATATGTTGGATGCTCTTGACCTGTCAAACGCTCCACATGGTTCAAATCGCGCCACGCTAGACACAAGAGACACTCCGCAATGGCCCTTAATGCACCTCCACATAGACTTTGAATGTAGTCCAGTCTAGCCTGATGCTCAAAACGTGTTTGGTGTGAATGCACCATTAATGTTCTATGTTCTGTACAATGGCTGCTGGAAAAGACAAGTGTTTTGCTGTTTACTTACCATTCAGAAAACACCTGTTGCATTCTTGTTGGTTGTGCAGAAGGCTCTGCTTCTGTTTTCTAAACATGTTTGACTGTATAATTGTGCATGTGTTTTCAGCCATTTTCATGTGCGAATGTAAACGTTGAGTTGGGGGCGTGGCCAGGAACAGCTTATTTGGATTTAAAGGGACAAGACGCTCAAATCAGCTCATTCTGAATAGGCAGAACTGAGCAAACTAAAATCTCATTAAGAATGATTTTGTTCAAAAAATGCAATGAACATACATCTAACACTAATTAGACGACTTCTTATGGTAATTTTATTTAGGGGTATCAGTGATATGGGGTTTAATGCAAATGCGTGCCAAACCATTCATTGTTTTCTATCAACTTCACAACTTTGGAGTACCTCGAGGCAGTATAATGCTTTAGGAAACACTTTGAAGTCTGTGGTTGTGAGGGGACAAAATGTGAAAAATACATTTACAATGCCTAATTAGAGAATTACTCAATGTCAAACGTCGAACATCACCTGATTTGGACCCTAAATTGACCAAACATAAACTAATCATATTGCAACCCTCAGGCTGTCTCTCCTGTGCAAGAAGGATGCAACGGACCCATCCCGGCCCCAATCCCCCTGGAGCCAGCCCCCAACCACACGGGATCAGGTAAAACTGCATTTCCACCTCTTCGTCCATCACACGTCAGTCTGTCCTCTCTGACACGTGTCTCTCTCTCTCGTGTTCTCAGACAAACGCAAGCTGTCGTCTGTCAGGAGGACTCTTCAGAGACTCTTCTCGTCGTCGTCCTCGTCAGGCCAGACTGAAACTCAGGTTCCTTGAAATCAGCGGACACACACATCACTTTGACGTTAACAGCTCCAAGCAGCAGGGCATCGGTGATCTGCTGTCAAGCTGGCAGCGGCAGAAAAGACGGGGTTATCAGTCCAGCCTGGCAGCATGAGCCAACCTCACTAATGTGAGAAGAGCACAGCATGAAGCATGTAAAACAGGACTGACATCTTTGCATCAGCTGAAACCTTGAAACCACCAGGGGTATCTCATTATGTGCTCAAACTGCTCACTGGCCAGTCCATCATCTGTTCCTCCTTTCTCTTTCAGGAAGACGTGTCTCCTCCACTTACTGACACCATGTCCCCCGAAGAGGTGCTGTGTAACATTGATTCACCAGCCACACTGCCAGCAAAGAGCCAACAAACCAGTGTCCTGATCAATAATCTGAGTGTGTCTCTCTGCTTTGTGATTGGCTGGTTCAGATCAAAGCTTGGGAAGAAGAAGAACTGGACAAACCAGTCGATATGGAGGAGATACGCATAGATCCCTCCCCGTTTCAGCTGGTGGAAAGGACGTCGTTGCACAAGGCAAGAGCTGCAAAAACTCCATGCACAGTGACATGCATGAAGGAAAGCTGTGTATTTTTATACCAAAAGTTAAGACACAAAAAAAATGGGAGGTTTTTGTGGCCCAAATGGGGGGCCACAAAAACCCTTAAAGCTCCTCTTTTGTCAATTGAAACGGTTTAACTGAGAGAAAACTAACATTAAAAAAAAAAACATTTCTTAATCACAAATAAGAATCACAAGACGTTAAAGACATTGGCGAATTGGACCTGTTCAGAGCTCTGAGGTTAAATAAGTTGCTCTGGATACGATTCACATTACTTCCTGCAAAGATTAAACATATTTTCAGATTGTAGTAGAAGATTTCAAGGAAATTTAAAGAACCAAACTTCAAGTACATTTTTCTCATGACTTTGTACACATTGCCTTACATAAGTATTCATAACCCTTGAATGTTTCCCCTTTTTGTTCAACTACATTACGGAATCTGCTTTAATGAGATTTTATGATAATAACACAAACTCGTACATAATACAAAGGAAGGAAACGGATAAGTGATTTTTAAAAATCTTGAATGAGAGCCAATAGCAGTTTGCTTCTTACCATGCAGTCAAAAAACAAACATGTGGAAGATGCAGCTTTGGTCAGAACTGAACATTTTGGCTTACATGCAAAATATACCCACTTCCCCACGGTGAACAAATGGTGGTGGCAGCATCAGACTGTTGGAATGTTTTTCTTCACGACGGGAATGGCAGTTCATCAGAGTTGACGGGAGTTTGAATGCAGCGAAGTAATAGAAGAAAACATGTTAGAGACTGCAAGATATTACGGCAGAGTTTCACCTTTCCAGCAAGGCAATGATCTCAAATATTTAGTCAGGGTTACAGGGAATGGTTTAGTCAAAGCATAATCACATGTGAGGACGACCTAGTTAAAGTTCACACCTAAATCATGTTGAGAATATATGGTAGGAGTTGAAAACTAATGTTCTCAGAAGCTCTTCATCTAACCTGAGTAAATTTGATCTTTTGTATACAAAGTAACGAGCCAGACTCAGACTTACTTCACAAGACTTGCAAGTATTATTTTGGAGAAAACTGGGTTTGTGAACTCAGAGGTTATGAAAATAAATCTATGTCACATTATAAACTTGTAAGCTCACTAATTTAGCTGTAGAAAAAATAAGAAACCAGCAAAAACATTGAGAATCAACCAATCTCTGTCTACTTTATAAATATGTGCTGCTTTGTGTTGGTCTTTCAGATAAAATTCCAATAAAACTGGCTGAAACCTGTGGTTACAAAATGTGAAAAATAATGATATGAATACATTTCCGTTGGACAATTTTTTAGCATAAAATTACTGAAAAAGTGACAAAAGCTTAATTACAACCAAAGAACATTTGCATGGAAAACAACTGATCACACCATTTCAATGTTACAAAATGATACAAAAGAAACATTTGCACAGAGCTGGAAACTTTAAGGTTTTTGATTTAAAAATACAAAACTTGTAAAATTAATCAATCTTTTTCAAGCTCTATAAGAAATATGAAACAAATTATTGTTAACGACACTGAAAATTCAGTATCAAAGACAGAGACGATCAGATGAGTGCATGCCTCTTTTGTCCTGACGGTTTTATGAAGGTGGAGGAAAGCGAAGGAAGACATTTTGCACCACAGGCTGTTCACTGTCATATAATGTGTTTTACCTGTAAACAAATTGTTTAGCAGTTCAGTCATGCAGAGTGAAAACTGTCATATTTATCAGTATCATCGTGTCCTCCTCCCTGTCTTTACTCAGACACACACTTTGTTCTCCCTGCTGGGTCTCAGTCACGCCTACGTCACCAGCATCGGGAAGCTGGTGGGAGTCGTGGCACTCAAAGAGGTAAAGTCACTCCATTTTGCTTTTCCGCATCATTTCTTGTCACCTTTCGTGGTAGTGTGGCATCGGAGTGAGCTCTGATGATTGGTGGGCAGCTGTGGTGCCTCATGCTTTACAAGTACATTTCAGTGAGTGAGAATAGTATCAAAAAGGAAGTTTATTTGAGTAATTTAGTTCAAAGGGGATCTATTAGGCAAAATTCATATAGTGCATGTTTTTATTTTTCCTTTTTCACTTCTAATTTCCTGTAAATGACATATGACTTTCACTTTTTGAGTCAAATTGCTGAAATACATAAAACTTTCACCCCTCATCTGTTTAGATGCTCACTTTTCTGACATATTTTCACTTTTACTCGCCTGTTGCATCCTGATTCTCCTCCGCAGGGATTCAGACTCTTATTTTTCTCTTCTTACAGCTGCAGAAGGCCATAGAGGGCTCGACTCGCAGTGGCGTGCGGCTTCGTCCCCCTCTGGCCAGCTTCAGAGACGCCAGCAGGAAAACCAAGAAGCACCAGCCTCCCTCGTCCTCAGCCGCTTCCTCGCCCACGCGGGACAGAGACCTGTGGGGAGAGGGGAGCCGAAGAGAGAGCGAGTTGCTGAGGAGGGAGTCTGGGGATAATTCCCGGGGAAAGACTCCGTCTCTTAGAGGAACTCTCGGGTCTGAAACAGTCCCCTCTCCTCCCAGCAGCGCGGGGAGCAGCAGTGGGAGCTCCACCGAAGCAAGAGGAGCAGAAGGAGTGTCTCAGGAGGCTGCGTCCCCTTCAACCTCCTCCTCTTCCTCCTCCTCCCCTTCGCCTCCCATGTCCCTCGTGTCGCATACTAGCCCGGTCCTCACGCTGTCCTCCCTGCAGGAGGAGAGGGAGAGCGAGGAGTCTGATGAACAATTGTAAGAGAACCAGGGAGGAAACATGGAGAAGGAACTTTACTTTTTTTGTGATTTCACTCCTTCAGAACAGTCTGAACAGAGGAGTCAAGCTTCCTGCAGCCCTTAATGACTCTCAGCCACCGGGATGAACTGGTCTACACAAACCCATCTTAAAACATTTAGTCCTGGACAGGTTTTATTTTGTTCTATTTTCACAGAAATTTCACTTTTTCACTTCTGAATCTCAGGTGTCTTCCTGTTTGACCTGCAAACAGCCACAAATCACGGATGTTTCACCTCCGTCCAAATCCAAGGTGGATGGAGACGAATCTGTTCAGTTCATTATGTACATGTGAGCTACTGACAGCTATGAACTGTGCAATAATGAAAGAATTAAAAACTGAATTAATTTGGCCAAACGGTCAAAGAGATTGTGCATTTAAAGTTAATTGATTTTTAAAAAAACACATTTAAAAAGCTAAAGTAAATTCATCTTATATGTTAAATATTCAAATCATTGTTACAAGTTTCTAATTTGTAAAAAATAATAAATTCTTATATTGTCTATTAACTAACTTGAGTCATTTAGAGCTGCAAATTGCAAATATTTAGTGAGACTTTTTCTGCTGCCCACCGTTGTTTTTTTAGCTTTCTGAAAAGATGAAAATCTACTCCTGAAAAGAAAATGAAGATTTCCAAGCCATGATGGCTGCTGCTGTGGATGGAGAAGAATTCAAAATGCCGCATTTCGTCTGTGTGCTCTCAGAGCATGCAGATGGGATTGTGGAACCAAAGGGGCGTGGCTTAGAACTACAAGTGTTCACAAGAGCAATCCCTCTGTCTGACTGAAGTTTTCATTATCGTGCTCAAGCAAAATCATTATTCTCCAACCTCCTCATATCATTATCTGCATATGCAGTGCAGTCTCACTCTTACAGCTCACTCTGAGTCTGTGACTGACGGCCTCCTGCGGAGGATCAGGGGTGTAAAATAGGTTGGCTGACCTCAACACCCTCAGTCTAAGGCAGGAGCTTTCAGTTTGTCATTACAGACGTAAGGAACACATGCAGATTACAAAACAAAGAAAATATCTTAAAGGGGTCATTTAATTCTGGTTCCACATTCATGTTTCACCCTCACAGCCCAAAGAGGTTACAGTTTTTGTAACTTCCTCTTGAGGTGGGTCAAAGGTGTAAAGTTGGTAGGTAAACTTCAATTCACCGCCCCCTACTGGAATATTTGAGGACAAATCATAAAATGAAAGGAGGATTTAGCCGTCTGAACGGTTTTTGTCAGTGTTCACAAATGCCATCTTGCCACTTCAGTTTGTTACAGGAAATGCAAGGTTAGCATTAGGGAAACATGACATTTCTAAATATCACAAAACCGATGAGGATTAGCCCAAATTATACCCTCTTTACGACTGTCCTTCATCTTCAGGATCCTCTTTAGATGCACAAGATGAAAGGAAGCCTTCACCTCTATTAAGTTTTCAACAAAAAAAGCAAAACAAACAAAAAAGGATTCTGAAACGTTCTATATTTGACAGCCTAGAGCAAATGTGAGCTTGGTTACATTTTATGTAACTTTATGTAAACTCATTAACCAACTTGATGGACCTCCAACAGTCAATGAGGTAAGTAAATACCACCACATCACTTCCAGCCTTCGAGTATACAAACAGTTCTGTGTTGTGAAGGTCAGCAATGTGTTTCAAACGCTGAGTCCTTTGTGAGCTTCAACAAATAAGCAGTTTATCCCAGTGGAGGGCATTTGTTGTTTATATTCTCCTGGCACACAATTCCTGATAAGGACGGGAGAGGAGGGCTTTTGGAGAAGCACAGATTACACTGCTGCCTATTGCTTGTCGACTTCTTTTCTGGTGTGTCTGTCAGTCACAAATAAGACGCAGAGAGACAGAAAACAGATAAACAACAGAAATGTGTTAAAGCTCAAGAGGATACAGGAAACCCCTGAGATTGTAATTATTTACGGCCTGTGAAAAGAGACACACACATATCCACAGAAAAGCACAATTTGTTTGGTCTGTTTATTTGCTCTTTCTCCACCAGAAGGAAAATGAAGGGAGACAGGTAGAAGAGCCGGAGAAGGTGAAGGAGGCTGCGTCGTGCAGGGGGAAGAAAGAGAGAGCTGTGGACAGAAGAGAGAGGGGAAACCACATGGAAGAGCCGACCTGTGAGAACCGTCCTACAAGCATGCATAGTTGTGTTATCAGTCCCACTGCCTCAGTTAAGACAAATCCAGTTTTATGCAGACGTTTTACAGAAGCCATCAGATTTTATACAGAGGGGGTTTTTATACAGCCGTTCTCGCCACACAAATATTATGCATCAAGGGCTTCAAAACCCTCTTTAACTGATGTGAAAAGTTTATTGTTCCAGGCAGTGAATTTTTCCAGAAAGACAATGGACATTTCTTTTTTTAACTGTACACATACAGACATACACACGGATACAAGTATACAGACAGAGAGGAAGAGAGGGAGAAAGGCAGAGGGTCGGAGGCAGATATTTGACCATCCTGCCTGCAGAAAAGTAACTGAAACTCCTCAGAGACGGCAGTGGTGATGACATGAACACAGGAGGAAACCAAATGAAGTCAATAACAAAGACATGATCAGTAAACCTTTAACATCCACAGAAGTATATTTGGTTTCATGTTATCTCTTTATTCATTCATCGAGATCAACAAATGTTTTTTTGTTTTTTTTTATTTAAAAAATGGGGGGGAAAAAGCAACAAAACTCAAAGAGAAGCAGTGTCTTTATGAAATAACTGTTTTTAAAAGCAAACAGTCGAGCTCAAATAAGCCGTGAGGCTTTCGTCTCAAACAAAAGCATCAATCTTTCAACTTTATTATATCTTAAACTAAAATAAAAAAACATACTGCTCCTCAATGAATTATCTACATGAAGTAACAGCCTCTGTACAGCATCAAGGTGTTTCTCCCTACCAAGTAATTGTTCAATAAATAAATTAATGTGTGTCATGGTGTAAAGACTTTCTGTCAGTGAGTTTGAGTTTTCTTAATACTTTCTTACAACTTTTCAAACTAGGTTTCAGTCTACGAGGCCTTGCAAAAGTATTCTGCACCCATGTCAATGTGGGTTTTCTTTTTATTTTATGGAATAAATCAACTGAAAGTAGTGCATGGTTGAACATGACACATTTCAAAGCGTGGCAGGCAATGCTTTGTAGAACCATTTTTTGCTTCAATTACAGCACCAAATTTTTCAGGATTTGTCTCTAGCAGCTTTGCGCATCTACAGACAGAAAATAAGTGTAGCAGCTGCTTGCTACACCTTTCAGCTTCCAGTATGTTCAAAGTTTGTAAAATTAATTTTCTGTTTTTGTTCCACGTCACTATTATGCACTAATTAGTGTTGATTTTTGACATAAAACCCCGCTAAAATACACAGAAGTGATGTAAACTGTGAAAAACTTCAAGGGTGGTAAATATTTTTGCAAGGCAGTGTTCAATTATTTCACATTAGGAGCTTCCAACCTAGCAGTCGTTTCTCTCTGTGCAGAAAGGAGCTCAAAACCAAAACAAGTCTGCATTACAGCCCTGACACCTATCCTAACTTATACTGGAAGGGATCTCAACAAGGAAGGCAGTAGAAAAATAAATATTGTCCATCGACATTGCATAAAGAAGCACTCAATAAATAAACTCATTCAAGTCAATAAACTGTTGATTTTGTCTTCAAAGTGTCTTGCACAGTCCTCAAAGTGAGAGAAGGTGTTTCCCAGAAGGTAAAAAGACGCAAGTAGACGTGCACAGAGAGTTCGCCACCATTGTTCAGCTCCCACTCCTGCTGGGAAACATACACTCTTTCTTAATTGCAAAAAAAATGAAATCACTGAAGAAAATAATAAAAATCTCCTCACACATCACTACCACACTCCCAGGCAGCTGCTTCACAGTAGTAACGATGAGCAGGAAGACACCAGTCTTGTTTCACCTTGAGTCTGTCAGTCCTGTTACCTGATTGAGCTCAACCAACTGGTTTCCAGTCTGATCGATTGCACGGTCCATTTCATATTTAATTGTGCAGCAGTAAACAAAACCAACAAAACAAAAACAGAGCAAGCTTGAGCGCAGTCCCCAAAAAATAAATTAGGACCCGAGAGGTGTAGAAAAATAAAGAAATCATACTGCAAAAGAACAGCCGTGACTGTGACTGAGAGGCAATTACTACACACTGTATTTACATCTTAACGACAGAGCTGGACTGGTCTTTTTTGTGTCGTTTTTTTTTTTTTTTTTTTTTGGAAGGCCAGTATTTCCTCCGCCTATTGCTGGTTACAATTTAGATATTTCCGTGTCCGTGTGTACGGAGTGGCTCTGAGTGACCCAGCGGTGCCCCCTCCCAATCGTCCAGTACATTCAGAAAAGTGGTCAACATCCTCTGTGTGTCAAGATCTGTGTGAAAAACAAAGCAGCTGAGTGTTCCTGCGTCATGAAGCGGCTCGGGGGGTTTTGGTTTGTCAGAGCGGGGAACGAGCCAACAGTCCAAAGGCAAACTCTGATCTGCTGGATTGCTTTAGTGCAAAAAGAAAAAAAAAAACCACAAATTTCACAACGACAAAAAACCCAACTAAAGTCACGTATGCAGCCGTCTCCGTCGGGGAACTCCCACCTGGGACTGGAACGGTTCAGTGCAAAGTCTTTTACAGTGCTGTATAGTTACAGGTACTCTGTGGTACTCTGAAGGACATGCATACAGAGAGACAGAGTAGGAAGCACGCTATCTTACAGTACAATCCTTATCTGTGCAGGGTTGGGTGTGTGCAGTCAGCCGAGCAGGCTCGCCCCGGGTTGTGCCACAAAGTTACAGGAGAATAGATTTCAGATGAGTTAAACTGCATTTCACCGAAATGTTGAGACCACTTAAAAGCATCTGTGAAATTGCTCGAGTTGCTTTTTGTAGTATTTGGGTGGATGTGTTTGATCCAAGAGAAAGAAATAAAGAATATGTTAAGTAAGGGCTGTAAACAGAGCAGCTCTCCCTCAGGAAACCCGTGAGATCTCATCACACACTTATACATCGTTTGCTGTTCTTTTTTGTTTTTTTTTTTGCTTTATTACAAAAATTGTTCCTCTTATTACGCTAATGTAAGTTAGATTTTTATTTTCATCATAAGACAAAGACAGGTTTGAGTTGTTGGTCTTCAAAGATAAAGCATGCATCTTTCCATCCCTCTCCTCTTCATCCAAGACAGTCTGGGGGTTTCCTTTGTCAGAGCAACTCCAACAGTCCAAAGGCAAACTCTGATCTGCTGGATTGCTTTGAGTCAAAAGAAAAAAAAAAGTTTTTGATACCTGAAAAGGAACGGATTAATAGATATATATTGTTGTATGTTGCTCGTCCCTCGCTGACTCCCAGGTTAGTTTGTGTTCAGGAATCTTAACGATCAGGAGCTCAGTTGGTGGCCATGCAGGCAGGTGGCCTGGCCTCCTCTTCCTCCTCTTCCTCTTCCTTTTCCTCCAGCATCTGAATGAGACCAGGTTGTGCCACAAAGTTACAGGAGAATTGATTTCAGATGAGTTAAACTGCATTTCACCGAAATGTTGAGACCACTTAAAAGCATCTGTGAAATTGCTCGAGTTGCTTTGTGCCACAGATTATTTGGGTGGATGTTTGTTCTCATCCAAAATTTAAACAATGGAGTAAACAAGTAAACAGAGCAGCTTAAAACCCGTGAAGATCATCACAAGAAAAAGTAGCTGCAAGCATTTTTTGTTTTTTTGAGATGTCAAAAAAATTTTGTCCATTCTTACGCTAATGTAAACAGCTCCAGCTCAGACAGATTGGATGGAGAGACTGAATGCTGAAGCCTTGCAGCAGATTTTATCTGTACTTTGACTAGGTCATTCTCGCTCTTGAATATGCTTAACCTCTAGAACCCGACAGACCCACCGGTGGGTGGAATATATTCCTATAAACTCTGACCAGTTTCAGCTTCCCCACCGAAGAAGAGCATTCCCACAACATGATGCTGCCACCAACATGTTTCACAATGATAACGTTTAGCATGTGAATCTAAAGGCTGCGTCTTTTGTCACATGAATTGGACATTGCTGTATGAAGCATTCTGAGAGTGAGATGTTTTGTAACTAAGCCATGATTTAGCAATGTTTTTAGCCTCCATGATGCTGTTTGTTCACTAAAGTTCTTGACGAAACATCCAAAGTCTTCACAGAACAGTTACATACTAGTTGGAAAACTTGTCACCATGGCAATTTTCTTGGTGATTAAATTAACTCAGATTTTCATTTTTAATATTTTTAGTCTGACATTGCAGTAGTGTGATAAGAAGAATAACATTTTAAGTAGTTCTTAATTAAACTGGCTGGTATTATGTCTAAAAAAACATCTTGCAACAACTCACAATCTATTTAAACAATGTAATGAACTGATCATCTGAAAAAAATATTCTAGAATGCAATTTTTGAAATACATCATTTTTAAATCCCCTGCTGTTACTGGAAATTAAATTATCTAGAGAAAAATTTTAACAATTTTGTCTCATACTGCAGAGAGAAGCCTTACTGTCATTTTTAAAATTTAAACAATGGAGTAAACAAAGTCGAACTTAATTGTGAAGAGAAAAAAGTAGCTGCAAGCATTTTAGAGAAATCTTGAGATGTCAAAAAGAATTTTGTCCATTCTGTCCTGAACTTAAGGCCTTTAGTTGTGGCTCAAAACAGAAAACCTCTGCAAGTTGTGAACGAACAAATCAACCTTCTCACACTCAACATTCAATTTGTTCTTTCTACAGTTGTTACAGCGAAGTGCATAAAATAATAGGTGAGCAATTAGTGCTCAACCTTAATCACTGGCAAACATTTCAACTGCAAATTCCTAGAATATTGTAATGAAGTGATTAGATCAACTAATTAAGCTGAACTTAGAATAAACCCTCTGTGTGGTCCCTCCCAGCCTCGTCTCAGATAAAGTCAGGCATCAATTCCTGAGGAGAAAATCGTCCCGTAAAGCCACGTTTTGTCCTCACCTTGAGCTGCTCCTCCTCCTGCTGCTCCAGTAGCGGGGAGTGTTCGGTTCCCACCACCTCCTCCGCCGCCGGCACACACAGGCCCGCCTCCACCATCGCCGCTACGCCCATGTAGCCTCCGGCCTCCGCGTGATAGGCCTCCATCTGCCCCGTGTTCCACAGATCAACCAGCGGTGGGTGGACCTGATGAACCAGACTGTGGATGGTGCTGTTGGGTGTCGCCTGCAGAGAGTGGTTGGCACTGTGCAGCCGGTGCTCCAGAGCCTGGAAACACACAGATGTGATGATGATCAGGGAATTTAATGTCTGAGAACCAAAGGGAATTAGATTAGCTGCTTATTGTCATCTAAAAGAGGAATATTTTCATTAAACTTAGTAAAACGTTACGATTTACAGCACCGATCTAACCCGCCAGAAGGTTTTATGTGGCCCTGTAGACTCTGGAAATAGAAACTTCAACATTACAGTTGTGGGCTTAAAAATTATGCTGTCAATCAAATCAACAATATTGCTTGTACATTCATGTGTTAGAGCTAAGACTAATACAGCTCTGGAGAAACAATGAAGAGAGCATTTCACTGACCCCCATTGAAAACCTCCTGGTTATTCCACCAAATATTGATTTCTGAACTTTTCCTGAGTTAAAACATTAATATTGTTGTTTCTAAATGAATATGAACGTGTTTTCTTTGCATTATTTGAGGTTTGAAAGCGCTGCAACTTTTTCGTTATTTTGATCGTTCCTCATTTTCTGAAAATAAACACAAAATTTTTGCTAATTTCAGAGACATGTCAGTAGTTCATAGAATAAGAGAAAAATGTTCATTTCACTCACTTATATGCATATAAAGGGTAAAATCAGAGAAGTGATCATTTTGCAGTGGTCTGTTAATTTTTTTCCAGAGCCGTATCTAACTGATGATCATCAAATCTTCTCGTCCAACCCAACTGAGATTGAATTTAAAAAAGTGCACAGCTAATAGAGACAAACCTGAAAATCCCTACAGCGACAGGTGGCTCTGTGAAGTTTTATCTTAAGAGGGCCAAACATAGAAGCACAAATTATTTTTCTTCCACTCTTCAACTATGCATCACTTTGGGTCAGATAAGTTGATCAGATAACCCAAGTTGTACAAAAGTTTATTGGATGTGAAACATTTGCAATGTACCAAATCTGTTCAAAAGAACTCCCACTGTCCCTGGAAAATTTCCCTAATTTGAAGACTTCAACACCTGCAACTCAGCTCTGCAGACATCCAGTTGTCTGCTTCTATTTTCTTAGCTGACTCCACTTGAACATTTTTAAGATGAGGTCAAATCTGATCAGAAAACTGCACTAATATTTGCACCACTCCTTCAATCAGGGCCTGATGCACTTCTTTCATGCGTCATAATCGTGACTTGGACTAAACCCAAGCCACATATAGTCTCTCCCCAGTAAATGTTCCTCCTGGCAGCGCCGTGCGCTCACCGCTGAGAGTCCACCTGCTCTGCATCAATCACCTGTTGTTGCTGATACTGCAGGAGCTGCTGTTGCTGGTACTGCTGGATCTGCTGCAGCTGCTGGAGGTGGCTCTGCTGCTGGAGGTTGTACTGCTGCTGCTGCTGCTGCTGGGACAGGAAGTGAGCCGCCGCCTGCCCATCGTAGCTGTCCGTCCCCATGATGTAGGAGCCAGCTGGGGGAGACGCCACGCCCGAAGGGTCGCTGTGGGTCGGTTCCCAGGCGTCGGAGGACGAGAGGCAGTAGTGGCCCTGGGAGACGTACGTGTGAGGCCACATCTCTGCTGAGGACTGGTGTAATATCTGATCTGGAAGGATTTAAAAATGCAGCAGCTGTTACTGGAGCTCCAAGAACAGATGCGAGAAGGAAGAGGAACCACATCGTGAGAAGGATGTCTTTACGTCATGCTGCAGGTTTCTAGTTCCAGAAAAGATTCCTAATTATTGAGATTTAAGCCACTGAACAAGGGTTTGTAAAAATTGAGCAGATATGCTTCCAAGTGGAGTGCTATGACAAAAGCTCCCAGTTGCTACTGAAGCAGTCAGTCAAACTGCAGAATTTGACATAAAGCACTTTTTTTCTCTCTCGTACTCCGAGGAGAAGATACGTGTTAACGCTGAGGAGTTAAAACAGCAAAGTAGAGACATGTTTTACAACAACAAAAAAAACTCCTGAATGATCTGAGGCAAATGCAGTAATCCCTCAAGCCTTGGGATGGTTTAACAACTTTAATCTCAAACTTCACTCACAAATGCATGGCTAGAGGGAGAGAAATTTTCAGATAAAAAACCACTTGGAAAGATTGAAGACTCCTCAACCTTATCAGTGGTTCAGGGAGAGGTTTGAAGTTTAAAGCTTGAAGTTTGAAGTTTGAAGCAAAATTTCACCTGTTTCTTTCTTTTTTATTTCTTTTACGTTTTTATTTCAGCTGCACATTTGAAGATGAATGTCACAGAAACCTTCACTGACAAAGAAAACAACTAAAACCAAACAAAGAATTAACCGAAATAAAATTTATAGATGTTAAAATACTTCTGTTAGTTTATATGTTAGTTAATTCTCCTGGTTCTGGTTCTGGTTCTGGTTCTGATCTGCTCTGGAGAACCAGAACTAGAACCAAACATGGAGAAGCAGCATCCAGCTTCAATGCACCACAAATTAGGGACAAACTTCCTTAGAATTGAACTTCCTTTAAATAAATCCTAAAAACTCACCTGTTCAGGGTTGCCTTTGATTAGTAAAGCCAATCACTGATTGATATATTTGACATATATTTGCTTGGTGATTTTGATGATGTCATTATTGCTTCTTTCATAGTTAGCGACTGCATGATGCTTCTCTGATGTAAGGCCCTTTGAACTCTTGTTGCCTTACTTGTTTACTTGACTTTTGTTAGATCAAATTCTTTTCCAGAGACCAACAACAAAACATCATACAGATATTTTTTTGTGGTATTTTTTATTTTCACTTTCCCGACAGCAGCAGCTCTGAACACGGTTTTGTGTGTCCTGGCACTTTTTTCCTCGACCTGCCCGTCCTACCAGCTGCTTTCTGCTGAGTTTTACCTCGACTGGTGATGCTCTCCTGGTTGACCTCGCTCAGGTGAGCCACGCTGCCCTGGTTTGAACCCGACCGGGGGCTCTCCCCGTCCATCGACGACCACGCCAACAGCGTTGCCTCTGAGATAGCAAATTGCTGCAGGATGCCTGAGGTCAGAGGTCAAAGAACAGACCCAGGTCAGAATTAAGACATGCATCATATTTAATTGGCTAAACGTTTGCCTAATGAGCACATAATGCTGCTGACAACAGCCAACAATCCCCAGACTGTGTCTGCCCTCCGGCTGTGTGCTTGCATCTCACCTGCAGCAAACCGGGCCTCCTTTTCTCCGTCGCTGAGGTCGCTGTAGGCGTCGTTCTCGGCCCGCCGCTCTTTTTCCCGCTCTTGGGTGCTGATGCGGGACTGGGGGATTCCTCCTGCACCAACTGTCTGCATGCCCCAGTTTTGCCATTCGATCATGTGAGCAACACGGCCCTGGGCCATCGCTGTGGGCTTGGTTACTCTTTCCTTCATGGTGCGGCTGACTCCTGATGGATTAGGAAAAAAAAAAAGTGCAACACAGGAGGAAGCACAAAGAAGGATGATGGTTTGAAAGAAAGTAGGAGAGAATATGATGAAGAGATTGGAGGAGATGTGGAGGTGAAAAGATGGATAGACATAAAACAGGGTAGAAAAGGGAAGAGAGAAATAATAGATAAGTTATTATCATGTTTATATTTTTGCTGAGTGATGGAAACTGTGATGATGAGTGAAAGTATTGATGTGTTACAGGATTGGACTGATAAGCTGCTTTGAAAACGAGTTAGATGACCAGTGTTGAGTTTTTTTTATAATACCAGAAGATAAAGTCCAGTGGAAACATCTTTTGACACCCTCAATTTATTTTCTTTCTAAGAAGTCAGACTTCCTGCCACAGTAGTCTCTATCAGTTTTTTTGTTTCTGATGGTCTTTTGAAAATGCTCTTAGTCTTGTTTGGGCATTATCAACTTATTTTCAATCAGGCACATAACAGTTTTCAAAAAAAAGAAATACGTATTTTCTTTTAGCCATTTGTGTCATTATCCTTTGGTGTTACAACTTTTGCTTTCATTAGGTTCATGTTTGATAATTTCTTCATTGTTTATTTGTTTAGATCTTGTTTGCTCCTTGTGTTTGTTCATTTATTTTTAGCATTTATGAAATTTATCCCTTAGATTAATGTTTCTTTCTGTTGCTGTTTATATCTTTCTCCAGCTTTGCTTATTTTCCCCCTTTCTGCTCAGCTGTTGCACATCTCCTAATTTTCCTCTTCCTTTCTTCTTCCCCAGCTGTCCCTACTCACCTGTGATTAGCTCTTTCACTTCTCCACTGTCTAATCAGTGTATTTATAGCTTCCTGTCTGCATTGTTCTCCACTGGTCCTCCCTCTATTTTCCATTGTTACTGCCATTATTTTCCAGTCGTATCTCTGTCTGAGCCTCATTACTTTGTTAATAAGTATTTGGATCTTCACCTGCTCCCATGAATTGGTAGCATTTGGATCCTTCCCATTTAAGCACAATATGACAATTTAACTTTGACCTTCAAATCCTTGGGGCATAAAAAAAGACTATTAAAGCCAAGCAATGAAACTTCAGTGTGTCTTAAAAAGTAGAACTGATTTTAAGTCAGTTCTTTAGGCATGTTTTATTAAGTCTGTCACAAATACTCACAGTGAAAGAGAGACTATATTGGCTGTGGCTGTCTGTGTCATGTGATCTTCTCTGATAGCTGCACCCAGAAAACTGTCAGCATGGGAAACAAAATTTAAAAGTGCTTACATTTTTGCAACATTGAAAGCAAAGTGAGAAACTATGAAATAGAAAAACAACTTTGTTCTTAGTATCATCTGCATTTAATTAACTGGAAATGTATTTAAATATGGCTTGAGCTGAATTTTCAACAAGTAAATTATCAGAAAGTGAAAATGCTAGCATTAGCCTACCACTTCAGCATATTATTTGTCATTCACTGAAGACTGCAACAACTGCGGCTGTGTGTATGAAGTCACAAAAAATCTTTAGAAACAGTACTGTCTTGTAGAAACTGCTGTTGGCACAAAATATGAGATGCTTTCAGAAAAACCAGAGACTGCAGCATCTGGGGAATGAGTTATTGGCAATATTAATCCAGAATAAGTAATTCCAATGTTTTTCTTCACAGGCATAACATTTAGTTTAATGATATGCATAGGAACTTGGAACCTGTAAATATCTTATTCTTAAGATTCTTAAGAAGTTAACATTTGCATAGTGGACAAAAAAATGCAAATCAGCTTAGGATTCCCAAAGAACTGAAGGATGAAACTTCTCATAGGTTTTTTCTAGTTAGGTCTCATTTCTCAAAGATATGAGTTTCATCTGCTGTAGCTTAGCTGGTCAGGTACATTGACAGAAAATAGATGCAAAGCACTGTCAAATATTTTCAAAAAGTCAGAAACACTGAAAGAAAAAACATCACAAAGACTAACATGTTATCTGTTCACTTGGAAGAGAAAATTACTGATGGTTTCAAACTTTTGCATTGTATGTTGTCCTAATTAACTGGTTTGTTGTTATGGTAATTATACTGTAATCCCATCACCAAACAAATACAGGACAACTGAACACCTTCAGGCATGAAAATGAATAAATGAGCAAATAAATGGTGGCAGCCTGAGCTGAACTACACCAGAATACAATTAAAAAAATTAATAAATCAGTCCAATCCTGCTGATCAGATGTGTGTGTGTAAATGAGGGTGGTCATTAGCATGGATTTTGAGAACCGCTGAATATTGGTCGCTGTGGTGGCGACAGCTTAATGAGACTTCACCCAGTCACGGTGCATGGAGGAGAGGAGGTAGTGCATGAATCTTTCCTGACACAGGTGCATCTTGGGATGGAACGGGTTAATTGGGGTGAGGTGTCTGCGTGGCGTGAATGATGAGAGGTTGGCTTGTTGACATACACCTCTGCTATGCTGCGCTGGGTAAGCAGAAAATTGCTCCCTGTTCTCTCTGCTGTTTGTATCAGAACTCGACTCGACACTGCTGAACATACATTATTTTCCCCCTCGAAGAAAGAAATTAATTTCCCACTGCTGTGCTCCAACTGGCTCCCACTTGCTTTGCTCCACATTTCATGTGACCAACATATGATGACATGAACTGTAACTGTGGGGTGAGTTTAAAGAAAAAATTATTGAACAAATCAGCGCCGCAACTCACGATACAACAGCTGCACTCCACTACTCTGAACTGCAACTTCCAAATGATACCGCACGAAGACAACCAGAAACACTGCAATAAAAGAAAACACTGCACTGAACTGCTTTACCACAGCACTTCACACAGGGGGAAACATCCAAAGTGAAACTTGACTAGAACACCACAACCGCCGCTTTACGAAGGAAAACAGAAGGTGGTCACCGCAACCAACTCGAGCATTCGACTGTTTCGACCCTGAAAATATCCTTGAAGTTTTAAACTAGCATAAAAGCAACCCAATGTTGTTATGACCCTGAAGATTTGTACTCAAAATTAGTCTTTTCTGAATTTCTAAGTAGCTCTCCAATGTATGATCTTAACTTATAATTAAAAAAATTTAAAAAGTTTTTTTGAAATAATCCATAATTAACCTTAAATATTAATTAAAGAGTTTAACTCATAAGTTAACCCTCCAGACCCCATTAGGGACAAGGGTGAACAGAAAATGGATGGATGGATGGAACTCATAAGTTCCTACAAGATTTGAAGTAGCCCCCATTTTATTGTGGCTCCAGAGGCTGGAGTTTGATGGTTTGATGGTTCTCTGTTATTGTGTCCTTGAGCAACACAATTCACCCGCCTGGGCTCAGCCTACCTCTGTCAGTCTGCCCCAGGGCAGCTGTGGCTACAATGTAGTAGCCTACCACCATGAGTGCATGAATGACTGAAAGTAGTGTAAAATGCTTTGTGCCCCTCTGGACTTAAAAAGTGCAGGTCATTTACTATTTTAATAAATGAATGAAGTGCAGCCCTCATTTTTTGCTCAGCAAAAAGAGTTACATGTAGGAAACAGATTTAGAACAGAGATTGTGTTTTATCTACAAAGACAGATTGTTTCCATTCCAGAATTATTTTTTTTTTCTGAGTTAAAAAAAAATGTGGTAGAAAAAAATAACAGATTCTAATGTTGAAACCTGAAATACCATTTGTTTCCCCAGAGTCTGTTTCTGATAGGTTGATCAGCACCTGGTGATGCCTCCTTACCCCCAACAAGAACCACAGAGAATGCTTTTCCAAACTAAATCTGCTCATCTTGCCAGATTTAGTTGCATTTAATATTTATGTTTGTGCTTGATGACTTTCTGTGGAGTTTCTGCAGAGTTTTTTTTCTCTGTTTCATTTTGTCTTTTCAACTCTTCTTGTTCAGAAAGCTCCCTGCTCCAAGCTCTCCATGTAGATTGTAATCAAAGACAATTTGCTTGAGCCTTTTTTAAACAAATAACTCATCATGAATTAGACTTCAGTGTGATTGACAATCAATTTTGTCCTTGATTTAGTGTCGTTAAAGCGACTGACAAAATAAAACTTAATTTTGATAAATGTCCAGAATCTATTTGCTTTGTTCTCTGGGAAAGGTGACGGATTTATCTATCAGACAAATTTCAGAGAATTGCGACCAACGATTTACATGTATTACTATAATATAACACAGAAAACTATCCGCTACAAAATGAACACATCCTACCCACTTTATCTTAGAGAAACAAGCTGCATGACGATGCAATGTGTGTGTGCGTGCTGTGTGTTTTATGCTGGATTTATTCCATCAATGCCTTTTGAGGAGTCATTGACGGCAGATGTCAGTGTGAAGAGGAAGTGATAGAAAGGGAACCCTTTGAAGGGTACCATGCTGACTCCTGAGCCCACTAAAGAGCGGAGCCAGCATGGGGTCGTTTACCAGAACCAGCACAGACACACACCTGACACACCTGACAGAGAAGACTTAGCCAAAGCCCCGATGCCATAGACATTTGAGTTCCTCTTGAGTCGAGGCAGGATTGATGTGGTGTCCTCCATGGACAGCTGGAGGGAGAGAAGAGAGAGGAATGGAAGAGGAGGAAGGGGGGAGGAAAAAGAGAGCGAGGATGGTGTGACGGGAGACACAAAGACATCGACACAGTGTGTGTTACAGAGAAGGTGAGTGGAGAGGAGAGGTGATGGAGATGTTGGGTTAATACAAAAGACAACATCTGTATTACCCAAATCTTCAGTCCAAGTAAACTTAAAAAAAATGTGCTCACTATTGTGCACCACTACGGTAAAGCATAGGGTCTAATATAAAGCTGAGGAGGTGAGAGGAGGTCATGAGGGAGCAAGAGCTTGTAGCTACAGGGTGATGCAAATCAAAAAACAAGCAGAGAGAAAAGTCATAGATGGAGGAACGATGCTACAACACTTACATTAATTCCTTCCCATGAAAACTCTGAACGTCCATGCTGAAGAAGAGAAACGGGAGGAGGGAGGGATGGGGGAAAGAAGGAGAGAGAGTGACAGAACATCGACATGCGTTGAGGAGGAGAGAAAACCGAGTTGGTTTAAAAGTCAGACGTGTGGATGAGGAGGACGAAATTAAAGGAGGTGAGCAGGAAAAGAAATGAGAGACGGATACGTGTGAGTTTCCAAAGGTACAGAATGACAGGGAGAAGGGAGGGGATTAAACAGGGATCACTTTATATTTGCTTAGTTATGTTTAGCTGAGTGAATACTCCATGGTTAAACGTGCTTCCTCTTCGGGGGCATGTGCTGCCAAAACCCATGAAAGCTGGCAGAATATTGTGTGAGTGCTTGAGAGAGATGTCAGTGGTGTACTGATCAGTATCTGATGCTGCAGATAGACGAGGGGCCGAGGCTAACAGGCGTGTGCTTGCGGGGGTGTGCGTGCCTGCATGTGTGCGTGTGTGTGTGTGTGTGTGTGTGTGTGTGTGTGTGTATGTGTGTGTGTGTATTGTGCAGGGAGGAGGCGGACTTAGATGATGAGGACAAAGAAGATAAGCAGCAGCTTCTGCGACACTATTTCCCTCTATCAGCTGAGAGCGGAGCACTTGTGGCCTGCCGGCTTAAATATTTTCACCCTACTGTCGATGTGCACAGTGTGGCCGTAAAAACTCGACTGCAGCACACCTATTTTTTCTTGAACTGCATTTTTATAAGGATATTTTTTTTCTGGACTGGTACACGGATTAAAGCAATTTTTTGCAAATATTTGGACACCCATGCTGTAAACTGCAGTGGTTCTCAGATACTGTGGCATTTTGGAAAACACATTGCTTTGCAAAATATGCTGCTCTTGAGCTTTTTCACATTTTGTAACATCACAATCACAAACTGCAATACATTTAATTTCAATTTAATGTGGCAGATTAACACAGAATGAAATCATAATTGTGATAAATCATGCATATGTTTTCCTCTTAAAACATCGAGCCTTTTGAGGTCACCTTATTAGTAAATAGTGGCTAATTTTATTCTATGTATAAATGTAGCTGTTCTGTGAAGACCTCAGAGGTTTCTTGGAAACGATATGAAAACAAAAAGCACCACAATAACCCAGGAATGCAGCAGAGAGGTCAAGAATTAATCTGTGAAGAAATGTAAAGCAATGTTAGAGCTTAAAACAATATTACAAGCTTTGAACATCTCAGAGCGTCCTGGTTAAGTCATCATCTAAAAGTGAAACAGTGAAACATGGTGGTGATAGCATCATGCTAAAAATTAATGTTCATGGATGCACCCCATTAAATCTTACTGAGTTTGAGCTATTTTTGAACTAAGGCAGATTGACTTGCAGGAAAAAAAAAATTTTTGCTGCAAAGCTTCTTCACAAGGAGGCTGAATACAAATCCACACCACACTTTAACATTTTCGTATTTAAAATTTGTGCGAACCTTGTATCAGATTTCTTTCACTACTTAGTGTTGGTCTGTCACATAAAATAATTTAAAAAAAATACAATACAGTTTGCAGTAATAATGAAATATAACATCCACAAATGCATGAAAACACTGTCTAAAAATGTTTCACACCAAATAAAGAGCATGGTGGTGCAAAGATTTAAAGTCACCCTTCAATTGTTTTAGTTTATGTCCAAGCAGTCAGGTGTCTCTTTCTTTAAGGGCTTTTGGTCAATACTTCTCCAGTCCTTCTGAAGGTCATTTAAACTCATACTTTGGTCGTTGCCGATTTTGTTATTCATTTTCTTCTGGTTTCCTGAAGATCTTCAAAAGAGGTCAGCTGACACTGACCTTTATGAATCGACCTCTGGGGTCTTTTCTAATTATCCTGACTCTCCTGTCAGAACTCAGTTTCTCCAAACTGAGAGCACACTGCCTACTTCATACTGCCTAAAAACTTATAAATATTTCACATAACTTCTTCAAACTAAAAAAACTTAAACATTCTTTTATGTCTTGGGAGGTCTGATCACAAGTAGACTTTTATCGGAACAAAGAGGAATGGAAAGAGCCACATGTGGCCAACGTCATTAACCGAGTGAATGAAAAGAAGTTCTGGACGGCACTGAAGAACTACAGAATCAACATTTGACAGATTCTAGCACTCGTTGTACTGCAAAGGGCGGGCCAACTGCTGCTGTTATTGTGCATTAATTTTGCAAAAGGCTGCTACACAAGTAAAAATAAAGTACTTTAAAAAGAGAGAGAGGCTCTGTAGTTCAGAACATGCAGCTAAGTTTAACATATTACAGCTAGAGAGCCTGCAGTAGAGGCTCTCACATGACCAAACCTATCTTTATGCCTCTTTCAAAGCAGTTAAAATGCTGCAAAATTATAAGAAAAAAAATGGGTGCAGTGCAGTTCTGCAGAAAGCAGCTTTTTCTCCCTATTATCAGCAGGAAGCAGGGGATTCCCACTCAACAGACGAGGTACCACCTCCCTGTTGACCGCACATGCATAAAGGCAATATTTTATGATGAGATCCTCATGCACACCCCTTCTAATGCCACCCTGGGCAACCACCAGCATGGCCAAAATTATGGCAAGATGAGAGTTAGATTGGACAAGAGCATATTAGCCAGTACAGCATCCATTGCAGTTGCAATTCAACAGAAACAATGAGAGTTAATTAAAGGTGCCAGTGCATAAGACCACTGACTTACATGGAGCTTACTGAATGACATATTATTGACTATTTTTGAAAATTAGCTAATAAGAAACAGTGCAGCTGGTAAGTTTTGATTGCTTGATAAGAAATCAGAGAACTGTTACTGTTGTTAGTGATACTGTTACTGTTGAACATGTTGCTCACATTATTTGAATGTGCAAAATCTTCAGAGATAATGACATTATAATTATTATTGGCCAGAGGTATTTAGCCTGGTCACTGAGCAAACCAGTGAGAAAGAAAACAAAACTGGAATGCACCGTTATGCCATCACTGCTGCTATCATGAACTCTGCAACATTTCAGAAAATGTGTCGTCGCTGATTAGATGCTAAATGAAAGAAAATCAAGAGCAGTATCTAGATGTGTGTCATGCTTCTGAATTCAGCCCCCTTTTATTCTGATACTCCTAATTAAATCCAGCGCAACAAATTACCTTCAGAAGTCAACTAATTAGTAAATAAATTTATCTGTGTGCGATTTAATCTCGGTATGACTCCAGTGGATCTGTGAAAGATTCAGAGGTTTGCAATCTTTCACAAATCTTTCTGTCCACAAGAGAACATTAGTGGACAGAAACAACATAAAGACCAAAAAAAGACAGCAATAAGGATACAGTTGAGGAAAAGCCTTATGCAGTTTTTAACAAGATATATGAGATAAACATGTGGAAGGAGGTGATTTGATCAGATGAAACCATAACACAAATATTTGACCTAAACAGCTACGTTGCCACATAGCTGTGGCAACGAATTAAACACTGTACATCACCCTGAGCACACCTTACTGATAGTGACACATGGTGTTGATGGCATCATGCTGAGGGGATGCTTCCCAAAACAAAAGCATATAAGACAGGAGAGAATTAAAGCCAAGATGGATGGAGATGATAAATCCAGGGGAATCCTGGGAGAAAACTTCTTGGAGGCTGTAAAAGATTGACAACGAAGCTGAACATGCATACATGCATCTGATAAATGGAGTGGCCTGGACTGGAGCATCCATGTGTCCCGATTTCAACTAGAATATGTGGAAAGATATTACTAAGGATGGATGAATACAAATTTACACCAAACTTTTTGATTTTTCAATTAAAAAACATGTAAATCCATTTTCTTCTACTTACAAATAACATCCCAGTAACGGACATTGCAGTTTATGATTGCAGCATGACAAAATGTGAAAAAGCTCAAGGAGTTTGAAAAGGTCTGCAGACCCCTGTAGTTAACTTTAATGTTTAAAAGTGAAAGTAATTGAAATTTTAATGTCAAATCTTGATTACAGTCTTTTGTCAGAATCGCCTGCTGAGTTCACTGACAGGAGTCGGGCCTGTCAGCTGGATACAGTGGGTATCCTGACTGTAGTTATGATTCGATATGAGCGCCCTCCTGTCTAATTCATGCTTTTCTTGTAATTCTATTCTTTGCTCCCATTCCCTTCCACTCTTTCCCTCTTTCTTTCTCTCCTCCGTCCCTTGCACAGGAGTAGGAGTGATGAGAGATTTAACACACTTGAGTGGTAGAGCTGAGCGCCTAGAAGCAGCTTTGCCATCTTTTTTCCAATAGCTGACCGTGCTGCCAACGTGCGTGTGTGAATGTGTGTGAATGGGCAGCTGTTTTTTCTTTCCAAAGGGCATTCTGGGACACAACACATAAATAAATGATGCAATCAGTCCACAGTGCATTTGGTGGAAAAGTAGAAGTCTCTACACTTTAGTTTAAAATGGTTTCCTCTCCGGTGTCCTGTCTCATGAGATCAGTGATGGAGGAGAGGAAAGGATACAAAGCAGTGGGAATGTGTAAAAGTTGGAGAAAGAGGGAAGGTGATGTCTCTGCTGTTCTTATTTGAAAGACTTTAGTTTTTTGCAGAGTCAGATGGGTGACAAACATCTGACTTCTTGACATCACAACCAGCGATCGCTGATTCTTTAAGATACGAGGGAAGAGCAGTGAGCGTTGAACTGACATTTCTAAACTACCAGTATGAGCACAGTGAGCTGGTGGAGTCATCATCATCATGTGGAAGCTAAACAGTTTGTTGCCATGTTGATTCTTCAGGTGGAGAAGCAAAATCCACAGTGAAAGGAGTCAACAAGACGACTAAGTGAGATGGAAAGCTGAAGACTTACTTGCTCCCCATCCTTCTGGACCGGCACGCTATCTGCCGCTATGAGCGCATTACAGGAAGAGAGACAAAAAGAGAAGAAAATATTATTATTTATCTGTGACATAACAGATCATACAGAATGTTAAACAAAATCTTCAGTTTTCAATAAAATGTCACCCAAAAATCTATTTTCCACATTTTACTTCTTTGCCAAACCCAATTTAATAATAAAAGAAATTTCACAAAAGTAATATGTCAGTGCACAAATGTCCCATATCACCATAGCAACAATAAAGACACTTATTTTACAGCCTTGTATTTTCAATGTGCTTACAGGTTAACCTCATCGCATTCGACAGCATGAGTCTCTTCAAGCAGGTCACCAAGTTATGAATTTAAAAAGAAGATCCCAAAAATGACAACCAGAAGAACTTAGTAACACTGAACCACTGTTGGAGCCAAAAGTGACTCTCCAGCTGAAGGAGGAACTGAGGAGGAAAAACCAAGGAGGAGAAACGCAGGAGGGTTCAAAAAGGTCTGACACACAGCAGGCAGTTTTTTCTCCTACTTTGTCTCTGATGTTTAGTGAAGTTATTTGGATATCTAAGCAGTTTTTAAACTTTGACTTCCTTCCCTTTTTTCCTTTTCCAAGATTTCCTATTGTGAAATTAATATTAGATAAACTCACTATCAGGCTGGTAAACCTTTCTCTTTGAACTCCTGTGAGATCAGTATATTTTTGATTAAAGTTAATCCTTTTATCAATTTATGAAAATATGAGCAGAAATACGACAAGAAAAACCTAGAAAATCACTTCCAGACTTAAAAAATGGTCAAAGAAGATAATGTAAGCTGTTCAAAGCTGTCAAATTCCCCAATCACTACTGATTTCATGTAACCCTATTGCAGAATCTCCTTGCTTCATTAAATGTGTGACGATAATGATTTAATGGGATTAAATTAATAATGTATTCTTTAGACACTGTTTGATAGATAGATTCACAGACCAACCGTTTATTTAAATAGTTTAATGTTATTCATCAATCTGCTACAGAACTGATGGTTTAATAAAAACATGAGCAAAGAAACATAACCCATTGGTTCTTGGTAGTAACCCTTTTTACATTTTGTTTACATTGCTGTACATTGAGGTATTTCGCCTAACAGCTGATTGTATAATTTATTGGGAGATCGTTCTCGAATTAAACACTTAGCCGTACATGAGACTCATTTGAAATCCACACTCTGTGATGGATAAATGAACGTTATTATCCCTCCTCATTCGGCTGTCCAAATCCTAATTAAAACATTGGTTTAATTAGAGAGTCTCTGCTCTTGATGGAGTTTAAACACAGCCTCAGTCTCTAGGTGCTCTTCTGTATCACAGGGTCTGTTCTCTGTGTGCGTGCAACTCTCAGAGGGGCTCCCTCCTCTGCGGGTCTCTCGGTTCAGCGCCGTATTTCACGCAGCTGCAATTGCCAATCGCGAGCAAATTCTCGGGAGCTTTGAGAGCCGCACCGAGTTGTTGGATCTGTGGATGTCCGGCGATGTCTGTGACCCACTGACCCAGTGATTCAGAAACATCAGCTATGCTCCGTCTCTGCTGAGCTCTCGGATATTAGCCTTCCCTCTGAACTCCGCTCAGTCACATCAGATAACTGCAAGGGCAAGTGACAAGGGACGGATTTCATTCCAGAAATCCTGTCCTCGCTTCTGTGAGAAAAGGGCTGTCAAACTGCGAAGATGACCGCTTTGTCACATCCGCACACGATCTGCAGAGTTGGAGTTTCTAAAGAGGATGCTTCTGGTCAACTCACCGGGAGCAATCAAAGTCTGTGATTTACACTTCATGGAGTTTAATCCCACTTCATTATCAAAGACACTTTAAAAGAATTTATATTATTTGCAATGTCAGTCTCGCTAGGGAAACTGTAGTTTATCACAGTTTTGTTGGTGTAACATCTGCTATAATAATTATTAGCTCTAGAATATTTATTGCTTAAAATGCATTTTTTAGCTTTTCAGGAGATTGTGTGCAAGTTTTATGTAATGATGATGTGTCAGTGCTCTGTGATCCTCTAACAAACTAGAACAAACGTGGTTCCTAAAAGTAAAACTCTTAAAATGAAGACATGTCTTTACATCACAGTTTCTACTGAACACATTTATGCTCAAGAGCCACAAATAGACGTGAACTTTGTGTTGCCTCAGAGGAATTACAAACATGTTTGACTGTTGGCTCTGAGAGTTGTAATGTGAGCAGCTCATTCATTGGCTGCTATTAGTTAGACAGAAAAGCAGTGCAGGGAAAAGTGAAAGGTTTACATATTCCCACCATGAGCAAGACTCTCATGTTGATTGTGAGCCTTTTTCTAGCCTTTACTCTTCCAGGGTGGATTTATAATAAAACATACACGATTAAAGACTTTTTTAACAAGAGTGAACAGGTTGGAGTTAATTGTAAATATTATATTATAATCCAGAAATGATTAAAGTTAGAAATATAGACTCAAACATGTACACACAGCCTAGGCCAAATAGGCTAGGCTTAGGCCTAATATCAACTCAACTTAGACCAAATATATGTTTCGTCATCAATAAGCTTTTGGCTTGATTCTGGTAGGATATTTCTCCAATCTTCTTAGCAGAATTGGTTCAGTTTGTTGAAATTGTTTGACGCAGAGCCAAACAAATTTTCTGCATGGTTGATGTTTGCTCCATTCACGAAGATTTATCTATTCAAATGCAAATTTTGGTTTGCGTTAAAAATAATAAGTCTTCTGTTTTTATTGTTCTATCCACTTTGCACCAGTATCACTGGTAGCAAAAGCAGCCCCACAGTATCATACTGCCAACACCGTACATGACAGTTGGTCAGGTTTTCTGTGGTGTGAGTTCTCTAAGCGTTCTTCTTCTCAGAATAGCCAAACAGCTCAGTCTTTGCCTTCAACACTAAACTTCTCTGTAAGGCTTTCTTCACTGTGGACTGTGGAAGCCAATAAACAATCATCAAAACTAGATTTAAAATAGATAAATTAGGCTGAATCCTGAACATCCCTCCTAAAATCTCGACTTCAGTCGTGTTGAAAATTTGTGGATTATGCCTGAAATCCAGATTGGGGCCAAAAAACTAACAAATTAAAAATTTATTTTGGCCACACAAAACTCTGAGAATGACATCAGAAGCTTATTTATGGTAGCAATGAGTTGCAGAAACAACTTGCTAATGGACATTTAACAAAATTGTATGCATGTATTTATGCCTGCATTTATAATTTGGAACCGTTGTTGATTAGAGAAGATAATAAATTTATTTGTTGCATAACCATCCCATCATTGAAAAATAACAATATAAACACATTCAAATAACAAACATAAAATGGCACTCACATCTACAATGCGGGTATGTAAACTTTTGACCACAACTGTATATCATGTACATTATTTGCAGCCGAGGCAGAGGGAGAGCGTCCTAGATTTTTAACCCATCTGGGTTACAATTCTGCCCTAAAAACACAAACTACACATCAACATACCCATCCACATGCATGTAGCTGCCAGCAACATATAGTCTAATTATGCACTCAAACCGCATCCTCCCTCCTCCTGCTTCTGTCCTCTTCTCGAGTTTTCACAGCCTCTCTCCTCCCTCCATCCATCAGCCTCATTCAGCCAATTAGCAAATTAGCAATCACTCTCTGTGCACATAAATCCCAACATGGCCCAAGAGTTCTCTGAACTGCTGCAGAGCACACAGCTACTGAGAGGCCGCTCAGCCGTGACACCGAATCATCACAGCGTGTTGTATTGACAACGCTCACTTTCTGGCATCTTTCAGTTTCAACCTTGTTGACAATCACTTTAAGGGATTTTTTTTTGTGAAACAAGACGGTTTGCAAAAGTATTCATGCCTCTTGAAGTTTTCCCCACTATTTTGCAACGACTTGTATATATATCATAATGAGGATTTCATTTATGGGAAGACAATATTTTATTTATAAGTGTTTTAAAAGAGTGGTGTTTTCCCCACTATTTTGCAACGACTTGTATATATATCATAATGAGGATTTCATGAGATAGATGAACAAATTAGCATTTATTTTAAAGGGGAAGACAATATTTTATTTATAAGTGTTTTAAAAGAGTGGTGTCCACATGTTCACCCGACTTTATTCCAAAAGAGAACAAACATAAACAGACAGCAAACATAAAAGTAAAGATAAGGAGAAGTTTAAAGCAGAGTGAAATCCTAAAAATTATATCTCACGAACATCTAACCTAGCTCAGTAATCTGAAAATATCAACCGATATATGTCGATCCACCTAAATCAGATCAGCCAAAGAGAGTATTAATCAGAGAGGCAACCAAGAAGGCAACAGTAAGTCTGCAGGAGCAACAATTAGCTGTGAACTTCAGAAATCTGGTCACTGTAGAAAAGTGACCAGATTTTCTACAGTGATAATAACAGCACATAATAATCTGCAAGATTATTTGCAGAGCACATTTCATCAACAAGGCAATTCAAAGTCATCCATATAATAAAAATAACACAATAAGCAAACAAAAACCACTACATAGCAGTGGAAAAATAAAGAGAAGTAATGGAAAGTTGTAATTCAGACTAAAATTAACTATGATCTAGTTACTATTAATCAAAGACAGCTCTAAACAAATCAAATTTTAGTTTTGGTTTAAAATAACTCAGTGTTTCAGCAGCTTTGCAGTTTTCTGGAAGTTGTTCCAGATTAAAAACTGAAAGCTGCTTCTCCATGTACCAGAAACAGAAAACCTGAGAGGTTTGAAAGACTCCTACCACAACAACAACAACAACAACAACAGATCTTTAATGTATTTTGGTGCTAAGCAACTGTTATTATCAAAGCAAACTAAAAAAAGTATTTAAAAGTCTATCTTCTGAGCTATGTAGAGCCAGTGTAAAGACTTCAACCCAAATGGATTTCTGACCTACACGCAAAATGCAATGAGTGGCATATATCACCCTGAACACATCCTCCTGACAGACAGTGAAATATAGTGTTGGCAGCATAATGCTGTGGTGACCAGGTAAGGTGGTCAGAGTTAATGGGAAGGTTGATGCACCTAAACACAAAGCAATCCTTCAAAATAAACTGGTAGAGGCTAAAACTATAAGTCTAGGGTGGAGATTCACCTTCCAGCAGGTCAACAACCATAAACATTGAGTCAGAGACACCAAAAAAAGACGTGTGGATGAAAGCAGGCTCAAATCTCAATGAAAAACTGTGAACAGACATGGAAATTAATTTTTATAGATGCTTTCCATATAAAGTATTGAATAAAGTTGCATAACTCAATCAATATAGTTGCAGTCTTTTATTTGAAAGAAAAAAATATAAACCACCAATTGTTTCCACTTCCGCTGCACTACTTATCCAAATGTTAGACATCGAAGTTAAAGAATAAGAAAAATGTCAAGGTTATGAATACAACGCAGTGCATCTGGTGACCAGCAGTAATTAAAATCATTTCAGGAGATTTTTGAAGCCTCCTCTGCCTGTGGACAGGTGATGCTCTCAGCAGCTCAGTGAGTGTTATTCTGCCCCAGAGAAAGCAGGCAGAATCCCTCCTTGAGGAAACAACAAGAGAGCACATGACCGCAGCTCTGAGCCAGCTACTCTTCCCCTGGTGCGTGCTCCCTCCTCCTCCCCACATACAGCAGTGCAGAGCTGGATACCCCCCTGCGGTCATGGTGGAGCTGGGCTTAGTTCAGGCGAAGAGAAGGAGCAAGGGAGAGCAAAAAGGAAACGAGGGAGCAATGTGACGGTCCACAGCGAACAAAGAGATGCTCGGCGTCTGCACTGTCAACTCTGGCTCCAGCTGTAGTGCTGTGACGGCTCCCGCTGAAGTGAGAAACATTTGAGCTTCATCAGTCATTTTTACTCCAAGTGCCCTGCAGCAACAACAGCGAGAGACCAGGGGGGTGGGGGGGCTTGGTGCTTGTTTACCGTGACAGCTGCAGCAAGGCTGGTTGCCACGGCGGAGCAGTGGTTTTGGATAGCAGCCCTCTTGCAGCGCCGTGTGCAGATGCCGACTTAGTGAGGCACAGAGTTCAGCAAAAACACAGCTGAGGTCCTCAGCCCAGATGGTCAGAAGAGTTTGGTGGATGAAACTGAGCTAAAAGAGCCTGGAGACACAGTCCGCTCAGAAAAACCATTATGCATTTACTGAGATACGCAAACACAACATGAGACCTCCACCAACACTGAAAGATGTTCCGGAGCAGCAATCCTGATTCTGGTGCTCAGTACTACAGTCTGGTGACAGAAAAGCTACAGCCTGTGTTACATCACAACGTTTTTAAAAGTAGCAGAGGCAAGACAGACTTAAGATTGTATTCCTATGTTGTGGTATTTGTTTAATTAAGGACTAAAGTTACAATAAAAGTATTTAAAACAGTCTTTTCAGCAGTTCATCTCTCACTGCATGCAGTCAGAGAAGCCTCAGACGCAAACTTTGCTCTAAAAATAAAACTCACCTCTGTTTTACTGGGCTACTAGATAGACTGGACCAGTCTACAGCAAACAATAACTGCATTAAGTCTTTATTTATAAAAATCTATTGATGATTATTCATGCTCTTATTGATTAAAAAGTGAAATGACTTCAACACCAGTGACAGTTGCTTATGTGACCCTCTAGGAAAATTAATTTCACATCCCTGATGCAAATAAATAGACAATAACAATGCTGTCAGTTGCCAGAGGTTGCAAAGCATCATTTCCAAATTCAGTAACATAGTGATAAATCCCTGATTTATTATGATAATATGCAAACTCATACAGTTTATTGACAACCAACTAAACTGACAGGTTATGGAGAATGTTAATTAGAGAAAAAGCCAATAATCTGTTGACAACTATTACTTGTTTACTCTAAAAAGCTGGGCTTTAAGAGTGACGATTTCCATTGTCAAACAAAATCTTAAGCAGTCCCATTTTCAATGTCACATAAGTTGTATTGAGGACATGAAAGAAGGTTCACTGGCCAGATGAGGCCAACATTTTTGTACTTAGATTACATGCATACACACCATTAAACATGGTGGTGGCAATATAATGCTGCAGGATGCAGCTGGGAGCAGGGAGATGCCTGAAGTTGGAGGGAACTAGATACCAGACCTGAGTCAATGTGGGTCACATCCACCTCTTAAGATTAAGAGCTGGCGAGTATAAAAACCAGAAATCAAACATGTTTTATGTCCCATAACTCCAATATGCCTCTTTTACTTTGTAAACACAGCTTTAGTTTTTAAGCTCAGGTCTTTATTTTGCTATATCAGCATGAATTTATCAACAGAAGCTGAATTTAAGCCGATGTGCTACCGTAAAACTGTAAGAAAAAAAGCAAACTGCGTCAGGCTTGTTCTCAGAAAAATAGAAACTGGATAATCAACATATATGAGGCTGTGCTAATTCAACAATTGCTTTTGTAAAAACAGTTATTTAATTTAACTCAAATAAAGTTTAAGCAGTCAGAAATATGGATCACATTAGATTTTTTTTTCACTTCCAATGTGTTGTGTTACCAAAGACGTTAAGAATTTCACTTACAGCTTGTCATCAAAGATACAATTGGGAAATTCTGTTCAGCCACTGGTCTAGACTTCAACACCAGTGACAGTTGCTTATGTGACCCTCTAGGAAAATTAATTTCACATCCCTGATGCAAATAGATACAGGAAAACAATCCTCAGAAGCAGGACTATTATTATCAAAAGACTTGATAATATTTACAAATTTGACTGCAATAGAGACATTTTCCAAAGAAGAAAGACCAAAAGTTTCTGTCTGTAGATGCACAAAGCTTATTTTTCTCTTTGACATTCAGAAAGTGATTACCCATCACTGAGAACATAAGCGTTCTGTTTAATCTGCTGTAAAGTGGTTAGCGGTTGCAGATATTCCAGAAACAATAAGTGCTGGTCACACACTGAAGGCGCACAAATGCATATAACTACACACACCATGCTTTTACGCACAGATCAAATAGTAGAGATGAAATTTCTACATGACAGCATTATGTTTCAAATTTCATAACTCACTCAGAGCCTGAGTCACAGTGTTTACAGAACGCCTGCCATCGTGCACCCACACACAGGCCTCTCATTTCTGATCCGAAGCACAAAATGATACATGCAAGGGTGTGTGCAGTCCTCTCACAACCACACGCAATTTGCTCCACCCCTCACATACAGTGGTATCTGGTTAGAGGGCAGCAGATGCATCTCCTGGAGTCCTTGAGCAATGTTCGAATGCACCTACACACATGCCAACGTGCTCCTGGGATACCACATCTCCGAGGCATTTTGCCTCGGCGCGTTTCTTCTCACAAGGCTTTTCCAACCTGGAGAGAAGCCTGTCAATTAGCCTACGCCTCCACCAGATCTGCCAGTTTACAGGCGGACTCGAAAATGGCAAATGCTGTCCATCAAGTTGAGTGTGTGAGATGGCAAAAGTGTGTGTTTTGCTTCTTAATTTAATGGCAGGGAATCCCTCTCTGAAACGCTGCGACAAAAAAAAAAAAGAGAAAAAAGGGAAAAAAAGCAGAGTGAGGTAGTTGAAGCTGTTAAGGCAGCAGAGACGCTTTTGCTAGATTCACACCCACACAAAGCATAAATATATCAGCAAGAGGGTTGTCCCAAGAGAGATGTAAAGTAGAGGTAATTCGCTGGTCCATGCACCAATACATTAATACACATGAGCAAACATGGATATTGCTAGTTAATACGGATAAGAATAATCAAAACTCTAAGAGAAATAAAATGATTTTCTTGAATCTTTTATGTATTTAAGAACTTTAGCTACACAATTTCTATGGTATTTAATTTGAACAGATACCTATATTGAACTGAACCTTGTATTTTCCTTTGATTAAAAAGGTTCTCAGATCTTGATTTCTTTTATGGAACCGGTGCATTTCCAAGCAAGTAGGTGAGGGCAGATAATCGTCCACTTAAAGGATTCCACAGACATTAACCCATTTTTCTATCTACGACGTCAACCCTACAGCCTAAAACATCGCAGTTACAGTCATTCTAAACACAGCAAACCCAAATTAAACAATGATTAATGTTTCAAGCACTCACAGGTGTAGCACCAATAAGCAGGAGCAGAGAAAACGTTGCTGATGTGCAGCTCTTTTGCACAGCGATTGCTAATAGAATTAACGGCTCCAGCTCTCAGAAATGCAATAATTGCTATGTGGTTGTGACAGTCTTAAACTGATGCTGCTCTATTTCCATGCAGGAGCGTAATCTGACAGATACAAGTAGAATCAATGTAATGCAGTCTTCCTGATTCATATAGGTGGTAATTATTGTATTGATTCGACAAGTTTATGAAAAACGTTCAGCTCTGTCTGCTGCATCTCCAGCCCTTCACCTTGTGATGGATTGATGCAGGCTCTTTCATGCACTGGATGGCAAAGCAAAAGAAAAAACTAAGAATTTTATTGCAAACAACGTGGATCACGGTTGGATCCAATTATTTTATACTCTCAACCAAGTTTTATGCAATTTCGAAGCAATCCGGTGTCACAACTCCAAAGAAGTCTATTTGTCATGTGAGTCCATGAAAGATTTAATAAACTATAAATTAAACAACAAGCTGTTATGTCTTATTTGACAACCTTATTTTTTGTTGTCCTTTTCTTTGTGGCCTAAAACTTCTAAGCATTCAAGGCACGGTCAAAAAACACTCGAGGGTGAAAAGGGACAGTTGCAGGATTTATTCCCTCCTTGTTCTTGGGCACACTATCCATGTTTCTCTTCTTCAATAGCCAAGATTTAAGGCTTAGTACCAGGCCTTTGTAAGATTTGACTACAGGTGGTAGAGGTAACACATTCCTTAAATGAGGCATGAAAGCGTTTAAATCCTGTAAGACGTTTTCTGGGCTTTGCTGTATCTGCTGTGGTATTGGTGGGTCATACTTCCTGAAGTTGCAACCAAATCCCATCAGATTGGGAGCTGGGGGACTTTAGAGCACATCTGAGGAAAATATGACTTTTTCTGGACCTGTCTGAGTCATTCAAGTGGATTTTTGTTGTTGCTCTCTCACTGTAGGGGCAGTCGTACTACTAACACTAGCATTACCAGGGATTTCGACCTCCTCTGGGCTCCAATAGTAGAAATGTCAAATGACCCTTCTCTGGTAATTCAAGTGCTAAGCTGGAGAAGTAATTGTTCAGCGGTAAATGTAAGTAGTAAAAAGAGGGGGCAACTTCAAGAACTCCCAGGGAACCTGAAACAAGTGACGATGGCTTTCATTTGACTCTGAATAACCTTTCACTCAGTTTGTTGGAATATGTTCCAAACCCTAAATTTGATAATCAGTGGGATGCTAATTGACCATTCTGACCAGGCTAACTGGTAAAAACACAAGCTATCTACATCTATTTCCTTATGTTGTACTCACATACTGTAGCAACATGTTTACTGGTGGACGTTGTATATTGTGTGAAGGAAAGACTTAATTGATTGCATATTTTAAGAAGCACAAATAAACTTTTGGGGGTTTTTTCTCCACAGCTGTTAATATATTTCACATGCAAGGCAGCCATGTTGGATTTCAATATTGATTGCCACTGTGGACCTTTCTGGTAAAGTTATGTTACTGTTTTGTTTTTATAATATAATCAATGGGAAAAGAAGGAGGACTTACATGGAATGTTAACATGGAGTCATTTCATAGTAGCTGGAAAACATCATATTCAACCCACCACATGTAGATGCCGACCGGTGTTGTTTCATAACCACAACCTTAGATATGAATGCTGAAAAAAGAACAGAGTGTTGTAGCAAAATCCTCACAGCTGCAGTTGTGGCCAACTGATGTATCTCATTGGCCGTATGTAATTTGTTCCCTACTGATGTGAAACTTCTCATCCTTTATGGAGGTCCCTGTTACTACAATACACGTTTATTTTACAAATTCTGACCCTGGAAGGTGAACACAGTTCATGGTATGATGGAGCTGGACAGACAGACAGACAGACAGACAGGGGCAGTCCTTCTGCCTGCTGCTGCTCCTGTTGATCTCCACTTGGCAGCGTGGACTGCAGTTGAGAAGGCCGATCAATAGAGCACACTAAAGCCATTCTCACTCAGGATAAACACAGCCACGCCTGCAGACTGGCAGGACTGCTGCTGATTCCGCTGCTTCACAGGGAATCAGGGACCTAAGCGGCTTGATAACAGTGGATTGTTGTTCTCTTAAGTGCTGTTTGTTTACATATTCATGCTACGCTGTGGTGCATTACAGTGCTTGGAATATTTATTGAAAACTGAGGGCTACAAACCAACCAGATGCACAGACACAGTGGGATGGTGTTCTGGAACAATGCAGCAGTTGCAAATGATCACTTATGCATAACCTATAAAACAGTGGTCATTATTTGTGAATATCCTCTGTGCTTTTATAAGAAAAACACAAGAACAAATTTAAAAGTGTCTTTCAGTCACATTATTTCCTGCAGCTGGAGTCACTCTGGTCTGACCCGTGTTTTGATAGAAGGTCCCAGCTTCCTCCTGTCCTTTGAAAGGCGCTACATAAAGCTTTCTGGACAGCCCAGGCTGCTGTGATGGTTTTTTTTTTATATATTTATTATTTTCTGCTGTTTTTGCTGTATTCAGTTCACACCTGGTTTCCTAACTGTGTCATGCAGTCCTCTTGCTGTTTTCTGAACTTGCAAATCCAGGTTATTTTTAAGATCCTCTTCATCACATTTAGTTAGGACTGAATAAATAAACCACACTATCCTGACAAAATGTTGAATTGTATTTTTGTTTTTTGTTTTTTGCTGTAAATACAGTAGGAAAAATTAGCATTGATCACTTCAATGTTTGTCTTATTAAATATATTTCTGTTATGGCTACTGACACTAAATACACAGAATAAATCGACAACTATTCAAGTCCTTCAAACATACAAAGAAATCAAACAAGCTAGTTTGTGAATTAAGTTTTTATGTAAGAGGAAAAAGCCGTTTTTGACGGTGACAACTTTAAGGTGTCTCCTGCGTTGTGAAATCAGTGACACTGATTTCTTACCTGCATGTTTGATCTCTTGTTCTGCACAAAATGTTTTAGATTTTTTTAAAGCTTATAAAGGCTACTTTTCAGTTATTTATTTCTTTTAGATTCAAGCTGGGTGGTACACTGTGATGTTTCAGCAGCTTTATTTTCTTTCTGGAGTTTACTGCTTCCTGTGCTGCATGTTTGAGATCATTTTCTTGCCACAATTGTTTCATTTTGTTGTTTCATTATCTGAAGTGCTTTGGTACATTTCTCTAGTCCTTCGTCCTGCAGCTAAATCAAAACAGCTGCAGAACACAATGCTCCTTCTTTTCAACTTCACTTTTGGCAAGAGGTTTGAGGAGTGATGTGCAGTATCATTTTTCCTTCAAACATGGTGTGTTGAATGACAACTAAATAGCTACATTTTGGTCTGATCAGACTAGACTGTATTCTCCAAGGATTTAATTGATTTGTCTAAAATCGTCTTCCGAAAACTTTAGATGCGCTCTGGCATGCTTTTTCTTTAGCAGTGAAGTCTTGTGCAGTGTAGGCATGAAAGCCATTATATTTAAGTGCATTAGCCGTTATTTTCAAGGAACACCTCCACCTGCTGAAGTCTTTCGAAAGTTTTGAGAAATGGAAAAACTCTCCTGATTCTTCTCTTGACCTCTGTAAGAGATCTTTCAAGGAGAATCTGGTTCTGGGTGGTTTGCAATGAAATATTAAGGCCTCAGTAGAATATTCAGAAGCTTAGAAATGCCATCAGTTTGTTATACAAAAAAAAAGATCTTTAGAGGGTTATCTCCTTTTAGCGCCACCTTTTCAACTGCCCCATTGTAAGCGTATTTATTGTAAAACAAGGTTCCACTTTTTGGTTCCTGGAAGTGCTGACTTAAGCATTAGTGTACAACAGTGAAGGGATTTCTCTCTCTCTCTTTCTTTCTTTCTTTGTCTCTCTCTTCCTCTTTCTTTCTCTCTCTTTTAACTGTGATTCAGGTTTCACAGTTATGGTGGATCTGGAAGTGCAACGTACGGGAACCATTTCCATGTAAACAATGACTGTTTACCTGTAATGATACCTTCACACTTCATCCTCTGTAAGCAGCAGCCTTGATGTTGCTTTGCTGTACTTAACGTGGGTTTGTCCAGGACTGTCCTCACCTGAAAAATCCCATCAGCACCACACACACTCCCCTGCACGCGTTTGCCCCTCCCTCTTCCACCTCTTCTATATATCGCCATCCGCCTGTCCCCTCCCTCCTCCTTCCTGCACGCCTGCATCTCCTTTCTTTACCTCCTTCTCATCCGTCCCGATTATTTGCATAAATAACAAAAAACAGTGTTGTTGCATTGCCCCGTTTCCTCTTTTCTCTCCCTCCAAGCCATATCTATCTATAAATAAGCACTACCACAGCTTTCCCCACGCCTTTCTCCGCTTTCCGTGCCTCTGCCTCCCACTCACACACATATACATACTGCCAAACAGCATCATAAATCAAGGGTTGAGTGAGGATGGAGGCAGGGAAGAGAGGGGACGCAGGGAGATGCGGGGATGCACCCACACACACGCACGCACACACGCGCACGCACACACCCACACACACACAAACACACAGATTTTAATAAATATTGTCAGTGACACCTTTACCAGTATGCTATGTGCACCGCTTCCATGGGTACAGCTTTCCAAAACAAGCCACTTTCTCTCAAACACGCATACACACACCAAGAATGAAAAAAAAAGCACGCAGAACCCCCTGCATGCTTCTGCAGGACCCCCCTCTGTCTCCGCTCTCTACTCCTCCTCCCCCATCATCACCCCGGCCACCCCCTCTATTCTATCCCGCAGTCAGAGAGAGGAAAGAAGAGCTGCTTACTCAGTCTCCTGGAGCCGATGCATCCCATGGTGTATTCACAAAGGCCCTGGACACAAGCGTGGAAGTGTTGCCCAGACGCCGAGCATTCTCCTCCTCCTTCCTCCCGCGACTTTCTCCTTCTCTCTGCTTCTTCTTCTTCCTCCTCCTCCTCTGTTTTTTCCTCTTTTTACTCTGCTGTGCTCTCTCTTTTCCTCTCCCCTCCTCTTGCGCTTGCTCGATGGCTCTCTCCCTCACTCGTGCTCTCCGTCTCCAGTGCGGTGTCTTAGAAGAGATCCGGTTAGTAAGTCAGTGTGCCTGCGGGGAGCAGATTAAGACTAAATTAAGGATGCAAGACATCGCCACGATGATTTAAAACACACATATCGCGTGAAATTTTCACAGATTTCTGCCGTCATGATCACCAACAGTTTCTTACCTGCACCACTGAGCGTGTTCAGTGAGAATTTCTGCAGATCTTTCCCCTCAATTTCATCTGAGAACTGCATGCGAGATAATGAATAAAATAAAATAAAAATCAGAGAGCGTGTGCATGTATTGGGTTTCCACTGCTTGGATCGATAGCACAATGCTGAGAGTGCCAGACTGCCATTGTTGTAGATATCGCTGCACTGCTGTAATATTGTTGAGCTAAAATGGGGGATTCTCTCTCTGTCTCCCTCTCCTGCGTGCGCTCAGCCTGACAATGCACCGCAGCGGCTCTCTCCACACACTCCACCTCCCTCTCCCCCTCTTTCCCTGCCTCCCACGTCCCCACTAAAAAAAAACTGCACGTATACCCACAAGCAAAAAAAAAAAAAAGAACCACCATAGGATTCTCCTTTACAGTCAGACTGATGCAGAGTCTCTTTTATTATCATCTGAGTCATCTCTGCACCTGTCTCTCACTTTGGAGTATCTCTTCATCATTTACGCCTCCCTTCCCTCTTTATTTGACCTATCTCAAGGCAACCACGCCTAACATCGCCCATTATTACCCCTTTTGTCTCTTTCTGGTCATTTCCCTTCTCTCTTGCTGATTACAAATTAGCACTAGCTGTTTATGAGCCTTCTGCAGCCTGAAAGCTGCAGGCACAGTCTGGACAGTGAGAAAGGAGCAGAACATACCGTGGCTGTCAAAAATGTATCCATCCGTTGTTAAAATGTAATGTGTCTGCAAAGGGAAAAAAAAGATTAAATTCATCCTGTAATCAGCTGGATGTTATTAAGGATTCAGCTTCAGTGCCTTAATTGCAAGTTGGTCTTGTTATGTGTCAACTGGTTGGGTCTCTGTGAGCTCCTCAGCTGTTCTGGGAATCACCTTACATCCAGTTGAACTTCTTCCCTGGAAACAGCAATCTCAAAAATCCTGAAAACATGTTATCATCTGAAGAATAATGGACTACAACTTTTGGTCTGTTTGGCAATAAAAAAATAATAACACTGCACAAATGTTAAGAGAGAAACATACACACAGTAAAATGTGCAGCATCATGCTCTGGGGTCATTTTCCTTCAGATGGAACAAAAGTTTGAAAAGGTTGAACAAGAGAAACACCGAGCATCAGTTATGCTTGGTCCTAAATCTTCTGTTTTCTACTTTAAAGTTTAAGATGAAAATTGTTTTTATTTTTCTATATTACAGTGAAACAATGCGTACATTCAAATATGCAAAAAAATGCATTATCGTTTTGGATTAAGTGAGCTCAGCATGGAATCTAACAGATAATGTTTGTGTTTGGATGTGGTCATTTGAATCAATCACAATCTTTTACTGTGAAACGTGAGCAAATATTCCCAAATTGAACTGATAAAACTCAATCTATCTATCTATCTATCTATCTATCTATCTATCTATCTATCTATCTATCTATCTATCTATCTATCTATCTATCTATCTATCTATCTATCTATCTATCTATCTATCTATCTATCTATCTATCTATCTATCTATCTATCTATCTATCTATCTATCTATCTATCTATCTATCTATCTATCTATCTATCTATCTATATCTATCTATCTATCTATCTAACCTGGTAGGACGTGGATGTTGCATGTGTGGTCAAGTCTGTCATGTTTTGTTGATTAATGTCGGCAGAGACGAGGGAAAGGAGGAAGACCAGGACAGATGGGAGGAAGAGCAGAAGACGTTGGCAGATTGGGGGTGGGGAGTGAGAGGGGGGACTGATCTGACGGGAAGGGATGCAGGGAACAGTGAAGTCATGTGGCAGGAGAGGTGTGTGACATAAATTAGCACTCCAGAATGGACGGAGGCATCTGACGGATAAAGGGAGAGTCACTTTGGGGAGATTGAGATAGAAATGAGACGAAAGGGGGCATCGCTCTTTTTCTTTTTTTTGGCTTCAATTGAATGTGTGACTTGCCAGAAATAACAAGTCATCCAAAATCTAGCTTCTCTACGCATGCACATTGGGTTTTTATTTATTTACCATCTACCATTTCTGTTTAAAAAAATAAAATTGCATATACTTTATTGATAGGTGCAGTTGCTGCTGACAAACTGACAATTGTTATTAACCTATTCTCCACTCTTTAACTCTATTCTCCGTCCATCTGCCCGTCATTCTGAGTCAGTCAGTGTCCGATGGGCTCTAAGACATTTAAGTGAGTCACCGTATTTCCACTCAGACGTGGTTACCAATGCTTCATGCTGGCATTCTGGTGTTTTCATCCTGATCCTCATGTTTTCTACTTGTGAAGAAAAGTGAACTTACAGAGCCTTCAACATTTTTATTTATATTTTGGCAAGTTATTGAGTATAATTTACTGAGGTATTATGTGTTAGACAATCACATTTAAGTCTAAGGATCCCCCAATTTCTTTTAGTAAAGTTATTCAGACTGAATCAGATCACATGGAGAACATCTATAGATCAATCAGACTTTCAAAGGGATTTAGGTCTGGCCTTTGACTGGGCCATTCTAACATTTAAATGTGTTTTGATCAATCAATAAATAAATAAATAAATCAATTTTAGTTACAAAGCTCCCTTCATACTGAAAGCAGCTCAAAGTTCTGTTCAGACCAATAAAAACAAACAATTACCCACCCTACATGGAAAAACGTAGCCTTTTGCACCAATTCCACATTTTAAAGTTTTTTTGCAGCTTCCAATAGTTTTTGCAACTCTGACCAATTTTTTATTTTTTTTTCCCCCACCAGGGGGTCTTTTGTGGGCTCTAGTGTCCCCTGTATGACAGTAGGCTGACAGGAAAGGGGGAAGACATGCTGCAAATGTCGCCGGGTCCAGGAATTGAACCCACGACGGCCAGGATTCAAGGCCTCCAAATGTGGGTCGTGCTATCCCTTACGCCACCACAGCACGCCCCAACTCTGACCAATTTTAATAAAAGCATATCGACATCATAAAATTGCCACCACCATGTTTTACAATTTGGAAGATTTGCTCAGGGTGATTTGTCTTTCAGTGTTTTCTGCCACACAAAACGTTTTTTCATGATTGTCAAGTTTACTGGCGTTCTCATGTGACTGCAGTACCACCTGGATTATTATGAACATCTAAACAAGAACAATAATTTATTTAATCAATTATTATTCAAAAGCATGAAATACTTTAAGGAACTTAATTCATAAGAACACACGTAGTGCCCTAAAATGACTAAAATATGTATCCAAGTACTGAATTTTGTAAATGCGACTCTAATATAAAACAATTAATTTATCCTTAACTATTGAAAGCAGGAAATAAATAATTTGAATAAAAAGCAAATAAACTCCCAGATTAACTCAAAACTCTTCAAGCAAAACAAAATCAGTTCAAATAGTTTTTCTTTTTGTTTTTTTTTATAAAAACTGAGAAAGATTAACACAAATTTGCATCAAATTCATAGCATTGGTTAAAATGCCAATTGTCCTTAGCTGATAATATTATTAAAGATCCCTGCTCCCTCACCACGGATTGCTCTCTCTGCTGGCTTCTGGAAAGAGGAATCGAAGCCTCCAAAGCAGAACAGCGATAGATTCTGCAGCAGATTTCCCCTTCTGGCTGTCAGGCTGCTGTGTGATTTCTTCACATCGAGCAGAGAATGCAAAATGATTCAATAAAATTCAGTTTTTGTGTATTTACTCATGCAGTCACATGTCCACAGAAACTGGGAATGACAAACTGGTTACTATTTTCCTTTTTTTTTTTTTATTGAACAACGATTAGTTGATCTGTGACTTTTTGTACTATGTTCATATAAACTTTATTCCAGTTCTTCTTCTGCTTTCACTTTTGTTTGGTTTGGTAACCTGCCAAGTGGATTTGTTCACTATATGCAGCAATGTATCTGCAAGCTTCAGTCACCATCTTATTTTTATGTTTGTGTTCCATTTTGTTTATTTATTTTAATTAATTTTAGTGGCACTCTGTGACAGGCTAAAGAGCCTAACAACAGACCTCAATGTAATCTATGTAATGTAATGGACTGATATAAAGTAGTGGTTTAGTTCAAAGCATATCCAAACTCCAAACCTGAAGCCAAACAAGTTTGAGATATCTATTTGAAAAGCATTATATTTCTTCCTTTAACAACAAAAATATATATGTATTTTTTAATTTCAAAATGAACACTTTTACAAACCGTTCCACATGTCTGTCGTGAAATTCAACCCAACAGTTCCCTCCCCTCCTGATCCTGCTGACAAAAACAACGATCAACCCAGCGTGCTGAAAACATACCTTCACAGATGATCTCTGCCTTAGCGGAGGAATAATGACAACAACGGTCAGCTGCAGCCTTGTCAAACACACACTCACATGCTTGCAACACAATCCGCGTGTGACAACATGTTTGATTTATGACACGGCCTGCCAACGCGAGACAAGGTCAAACGCAAAGGGAAGAGATTCTTGACACTAATCTCTCTCTTGATACATCGACCGCTCGCAAAGACGGCTGCCCCTCACCGTCTTCGTCATCTGCTTCCTAACACTTACACACACTCGCACACACCCCAACAAAGCAAATTCAGTAGCATGAAACAGCCTTTCAACACATGACACAGACAACTCCTATCATGTTCCCGTCAGCACGTCTGTTGCTTTTCTATCTGCAGTAATGATGCTGAGCTGAATTAAAATGCATCACCTTCTGTTTAATGTTATCTTGGAGACACAGACATCCTTTCTGGTATCAGCCACTTTTCTTGTACCTGTCACTATCTGTGTATCAGCTCCTGGGTTCTGTGTAAATTGCAGAATAACAGTGTTAAGGCAGTCTCTTTTCAAGCAATTTAAAAATGGCTTTTATATTGAAATATTTCCCTTGAGTTTATAATATAAAGATATATATGAGTGTAGTAGGTTAGAGTCTCAACAATCAACACACAAGCTCTCTATCTTTAAATCAGTCTATCTGCAATTTATGAAATTTAGGCAACAAATGACTGCTTTTTAAATTTCAGGCAACTTTCAGAGACACCTTGTAATTTTTGGTCCATTCTAAACCAGCGATGTTACTCCCATTCCCATTTCTCCCAACAACTGTGTCACCAGAGTATCCGGCAATATATTCAGTAACTGTGCAGCTGTTGTGTAAATCTCACTTTTCTCCACATAAGAAGCCTGTTCTTTACTCTAAGGTGTAACAACATAGAAGTCAAATCATTATCTGAGGACTGGAATGTATGTGAAGTTAAAATACTGATTTGATCAGAACACAGGTGCAACCCTTCATATTATTCAGACTCAAAAAAATAAAAATAAAGACTTACGATGCTAAAGCTAATTATCAAGGTGAAATAAACTGGAAGAATGTATGGAGAAAGTGTTTTCTGATTTAATGGGCTCTGTAGACATTGGCAGATTTTTCTATTCACAGAAAAAAGAAACATCTTCAGTAAAAGAAGCAATTATCTGACCTGAATAGCTTTAGGTTCACCAACAACCCTCAGCCTGTTGACTGCCTTCTCGAGCCATCAGTCCAGCTGTGGTATGTACTCTGCTGAGTCCTTTTGTTTCAGGTTTGGGTTGTTCCTTCCATTACATATAAAACTCCAATTGCTTCATGATTCTGATGCAAAAGTGTTTACAACAGGAAACCTGTGATTCAAACCCTTCAATTTGAAGAGGACCTTTAACTGCAATTAGCCCAGAGTGGTGTGGGCCGTCTTTTAACTACATTTAAGAGGCATTATAATATAACTCCTGCCCTATCATTTCCCCTGTTTGTTTTCGGATTTATTACTCAGTCCTAAGGTTTCTATACAGCCCTGACAGAGCATAAAGGTCGAGTAACCAGAAGGTGTGAGAATAAAGTGGAGCGCTGTCCTAGCTAGTACACACTTTTAAAATTGCTTTTTAAGACCCATTTACTCTCTATGGCGCCTGATTTTATTTTTTGATGACTTCAATTTATGTCTTGCTTTGTTTTTAATAGTTGATGCATATTGCAATATTTTTTTTTGTTTACTTTATATATCTTACAGCACTTTGGTCAAAGTACGGTATTTTGTTTTAAACATATTTGACCTTGACCTTTGTAACAAAATCACTCACTCACTTTTTGATGTCGTTTTGAGTCACTAAAAGCAGCCACACCTCTAATCAATATATTCCCATTAAAAAGGCATCTTTCTCTTTTTTAAGAACGCAATCCATTTTCTGTTTAGAGCCTTGGACGGTGACAAGTTGCATATCTTGCCTCAAAAACGTGACTAAAAAGAAAAATGCCCTTTTAAATTTGTTATTTAAAACAAAACACAAAATGCACACAATTTATTTTGGTTGTGGTTGTAAATGGTCTTTAATCGGTTTCAGCTTCTAAAATGACATTTGGCTTATTTCAAAAAGGAATTCACGCACAGATGCAGATAACTGCTTTAAAAGAGGGGATTTTCCTCTTCAGTACGTCACAGTTCATTGCTTCTTTTAAACTGTTGTCTTCATTTTGTGCTCTGCTGAAGCCAACTGCTGCTGGAGTGTGTTTCTGTCCGCGGTAATTGAAACCACATGTTACAAAACTACCCGTTAGAGTGAGGGAGAAGGAAAGAATGAAAGAAAATAAAAGAGTAATGGTTCACTGGAAGTGTGAAGAGGAGTCAGGGAAATGAAAGAGAGACAGAAAAAAACGGGTGGGGAAGGATGAAGATCAAGAGTGGAGAGAGGGATTCTATGCAACGTTTGTTTTTTGAGGAGGGAAAAGTTGTAGGTTGGTGGGTGGAAACGAGGGAGAAAGATAGATGCTGTTAAGACAAAATGCTGTCCCTTGTTCTCATGTGACAAGCTTTTTATATCCAGCAGCAGTGGGAAATGATGCATGCAATTAGCTGCTGTGTTGGACTAGCGTCTGCTCCAGCATATTTATCATCCTGGGATCCTTACGTTTATGTGTAAGGGACACCCAGGCTGTGTGTTTATGTGTATTTTTACGCACTGCAGTTGCTCAAGGAAAAACCCGGCGTACAAGGAGTTCCTGAATGTCGTCTATTATTTACAATTCTCTTTCCTCCTCTCCTGCAATTACCCTAGATTCTCTCTCTCCATCTGCCCTTCTCGTCTCGACCACCACCACTGATGATGCCTCAGAGTCAGGGCTGCTTCTCAGATGTCCACTTTCCTCAACTAGCCCTGTTTGTCCTTTTTTTAGTAGCTTGTCAAAATCAATAGGTTTCCACTTTATGGTTGATGCTTGTTTGCTTGCTGTCAGAGAATGTGGGGGAATCTTACCCTGAAGGCTTATTTTCACTCTAGTCGTGTGCAGCAATGTGATGTGTGTCAGCCTGACACCTCCTGGAGGCGCAGGAGCATTGCAGCGTTAACGCATGACTTACAGTAGAAGCAGTCGGGCAACAAGAAGAACTGAAGTCTGGATTTAGAGGAACTGGCTGAGAGCCATTGAGTCAGCTGGTGACACACAGGCAGGGATTTGGTCATATTTGGTACATCCATGTTCCAAACAAATATGTTTTATACCTGAACACTTGCAGAATATTCTCATTGTATAATTCTATAAAAAAAAACAGCTTGGAGAAGTGACACCAAAGCAAAACCGAGAAGACTCCCAGCTGACGCTAAGCTCTGATATTTGGGAACCAAAAGGTTCCTCGTATAAATACAGTGCAAAAACAAAGGTGGTCCAAATAAAGTTTTATTTCAGCGAACACACATTCTTTCATCAGCAAAAGGGTACATGACTCGCTCTGTACTCCACAGAATTACTTATTTGAAACAATGTCAAGCTAAATGGAAACATCACTGCAGGAGAAAAACAAGCTGGGGTCCAAATCCAGCTGTCTGCAGGATTCAACAAGTCCAAAATGCTTCACAGTGGTACTTTGATCAGAGGGAATTTCCCAATAGTACTTTTGTATGTTAAAGTACTTTCTCTACAGTGGATTGTCTAAATATCAAACAGGCGATTTAAACTTTTTTAAATTCTCAAATATCTGCATTGTCTTGTTAAAAGAAAAATTCTGAACAACAATCTTCCATCTAGTCAGTGGCTGTACCCGCTTATCTTTTAATAAGAAGAAAAATCAAAGCATATATCCACTCAGTTTTACTTTGGCTAATTTGTATTTGTTTCTCTTGACTGAAACAAACTAAACTCATACTGAGCCATGATTTGTGTGCAGCGTCACTCCCAAGGCAAGGATGCTGGATATCTGCACCTAATGTTAGGAATTTATGACTATTTGGGTGCCAATCTGAGAATGTCTTCAATTTATGAATAAATTAAATGAATCTGGTAAGAAGAGAAAGAGAGAAATTAGGAGCACCAGGCAGACATCAATGTTTTTGTATATATTTGCATATATATTTCAGTGGCTCGTGTTTACAATGCAAATCGAACAGCTGAGATTGTAAGTGAACTCTATTTTCTATTTGAGCCACTTTTGAAGACAATTAGTTGTGTTGGGTTTCATTTAGGAGGATCAAAGTACAGGGGACAGGTAAATAACTGCATGCCACACTTTTCAGATTAAAAAATAAATAAATTGACAAAAACCATGTATTCTTTTTCTGACTTCTCATAATTATAGGTGTTTGTCTATAGCTGGTATGTCATCGTTGGTTGTTGATATATTACGCTCCTCTGCACACCCGGTCACACATCAGCTGGCTGTTTAGGAAAGCACACACACACTTTCAGCTTGAAATCCTCCCTGGATTTCAAACCTAGATGTGCAGATTTTCATGCGTTGTGATTTCCCTTCATAACTCCACAGTTGTCTATGCTTAATTTCATAGATCTGATCAATCCTGTCAAACCTCTGTGTTACGTGCCTGATGGTGAACAAAATAAGGAGCCAGTATTGAGCAATACAATTGATGTTCCTAAAAGAGCTAAACATCAGTCTCATAAAATAAGCATTTATTGCAGGATTACATTAGAGTGTCTATCGTTTCTTGCTCAGTCAAGTCTCACACAGTTGTCCAATTTTCATAGTTTTTCTGTATTAAATGTGAGCCTTCTTTTTTCTGAAATATATTTTTACTGCAACTTTCTTTTTCTCCTGGCACCTGACTTCAGATCTCCAATGCATCTAATATTCATTTAGATATTTTGTGTGGTTTAGATGCAAAGCCGAACACATTGCTGCAGGGACAGTTCTTATTTGAAAACAAGTTGGGAGGAAAGAATGATCATGAGGGTGCAGTAAATCCCATATGCAGCTGACTGTCAGAGGAACAATTATGAGCCACTGAGTTAAAACTAACAGTGGTAAGAAAAAATGGCAATCATTGTTAAAAGAATGCAATATGATTCAGGTTCATGGTTAAGTATCTGGTAGTTGTGTATAAAAATGAAAACAAACTTCCCCAGTCTGAAGTATTTCACATGGTAGAATCATATTTCCATTCACAAAGTTTTGCATGTAGGCCAAAAGGTAACTTTTTCGTCTAATATTTTACAGTATCTCCCCATGTTTGATCTCTCCCTGTAGTGTGGCAAACTCTGCTTGCTTCAAAGCTTTCCTCAAGCCACGCTTCAATGGTTTGTGAAGTCTGCAGTAATACGTATCGTGTCAACAGATACCATGAACCTCTTGGCTGCGTGTCTGATTCATGGTCCACTAACACAGACTGTCAATTTAGTTGGACAACCAAGACTTCGAAAGTTTTCAGCTGTTCGATGCTCTTCCCAGGTTTTGGTAAGTTTTGTTACCACAGTTTTGTTCTTTGGTCTTCATGATGCTGTTCTTCCACTATAACGTCCTCTGAGGCTTTCATGGAGCAGCTGTACTTCTAGTAATGTTAAGTCACCTGTACCTGTACAAACCATATAACTTACCACTTTAGCTTGTACAGGTAAAAAAGCTAGATTTACCAGAGAGCATCACAGAGTATGCAGATGAAGACTTCTAAAGTAATTATAAGAAACTGACTTAGTGAACTAGGTTTGACATTGTTTATCTATATAAGATATTTGAATCAACATATTCAGTTTTAAACAATTGTTTTGCATTAAATTCTCAGTTTTCTTGTTTTCCTTGGACAAGACAACAAATGTGTCTTTTGAAAGACAAATATAGCGAGATCTAGACTATGTGTCTGGACTGAATGGAAATAATTTGCTTGTTCATAATAAGGGCTGAGGTTATGTGAGAAGGCAATAATTTATGCCAAGGAGCTGGAAATAATAGCACAGTCTGGAACACAAACTCGGAAACCGAGGAGAGAAACCGTGAAAAAAATGCAGCAATTTTAGAGGGAAGGAGACAAAAATTTGGCACATTAGTGAGGGAGGGGTGAGGGAACTGTTCATTCCAAGGCCTGGCTGCATTCCAGCCTGTCTGGCTCTGAATCTGATGGCCTCCTGCTTTTTCTTTACCTTTACAGAGCCTAAGAAGTGCTTTCTCACTGCATGGTCCGAACTTTAATCACAGCGCACCACACAGAGCTTCAAGCTGGAAACCCGAGGAGCAGATTGCTTACTTCCCTCACCTGTGAATTAGAAAACAATCTTGTAAAGTAAGGAGGAAAATCCAGAACAGCAAACAAAGACCTGTTCTTCTATATCACTGGCTGGAGAAACCGCAGACAAGATAAGACCAGTCACTCTCGACTGTAAGCTCACTACGTTTTCCTTGGAAGGCACGGACTGGAAATGGAAACGGCAAGAAACTGGAAACATTCCTGTCGTGGCACAATAGGCTATCAAAGACCCCCGGTGACCACTCCCTGCAGCTCGCAGACATGACCCCACGCAGCAGCAGGTTACACAACAGAGGCTTGCCGGAGCTCAGCCCAGAGTTTACGCACACTTTCCCAACATGAGTGGAGCGTGGCTCTGCTGTGTCTGAACATGAATCTCAAGTGGTGATGTGGGCTTAGATAGTAGATTTATTTCCTCATTCACAGTCCTTTATTCCCACAGTTGTATTTTATTCAGATTTTACGTTGAACACAAAATGGAACAAGACTGTGACGTGAGAGAAAAAGGAAGGCGTGGTCTTCTCTATTTTTTTATAATTATTAAAAATCTGAAAAGTGTGGCATGTTGTCTATAGTTGGTCACTTTACTCTGAAACCCCTAAATGACCACTCTCCAGACCGTCATCTGAGAACAGAGAGAGCATGGTACCACAGCAAACCTAACAACACATGGCCATTAATCAGAACAACAGCCAAGATCCACAGCTCAGGTCAGAGAATCTGTTGCCAGGACAAATATTCAACAAATCTGGACTTTATTGAAGAAGACTAAGAAGAATTAATTATAAAAAGTCCAATATCTTGTTTAGCTGTTTAAAATGCAAAAAAACTTGAGGCGTTAGTGGGGGTTTACTGTACAGCATATCAATGACTCTAAATATGCAGCTAAAGCTACAATGGAAGGATTAAATTAAGAACACTTTATGTTAGAATGACCCAGTCAATGCCTTGATTTAATTCCAATTGGTAAAATTAGTAAGATTGGTACGATTGGTAAGATTACACAAACCACAGGAGACTTGATAGCAATCGGTGGTTTTGCAAACAATTGATTCTGCAAAGTTTAAACAAAGACATTTTTCAGGGTTTTTTTGTTTGCAGATTTTGAAAACTATGACTCATTTTGAACCGATTTAAACAACGTGCACTATTTTGAGTTGCTCTGTTGCATAAAGTGCTTCAAGCAACTTCATTTTTGTTTTTTATTAACTGTAAGCCGTAATTATGAAAATTACAAGATAAAAAGCTTGTATTTTAATTGGGGTAATTAATCTACTTAACATATGGGTTACACCTTTTATATAAACTTTATTTTTTACAATATTGAACTTTTCCATGATATTATAACTTTAGGAGCTGAACTTAAAACGTTTTAGTCTTTTTTAATGTACGGTGGTTCTTGAGCAATCTTCTTCTAACTTATCCAAAATCCTAAAATGCAGAACAAAATACGGATTTTTTTTTTTTTTTGGTTCCCCACCAGGGGGTCCTTTTTGTGGGCTCTGTCTCTTGTGTCCCTTATACCACAGTAGGCTCACAGGAAAGGGGGAAGACATGCGGGAAATGTCGTCGGGTCCGGGAATCGAGCCCGCGACGGCCGCGTCGGGGACTGAGGGCCTCCAGGCGTGGGGCGCGCTACCCTCTACACCACCGGAGCACACCCCAAAATATGGATTTTAAGAAGTGGTATTATTTCAACTCAAAAAATGTGCAAGTTGGCTAAAAAAATGGTTTCATGAAGGCCTCAGTCATCGCCATTTTGATACTCAGTACCAACAATGAACCAGCAATTACTGCACCTCTAACAGGCGATACCAGTCAAAGGTAGTGACCAGATAAGTGAAAAGGATGTGAGGTGTGTTCGCGTGTGTGTGAGTAGGACATAGAGTGAGACATACGGCTGGCTTACAGGATGGGCGGTGTCTCACATTAACACCAGGCTAAAGGTGACAACATCCTTATTATGAAGAGGAGTCTGCAAACAGTTTTATATAGTTAATTTGTCATTATTCATCACGCGAAGGAGGGGTTTGGAGTAAAATGCAAAAAATGCTGAGGAACTTTTTGAGAGTAGATAAAAGCAAAAATAGTTTCCACAGTCCATGCTGAGTGGAACATACTTTCTTCAGCCACTGTACCTCCTTTTGTTTAAAGCCCTGACCGCTTTCTGAGTCTGTATCTAATCAAGTCCCCATTATCTCCCCCTCTCCGGGCTCCCTCATTCCCCCAGCCTGACCTTACATGGAGAGGTAAGGGGGTTGATGTCATTGAATGAAGAATGCTGTAAGAATCCAGAGAGAAAGGAGAGAGCTGGAGGAGAAGAACAAGGAAGGGGAGGAGGAGGAGGAGGAGGAGGAGGAGGAGGAAGAGCAGAAGGAGAAGGAAGGGGTTCTGACTGGACCGTTTATGAGCACATATACAGAACAGGGAAAGACGGAGAGATAGAGGGGTGTTGTTTACACAGAAATACACAAGTCCTGAGCCAAAGTCAGACGAGAAAGAACTTGTTTGGGAGGACGGTGTCATTCCTTTTCCAGGCTGAAAAACTCAGGGGGAGGGTCTAGTAGCCAGAGAGAGGAAGAGAGAAAGAGAAGTTGGTATTACAGATACAAGCTCCAACCTCTTACTCATTCTGGACCGAGAAGAGGAAAAAGAACAAAAGGAAGAGAGAGGGGAAGTTAAAGTGAGATCCATACCGCAGCTGTAATAACAGGGTAAGCTTTTTTCTAGTGAATCATTCAGTAACATAGGAATTGTTGTCTTATGGATCAGATTGCAACAGGTTACCTAATAAGGTAAAGTCTCCATAGAGATGGAACAGATTTTCAGGTTCTGATACGTCAATGAAATGTCATCTTTGTGGAAATAGGTGCTTTGGATCTACCTCCAAGCAGCGTTTTCTAATGGAGCGTACAGTAAGCTCATAGTGGTGGGTGGTGTTTCTGGGACTATCTGTCTTTTCAGTGGATAAGAACAAATCTTCCTGAATATGCTGTGTAGTCTCATGGCTACGGTAAGCCATATGTGTAAATATTCAAGAACTAGTCCCTCCACTAGTTATATATTTGCTTACACAAGTTAAAAAACATTGTCTTTTCACTTTTTACTGTTTGCAGCTTGATTAACTAGTGAAAGCACATGTCTTGGGACACTAAAGTCCCAAATAGTAGGCTTTTTTTGTGCAATAGTTGACCATTAGACCAATCTAGTCACTACCATAAAAGTTGACCACATGTTCAAAATCCTAACGTGACCTTTTCAACACCATCTCCTCTGATTCATTTACATATGATCCTTAAATGTGCAAGAGTTAACTAATTATAATCTAAATAGTCAATTAGCGTAACTTAAAAATGCACTTATTGACAGAAGCTTTTAGTCATGCAAGATAAATACTGGAACTACACAAATGTCAACTAATTAACCAGTGCATATTTCAGACTTGTAAGCTACACTTTGTTGATTTGTGTGATTTCTAGGCTCTACAAATCAGTTTTCTGAATTTCTAGGTTGTGCTAGTTGACTGTGTATACATATGAGGACATTTAGTAAAATGTCCTCATATAAAGCATGCTATTTTTTCAGTATTTGATTGTCAACTGGCGCATCAGAAAGCATAAAAGTTTGCATTTTCTGAAACTAGAATGGTCTACCAGTGAAACTTTTTGGTGCATAAATGATACCTTTGGTGACAATCTTCCTCTCTGCCTGATATATTTTGTTTTTTATAATCAAAGTCATTTCACAAGTCAAAACTGTGTTTTAAAGAAACTGTAATTGTTGATTGAATGATTAATTCCGTCCTGATTTCACTTGCCTGTATTTTGTGGATTTCATGCTTAGCACAATTTTATGTACACTTTAAACTTGTGCAACAAGGTGACCAACCAGCATGAGCAAATTACTGACCCCCAGGTGCTCAAGTTCTGGTTCGACAAATTATTTTGTCGAACCAGAACCATGTAGTAAAACTAGCAGGCGACCGCTATCAAGAGTATCAGAGTATATACACAAACAGCCTGCCGTACAACACGGTGATGGGCACCGACGATTAAGAAATGGCTATGCGGAAGCTCCGACAGGAAGGCCAGCTTAAAAGAAAAAGACGTTGTAGATGCTAGGCCGGTAGTCATGCTGCTGGATTTAATAATTAAGAGCTTACATCACTAAATCAGATGACAGCGCAGTTAAGAGAAACCAGTGACTTTTCCATATGAGGTAAAGGGGGGGAAATAGGGCGGCGTTAACCACCGAAGAGCGTGAATCGAGTGGAAACGTGGTGGGGTGTGTGCAGCCTCAGAGTGCTCCGACCTGCTACCGTTACTGTAGGTGGAAATCAGTGGTTTAATTGATCGGTCCGAACCCGAAGGTAGAGGTGAGTGTCTTCTATTCTTCAGACCTCGGTTAAAATGTAGCTTTGTGAAAGAACACAGATGCCGTTGTCACGGTTACGCTTTTCAAAGGTAGACTTAACACTAACGATTAATTTTAATCATTAAAAAAATAGAACGCAGCGTTAGCTTTGCTAGCCTGCCCGCTTCAGCTAATAAACGTTGGCTTTGAATCACCTCTGCGTTTAATAATAACATTTGCTCCTTTTTATCTGCAGTGTTTTTCACCACGCTGACAGGCTTTGATTACTGTCAGATTAATCCAGGGGTTGTTGGAATGCTACGTTCATAATCTATGGAGACGTTTTAAAACGCTGAACAGCTTTAGCTGAGTCCATTGGCTGTTCTAGACTGTCACAAATAACCAAATAGTATTAAATACAACTTCATCTACAATGTATGTTCATTTTCTGCCAGTGTTAACAGTGGAATCGTAATAATAAAGGTTTGTATAATTTCAGTAAATTCATTTCCTGTCAAACTTCCTGTCATTGCACCAAACTCTTTTTAAAGGGAGGTTTGGTTGTCAGCCAATGAAGACCAGGTATATGTAGATTATTTTTCTTTTGCCTCCTCCTTTGGAGGGTTTGATAGCAGAAACTCTGTATCCCATCTCAATCTATCTCTGGCATCTTCCTCTGCCGCAGTACTACATCCACAAACCTTCTCTGTGGTTTTCTCGTTCTCCTCCCTCCCCGCAACTTCGTATTCAAAATCTTTTGCCCAATATATCCTCCATCACTCCTCTGGACATGCTCAAACATTGGTTCCCTGAATTTGTTTTCAAATTAATGACAAACTAATTTCTAATCTTTTCTATTGTCTGTCACTCCTAATAAAAACCAATATGTGCAGTGTCAATATTTTACTTGCAGTAGATAACTTTCATTCCTAGAGACTTATCCTGACAGAAGGACCAAAGTCCAAAGCAGACTATCATCTTAAAGCAACTCTAACGTCAAAAACGTCGCAGTATTTCATGTAAATACTATTTTATTAACTTTGTTTATGTTTCCATTAGGTGATTACAAACACAGAAGGCAGTGATTATTTATGCAAGAAAGATAGGCAAGACTTGGTGCACCTCCAGTGATCTTTCTGTGTGAAATATGTTGCGAGAACAGAACATGTAAAGCATTTTGTATTAACTGATTTAAATCTAAAGTAGCTAAAAAGCATAACTTATTTGCTTAATGCAATTTATTTTTTTAAGACTATGCATCTCCTCCAACCTCCATCTAACTTGTTTACATAATGATCCCTTGTTTACATAATACGCAGGTAATTGTTTAAAGGTTTATAAAGTAGCTTTTCATTAAACCACTATGGTTTTCCTTCTTTTCTTTAAGACTGGGCTTCTAAGAATGTTGAAGTCTAGATTGCTCCTCTTTGCTTTGAGGCTAGACATTACCTTCAGTCTCAAAGACCAAACTATTTTTATGTATAGTAAATTAATATGCAAGTAGTTAAAGAAATCTCAACCTATTCCTGAAGGTTGAAACTGCAGTTTCAGTTCATTTTTTTGTGTCAACATCTTGTAAATATTCCCGTTTCACCCTCACAGAGACGTTTATTGTCCTTGACTTTTGTCTCCACCATAACTCTCCTCTTTTTTTCACCTCCTGTGCGCTCCACATTGCATTGGATGATTAACCCCAAGTGCTCAAGTTCAAACACTATCAGTACCGCTACATCTAGCATGTTTTCTCTTCCATCCGTCTCCGTCTCATTCACACACTTGTAATCTGTCTTGCTTCTCTTGTCTTTTATTCGTATCATTAATGGGTAGACTTTAAGATATGCAACTATGCAGAGTCTGACTTCAAGTGAACTTGAACATATTTAGTAAATGTCAATTGTGGTGACACAAGTTGGCAAATGGTGCAAACAGAAATAAGCTATCTTGAAAATGTAGATAGAGTTCAGGGATGCCTCATGAGTTTTAGTAATCTCTCCATTAACTGGCTGATTGCGATGTTGAGATTACATGTCATTTGTTATCAATAATTAGAATATTTCAGGAAAAAACAACTGGCCTGTCTCTCAACTGCAGACTATGCAACTGTATTGGAGTGATTATTGTGAAGTTGTTCATTAAACTCCGATATTTATTTGGCTTTTTTACTTAGCTAGTTCATATAATGGGTATAGTACATCTGTTTGTTTGTTTTTTGTCTGCTGAATATGGAGTGTTTGTTATGAATGTTTAATATCAAGACATTTTGCCGTTTCTGTGCTTTTTGTATTTCTGCCCATATTGATGTAGTAAATGGATGCTTTAACCTCTGTGGTTAAAAATGACCATTGTAGAAGGGCTTGAGGTTTGTCTTTTGTTTTATTAACTATCAAGATTGTAAATACAGGTCAATTTTCTTGCAGCTCTTAGAGCCACAGATTACTTTTCACTCTTACCCCGACCCTAGTAAACAGATGCCTGTGTAGGTTTATGGTTTCATGTCTTTGTAAATACTATGTATACTTCTATCTAAACCAAATTGGCTAAAGCACTGGATGTTGTGTATTCTGATTGGCTAATCACGTCGTCATAGTCGCAGACAATCATTTTTGGTCTGATTCACTAGCTTCACACATTTTCCTCACATTTTCTTAACTAATTTATCTATTCTAATGTTGGGGGGAAAATAAAGCTTTTGCAGGATTTTACAGTAAGAACCGGAAGATTAGAGGGAATTTAAGCTTTCAGAGATGCAGTATTTTAGGAAAGGATTTCTCCAGCTTTGGCATTGTCAAATTCTTTTGAGACTCAATCCAGGGCTGCCGTAAACAAAATGTGTCCAAGAACACTTTACTTTGAGAAGCTTCCGATATGAGGCACTGGATCTGTTGTTGCACATCCATTATCCCAGTACTCAGGGTACCTCAATACTCTCCTGTTTTATTTGGTTGGGGAGTCACATAAAACATGTTGACACAAACAGTGAGTACCTCTGCTCCTGGCTAGGGTAATAAGAAATTCTCCTTAATTGTAGCTTTCATCAGTCATAACACACAAGTTATTTCAGAGCATCTCCCTGGTCCGCTGCTTGGATTTAGTCTGTTGGAATCTTGTGACTCTGCGTTGGCCTTCATTACACTCTGTGTTGGTGTAAGCAGACAGAGGGGAGGAGCTGTGTGATACAGGATCCAGTAGCTGACGTTACAAGGTTTGAGATGTCTGCTTTAATGAATGTGAATAGAAATACCGCATAGGCACACAATACATACCCAGTGACCTGTAAGACTGGGCTCAAAAGGGCTGTTTGTCCAGGCAGTAGTGACCCCCGGCCTAGACAGGCTTTCCCAGAAACCGTGTGTTATTAACATTAGAACAATGGGGGGTTTCAACAGCCGCACACTAGCCACTGATACTGGAAGAAATAACTGAAAATACTGTCACAAATTAAAATTTAATATAACTAGATATTTATAAATAGTTCTTTTCTGATATTGTGTTTTTTTCCTATGTATAAATAATTGGAAACATTATAACTTCAAGATAACCTCAGTGTTAAACTTATTTTTGTTTTGTTCTCTTATATTTCCTAATTTATTTGGAGTATTTAGCTATTTTTATGGTTCATGTAGTCACCAGATTCTTTCTGTCAATCAGTTTTATTCTAAGAACAGCTTTTACGAGCATCCTAAAGACTACTGTGATGCTGTTTAGTCATCTTCAGTCACACAGCTGAAACCAGGTCTTTACACTAAATAAACCTTAGATCAACATTATCATAAGGTCTTTTGCTTTTATTCTGGAGTTAGAATACACATTTCATACCAGAACGCGTTCATCTCTGCGGTATAAAACATACGCCACTGACAAAGCCATCCAGGTTTTCATGAAAGGATAGTGATCTCAGGGCATATAAATGTGTGAATTTAAATTAAGTACTAAAAAAAATTCTTACTCTATAATTATTCTGGAATTTAGCAAATGGAAATAATTTCGATAATCCTAAACGACCTGAAACAGAAAGGTGTGGTCTGATTTATTATCAGACATTGACGGAGGAAAAGGATGTACAATTTATAGGATTTACGAAACAGAAACAGAAGGTGTTTGTATTCAAACCCTGTTGAGGTACAGTTTTCCAGTTTGTGAAAACTGACTGTTCTGGCTCTGTGGTTTCAGTTTGGGGGCCCTTCAGAAAGCCTCTTGAATCCATCCCCCATTACAGCTGTAGGGTAGCTATGATTGAATGCAGTCTCGAGTGATGTCATTCAGTTCAAGTAAGTGGGTGAGACTTGAATTAGAGGTTGAGGAAGGAGATTAGAAAAAAAACACAAGAGTTATGCTCTGCCACAGAACGTTAATCTGCATCTCCAGTTGTAGAAGGAAACCACAATGTCAGACATTTTCTGTTCATTATAGGAATTAAAATAACAGAGTAGAGCTACAAAGAATTTGGGAGAGTCGATTACATGGCAGTGGAAAAGACAAAAACGGTGATGTCATTGAGTTGCTGTGCCAGAAATGTTCTTCAGCAGCGGGTCTCCTCTGAGGCATCAGGTTTCATGATACATTTGTAAGACCGTCTGAGGTTGAGTGTAGCTGATCTCACCAGTTTGAATCCCTTTGGACTGTATTGTGGGGGAAGATGAAACCTTGCCACAAGTTATCATTCTTGTTGAATAATTAAGAGGACTTTTGTCTCTTGGAGACAAAGAGGCTTCAGTACTCTAATTACAGAACCAAATCACAGTCGGCACTATCCCTGTTAAGCACTCGCCTATAATAGATTTAAGTGTACTGGCTGGAGTGCTCTGTTGATAGAAGTCCTCTTCATTTTAAATCAAGTAGGTCTTTATACAGAACACGTTGACAACAGCTTTACAAGCTGGTGCTCAGCACCTGTCCTCTATTCCTTTTTGCTAATTTCACCTTTGTGCATTTATTTTCCAACAATTCTACAGATGCATATTTAACTAAAACTTCAGGAAAAACTTGATTTACTGCATTCATCTTCATTTTTGATGATTGTGGCTTACAGCTTATGAAACCCCAAAATTCCTTGTGATCACAATTAACCAACATTTTCCTCACTGTTTCTTATTTTCAAATGCCACAGTGGACTTTACAATCTTGATGGCTAAAGTCTAACAAATTAGTTGTGGTTAGATGCTGAAAGTCTATCCAGGTGACCAAATATATTACTGGAAAGAAAAGCCTTTTCATGCCCAGCCATTGAAATACAACTTGCCACGTATTGCATTCAATCAGTTCTTTAATTGTGATTTTACAGATATTGATATTGTTAGAATTCTGATTAGTTCTGAAGCTATCATTTTTGGTATAGACATGTTGAGCCACTAAAAAGTATGTCCATTTTCCGAGGTTTCTTTTCCATAAGTTATTGCATTGTTGTAGTGTAGCATGTAGGTGATCAGCTTGTGGTTCTGCTGAGGTTTTAAGAAAACCGGGGCTGCTATAGTAGTGATCTTCAGGTCATCTGCATTGTTGGGTTTGGTGTCTCTCAGCATCTTCTTGACAATACCCCATAGACTCTTTATAGGGTTCAGGTCAGGCAAGTTTGCTGTCGACCCAACTATAGAGATACCACGCCAAATCCTGCTAGAAATGAAATCAGCTGCTCCATAAAGCTCGTCAGAAGAAGAAGACATTAGTTTGTTCAAGGAAATTTCAGAGAATGGTGATTCAGCAGACTCCCACAAATTTCTCAAAGGTTACATTCAAAATGATTGAATGTTCTCTCAAACTTTCAAATAAGCACACGTGTGGAAACAGTTAAAAGGTGGCACTTTAAAAAAGGATTTCAAATTCAAGGATTATAGAAAAGGCCTGCTTATAAAGGTACCCAAAAACAGGTGAAAGTTATAAATGCCTTAGTGTTTGAGGAAGTATGGCGCATATTTGCGCACGTTATCACCTTGGAAGTTCCTCATTATCAGTTATGATGACATAAGGTTTGTTGTCCGTTCCAGTGTTTAGACTGGAGCAGAAGGTAGGATTAAAGCAAGTCTCTTCCCCAAAGTTGACTTGAATTGCACTGTTTCCAGATGTTTAACCTAAAACATATTTCCAGATGTTAAACTCACGAGTTAAAGTACTGCAATTAATTCCTTGTATAATTGTAGTTATAGCAAGTTGGTGCTGCGAGTTGCCAAGTGGTGGACATTTGAGGAACCAATATTTCTAAAATTCCATGATTCATTGTAGGAACTCTTACCCAATGTCCTGACACTATGCATCAGCTGACACGCCTGTGAAACAACTTGGCTTTAGCTTGGACATATATGGTTAAAACTGTTTTTTGATGAATGCTGACATGGAGAACAAACTCTCCTTTGAACTGTACGGTTTTATTTTTGCTCTGAGAACTTGGAAGAGTTGAGTGTGTCCCATTAACATATTGCTTTTTGCTTTCTTGAGAAAGAATGCTTCCAAGGTCCTTACTCTGTTTACCGACATTAAGAAAACCCTGATGAGTAATTTATTTTCTTTTGCCACCCTCTAAAGCCCTGTGTTGAAACTCCTCACTTGTAAAGCGTCTTGGGGTGACTTTTGTTGTGTGCTGGTGTAACATGAATAAACCTAATTGGCCACACCTGAGGGGGACAGTTTTCTTGTAAGTCAAAAAAATATGTTGTCTTACAGTTATTCAAGTTTTCACAGTTGTTTTTTTTTTTTGTTGTTGTTTTTTCTAGTTTTATTTTTTGTTACATTTGCTATACATCCAATATTCACACATTAATGGTAGCGCTTCTAACATTCTTGGATATTAATATTTAGTTGGTTAAGCAATTTACTCCAACTCCCATGCAGCACAATAATGGGCCTTTCTGCGCATAAGATGAATAGTGTTTCAAATGGATTTAATATGGAACTTGGACCAGAAAGGCAAACTTCATGCACTAAATATGCAGATAACTACGTAATCTACATTCATCTACATGTAATAGACATTCAGTAGTGACTCTCTGAACCCCTGTGTCTGGTTACCAAGCTCTGGTACTCTGGTCACACTCATATAAAATGCTTTGTGCTGTTGTTTGCAATTATGAATGACTGAAAATGGCCCCTTTTTTTTAGTGACTCTCATTTAAGGGAACATTGGTGTTGATTTGCTTGAGCTAAGATAGAACATAAATATAATTATGTTGACCTCACATTGACTAATTCTTTCCATCTGTCCACTCATTCTTTCTCTGGTAGTGACCGTGGCATTCATCAGGTATTATTTGTCAAAAGCTTCATTGAAACTCAAGATCCTGTTTCTGACTTTTGACCGTTCTAGTTTACCTCCTCTGTGATGTTGTGTTGTAATCTGTTGCTATGTGGAAGTGCAGGCAGTTTCCTGAGCGGATGTCTGTGTCCACATGTGGGTTTTGGTGGTACTGAAGAGTTAGATTGGGCAACCGTACAAACAACCCCGCTTCTGGGAAAAGTTTATGCAGGCGTTCTTCACAGCAGCATATTCAAACTCCCCAGGTTTTCTTGAAGGTGTCATCAAAATGATAACAACTTGTTTAACCACCAGCATGTTTGCTACAACTTTTTTCCCTCTCTCTCTCTCTCTTTATGATGTGACTCGCATGAAAATGTCTTGATGATTTGGTTATGATCATTACTTATGGAAAGTGGTTGTTCTCAGAAACGGTACTATTGCTGAGCTTGTAAACGGCCAGGTGCTACATATTGTAAATTATCTCCAGCATCTGGGAGTTTATAAGCCAATTAAAGACCATTTCACACAATTTTTTTTTCTCACTTCATTGGAAACTGTCTGCATTTTTAGGTAACTCTAACCTGAGAGATGGTTCATATTTCCTTTTTATTATGCTCTTTTAATTAAAGTACAAAATTTTATGACACTGGAAGGCTTATTACTTTTATGTTAGCTGTCAAGACACTTTTAACCAAGATAATAAATTAATATCTGGAACAATCTTGAGGTATGATGACATGAGTAACTTTTTTTTTCATTTCAAAATGCAACAAATGGACAAACCTCATCATTTTCAATGCATTCCCAACATCTTTTCTTAACGTTTGAGTTGTGCTGGTGATGCAGCCTCTAAAGCTGGTATGCATTAGTGTGCAGTTTGCGTGCCAAATGTTTCACTGATGCGTCATCCCCACTGATCTCACAGCTCTACGCCTGACGTGTATATTCTCCAGAGGAATGCAAACCCTGTGACATTTGTCAGCTGATAAATATTGGTTTAACCTTCGGGTGTGAGCAGTCTGAGCTCACCTCCAGTCTGCCGCTGTGAGATGAATTAAATAATCCTGCGTGTTTATTGGTTGCTTATTTTGTTTCTCGCCGTTCGTCCTCAGATAAATCCACAAAATGGACGACTCCAACAGCAGCAAGCCGCTTGTGGTGACATCGTCTCTGAACTTCAAAGTCACCACTCCGTCTTTCTACAACCAGCCCAAGAAATTTGCTTCTGTGGCTCCGCCGAGGCCCAAAAGTCAAACCCCTCCCTCGGCCCCATCACCGACACCAGTAGGGACAGCTGTGATTGGTCGAGTTGGAGACATGCCTCCACCGCCCTCGTCGCTCTCTGATGGTATTTGCATTATTTAATCTCTCTTTTCCCCATGGCAGCTTCTTTTTTCAATACTTCTTGTGTGTGGTTGGATAATTGACACAGCATGTACACATAACATTTGTAAATATACAAGAAAATTACACAGGCTTGAGACTGGGATAAATGCAAGTTGGATGTTTCCATTCTGTAAACGTTGGGCATTCCTTTAGTTTTCTTTTGTTATGTTTGTTTTCCTGTGTTTTGCTAGCAACGGTTATTTTTATAGAGAATTTTACAAATCCTTACAGTTTGTGGTGGAAACTTTGGGCTCCTGTACACTGGTAATGTCATCAACCAATCGGCATACACAATGTTCCCCAGTCTTTTATTGTACAGTTGTGTTGTCTGGCCCAACCCTGCTGCAGAGAACAAACTCGTACAGTAACTTGAGTTCCCTACGAGCGTGCGAGCCACTGGTTCAACACTGAGACCAGAAAGAGGAAGAAACTCTTCCCGCCTTTACACTTCTAGACTATAAGAAGCATTTTTTTTTTTTTTAAGTATTTGCATTTTTTATTTTTTATTTTAAGCTTCCAGTAAACAGGTTTAAGAGTTGAATTCCTTTGAATAAATCATATCTTTGAGATCAATATATTTAAATTTTATTATTTTTGTATTAAAATATGTCAATCACTCTGATATAGAACTAGATGACCATGCAATGAAAACATACTGTGTGGTATGGCCCCTGATGTCTGGTTTTAATCAACCCCTTCTCATTTTTATCAGACTTCCCACCCCCTCCTCCTCCTCCACTGGATGACGATCTGCCAGCCCCTCCCCCTGAATGCAACATCCCACCTCCTGCCTCCGATGCTCCCGCTTTTCCTGCTCCACCTCCAGTGGCCGATGACCTCCCCCTCCCAGTTCCCCCTGAGGAGGCGGCCTGTCCACCCAGCTGTCCCTCTCCCCCGCCACCCCCACCACCTCCACCTCTTCCTGCTTCCAGTTCAAGTTTTCCAAATGCTGCTGGGAACTCACAGGTGAGTCGCATGGCTTCAGTCACTGGAGCCTGAACGGGTGTTTTATCAGTCTGTAGACTGGAAAGCATTGGTTTAAGTTATTCAGCCTGGAGATTTTCTGTCTTGATTTATTTATTTATTTTTTTTATTTTTTTTTTACCCGACAACTAATGTTAGGTCATGGATGGATTATTGTATGGAAATACATTTTAAATGCATATATACCCTTTTTAAATAAACAGATTTTGTTAAACACTTGAATAAAATACAACCTAAGTAAACCAAGCAAATACAATGGAAGTAATATGTATCCATAGATTTGTCCTTTTTCAAACTTTTTGTCACAATTATTCTCTAATCATTTCTCTAATTGGAATATTCATACTATTTAAGCACTTTCACACTTTACAGTCACAAACTTCGATGCATTTTAGACCAACACAAAGGGGAGCATAATTGCTAAGTGAAAAATAAATAGTTCATATCTTTAAAAGTCTTCAAAAATATCTGAAGTGTTGTGTGCATTTGTATTCTGCTCACCTGAGTCAGTTCTTTGCAGAATCACCTTTGACTATAAATTTACAGCTCTTGGTGTTATTTTCTAGCAGATATAGAGGCTAGAATCTCTGTCCAATCTTCTTTGCAAAACAGCTGAAGCTCAAAGTGATTGGAAAACATCTCTTCCATTTTCAAGTCTTTCCAACTTCTTTCCAGTTTCAGATGATGGATTAAGCAGCTCAAAGCTCGTCTTTCTTTAGAGTTCTCCACGTTATTCCTGACCTCTGTTGTGTCCTTTGGTTTGTTGCACTGGATCTAAAGTGCTATGAGATTAAGGGAGACTCGACGCAGATTCACACCACACTTTTCAGATAAAGACAAATTTTATTTTATTTTCATTATAAATAAATGCTGGTTGTTCTCAAAAGACAAAATTTTAGTGACCAAGTAGTTTTTGATACAAATTAAAATCTGGCCAGGAATTAGGCTGCTTTATTGGATGACTTTTGTTTCTATGCAGTTTTCTCCTTAATAAATTCAAGAAAACTAAAGGCTGTAATCTGACAAGATGTTCTGTTTGCTTGTGTGTTTTCTTTCTTATCTGTGCATATTTTATATCACTGTTATTAATGTGAGCCAAAAATATTGTAACGAATAACTATTTTACTGACAAATATTGAAGACAAACTTTACTCTACGGAAGTCGGCCCCTGTTTTATGCTTAATTTATTTTCTTAGCCATTTGCAGAGCAGCTTGTATCTTTTCTAGTGATGATTATTTTTCTCTGATCAACCTATTCTCAATTAGCCAGGTTTCTTCTTGCCACTCGATGGCCGTAAACTCTGTGGGAAATACCTGCATTGATCTAACCCAGTGGTGTCAAGCTACATTCCTCAAAGGTGGATGTCATGCAGATTTTAGTTGAGTCTCTGCTCTGATTAAATGTTTGAATTGCTTACTCAGTATTCCATTAAATTCTGCAGAGGCCTGGTAAACATTGCTTTATTAAAACTGTTTAACCAGGAAAGTATCTTAATCATGCAACATATTCCACCATTGAGGGCAAATTTTTAGGAACCACTATGTTTCCTAAAATCCTAATTTTGTGTGTAAATTTGAATTATTATCATTCATAAATGACTATTCTTGAGTCAATAAATGTACTTTTTCTCATTTTCACCTTTTTCATTCCTTCATCAGAGACAAATGGAGAAACAGACGAGCTTTGACAATAAACTTGGTTCTCTGACTGCGATGTTGTCTGATATGGATACTAGAGGATCTTTCAGTCCCAAGGTACATTGCACAGACAATAGGGGGTTTCTCTAAAATGCTTAAGAAACAGCAGGAATTGATGTTTAAGCTCCAGCAAAATAAAGGGAAACGGAGAAGTAAAAGGGCAGCACGCTCAATAGCAATTGTTTGGAGATTTTCAAAAATCAGTCATCTGCTCAGCTGGAAAGCTCATGAAGGGAAATGCACACATGACTCACAAGATTGAAAGAGGAAAACCAAAAAAAAGTTACTGGTGATTCATACTGAGAGAGGATCTTCATGCGGAAAGGAAGAGTGATGCACAGTGAGGTGAACTGAGAGCGTTAGGGTGTGATTGAGCCAGAGTGTGCTGCCAGAGTCTCAGTAAGAGGGCCATAAATGGAGTGTTTTATCTGACTGGGAGGTACTGAATCACTGTAGAATAACATTGGCCCTGAACCACAAAATAAATGTCAGAAAGATAAAGTACTTCTGATAAGCTCAAAGTGTGAGGCTCTTTTAGGTTTTTAGTTTAATCAGTGAATCAGATTTAGTATAATAAAGGTGTCTGCTTGAAGTGTGTTAGTAAGGGGGGTTTACACAGCCAATATTAACTTTCCTGTGCTGAATTTTAAATGTGGTAAATAGAAATTTAACTCCAATAGCTTTAATATGAAAGGAGACCTATTATGCAAACTTGACATTTTGTGTATTTTTGTACTCCCATTTGGGTTTCTACACCTTCTAAGACCAACCCAAATGCTTAAAAAACACTTAGCCATTAATAAGTTGAATAAGTTTAAGGTTTTTGGTGTCTGGAAAATGAGCTGTTTCAAAAAAATTGCAGACTTAATGTCACAAATCAGCAGGCACTGCCCATTACCTTGCAGCTCCAGCACATTTGGTCAGCTGTTATTACAGCTGTATAAGCTGTACAATGTTTCCTAGAAAAGACAAGTGTTTCATTGTTGACTTGCCATCCAGAAACCACCTGCTGCATTCTTGTTGGTTGTGCAGGAGTCTCCAGTTCTGCTTTTCAAAGATTTACGGTTGTATAACTGCGCATCTGTTTGCAGCCATTTTCACATGCAAGTGTAAATGTTGAGTTTGGGGCAGGGGTGGGCAGCAGCAGATTATTTGGATTTAAAGTGACAAGACGCCATAAAACAGCTCATTCTGGAAATGGACTCAAAATGAGCATAACTGACGAGACTGAAATCTCATCTAAAAATTATTTGTGTAGCCTATAGACGTATTCTAACCTGTTCAAGGAAGCATAATTGTTCACCTTTAAAAACATAACTTTTTAGTGTATAAATTCAGGGTTTTGTTGTTGATGATCATCCACAGGTACCAAGTCAGTATTCATCTGCACCAGCACCCAAGCCTCCAGGGGCTCCACCAACTGCTCCCAAACCTGCCCTCTCTTTCCTTCCACCTCCTGAGATGGGAGACCGGCCCCCTCCTGCTCCCTGGGCGGAGGAACTCAAGGCCAGAACGAACCCCAGTGCCCAGTCTTTCACTAAGCCGCCCGCCGTGGCTCCAAAGTTTGGAGGGAGGATGACGACGTCAGCCTCTTCACTGGCGCAAAAGATCAACCAGAACCTGAACCAAACAGGCGCCCCAGTAAACAGCGCACCAGGAAAGAGCGCACCAAAACCTTCTCCTCCCACAGCCACCATCTCCTTCCCGCCACCACCAGCAGCTCCACCAGGACCTCCTGCTCCACCAAATAACGCTACTGTTCCTGTAGCACCTCATCACATAAAGACTTCTCCTTTTGGGAGTCAGGGGAATGCAAACCAAAACCTTCCTGCTGCTGTGCCTCCTCCTCAACCCAAGGCTATGATGTCTCCATCATCCTCCTTCAGCCAGCCAATGAAAACAAGCCCTTCGTCAACGGTAGGTTCCTGCTTTTTGCTTTGGATGTACTGTTCAACAAACCGTAGCCTGTCTAGGTCCTGGACCCCTAGTAGAAATCCTTGAGATAAACCCGTCTTTTTATTGCAGTGAAATAATCTCTCACTAAATAATCCCATTTTTCTAACGGTGAAATTTGCAGAGAGGTTGTGTGTGATGGCAAGTTAATTTGAGGTCCTCATCTAGCATTGTTAATCACAATTTCAGTTTTGAATCATGTCTTACTAAGATTGTGCCACCCTAAGGAGTGGCAACCACTGCATTAGTTGTCACTCCAGCACTTTTTGTGACATCCAATTAAACAGAAGAGTATGATTGGAAAATGTAGCAGCTTTGGATATGTAACTGCATCACACATACATCGACGACTATCATGAATGTGCTCGGATTAAAAGTTGAACTTTACCATGTATTTTACTGCAACTTAAAGATTGATTTTTAAAACTCTTCACACAGCTTTACTAGGGTGATCAATAAATGTTGTGCATGCTGTGCTTTAGTCATACTAGCTATAAGGTAGGAATGTAGTGATGCCTAAAACTCACAAGATGAGATGAGATTTTAATAACACTTGAGAAAACTTCACAACATCAAAGTTATCCCGTAAAAAACCTTTTTTCTGCCACAAAAATCAACAAAGTCTTTATTTTTCTCAGATTTTTTTTGTCTCTTGAGACTTTTTGTCAGTGTTTCAACTGTGCCTGGTCTGCAGTAAAACCCATTTCCCTGCTGATATTAATAGAATGTTCTGTGATTGTGATGTTGCTCAATGCACTTCTAGACGTCCAGCCATTGGTTATTAAAGCAACGCTGTCTGCCTCCTGCGGAGTCTGAACAACTTTCAGTTCTTAAATGTTGTTCATGTTTCCTCTGTTATGCTTTTGCAATTTATTATTTCTGCCAAAAATATAAATAGCTGCCAAAAAGTGATTTAAGGATAGTCGGAACATCTTCTCTTACAAGTTCATCAGGAGAAGCTATGCTCGCTGCAGCTGGCTAGTTCTCATAAGACAGTTGTCACCTCCACCAGGAACAATATCACATGATCTTCTATGACGAGATCTGGTTGCCCCACTACTATTATGTATTTTTTTGCCAGTGACTGTATTTAAATAATGTTTGAGCAGAAATTCAGTTGTGTTTTAGTCATAATGTATAAAACTACCAAAGCGCCATTTGTACTTCATGCGTTTTTCTGTTTTGGTGGGGACAGCCGTCACCTCCTGGCCCAGTTTCCGTTCCTGGCGGTGGCGTCCCACTAAACATGAAGGAAGTGGAGGAGCTGGAGAGAATGACCCAGGACTTCATAAAAAACATGGACAAACAAGCCCCCATCGTCACCTCACCTCCAACAGGTACAACTGTGTTTCACAAACAGAGTCATTAATCACTCCTCTCTTCTCGTGCAGCTATTTTCCATGCTGATTAGAAAATCATTAAACCTTATGTCTGCTTCATACCGTGATTATCAGTACTAATGGAGATGAATGGCAGATGTCACCCTTATTCACTGCAGTCATTAAGCAGCTTTTGATTAAATGTTTTGGAACACCATCAAGCAGGAGATTTATCAATATTTTCTATAAACTGTTTTGAATAATTCCACATTTTTTGGAGTGTTTTAAAGCAGCAGATGTGTATCTTCTGAAGAGTTTAAATGAGCCTACTGCATCTGCGCCCGGCAGTTTGCGACACTAAAAACAACCAGTGGTGATTAGAAGCTCATCTGTCAATGAAGAATGCTTTTATTCTACTTGTTTGAACATCTTCTGGTTTTTCTTCAGAGGTTTGTGGGAAGTGTGGTGAGGCTCTGTCCCGTACGCAGCCAGCGGTGAGGGCCATGGACAAACTCTTCCACTCCAACTGCTTCTGTTGCATGAGCTGCCATCGCCCCCTGCAGGGCATGCAGTTCTATGACAGGGACGGCGCACCACAATGTGAAGACTGTTATGTGGTGAGGAAGCACAGTTCATATGCAGCACAAACAAATGAGTTGATGTATCAACTCTTATGTGAAATTAAAATGTAGCAGGCTAGGGGGGAAAAAAAAGTCAAAAGGTTAATGTAATCATTTTTGCTTTTGCAACATAATAGGCCCCACTTTATGAAGCTCTTATGTTTGTAAAAACGGCTAAATTCTCAGCACATTTAGTATCATTCTTGAGTTTCCTTGTTTAATTTTATTTTTGCTTGTTAGAATTCCCTGGCCGTCTGCTCTCGGTGTGGGGAGAGAATCACTGACCGTGTGCTGAAGGCTGTGGGACAGTGTTTCCATGCCCACTGTTTCCGCTGCAGCACCTGCTCCTGTGTACTGGAGGGTGCACCATTCATCACTGACGACAACAACAATCCCTACTGTGTGCAGGATTACCACAGGTGCCTGAAATCTCATACAACAGTAATACATTGTTATGTGCTTTTGGTGGGCGTGGGGAGATTCTTATGAAAAAGACGTGTGTGGTTAGTTGAATTTGCCATAGATATTGTGGAAAGCAGCTGAAACATGAAGACATAGGATTCAAATTTGAGATGTTACAATTAGGATTTTTTTTTTTTTGTCTCTGACACAAATGTTATTTAAATCAGTTATTGGCTATCTTTGTGTTTTATATTGTTTTACTGTGAATTCACGAGAAATAACCAACACCCTGTGTGTCGCTTCCTGGCAGACGTTTCTCTCCTTTGTGTGTGAGCTGTAATGAACCCATCATTCCCGACCCCGGCAGTGAGGAAACGGTCAGAGTAGTGGCCCTCGATAAAAACTTCCACCTCAAGTGTTACCGCTGTGAGGTAAGGCGTTTGATAATCGGCATCTCTTTTGAACAGAACCGTATTCTGGAGGAAGTTAAACATGTTGTTCGCTCCACAGGACTGCACTCGCCCTCTCTCCATTGAGGCAGATGAAAACGGCTGTTACCCGCTGGACGGCAAGATCCTGTGCATGAAGTGCCACACCAAGCGAGCCAAGCAGGCCGCGCAGTGATTGGCTGCTGTCGCCTCTCTCAGTTAAACTATGAACCAAATCCAAAAGCACAGGATTAATTCAGCTGCCGATTTGCCTTTGCAACAGGGCTTTGTTTAGTTTATTGTGCGCAGGTGTGTTTGTCTGTGTGAGAATGTAATGCATCGTTTCAAAAAAAAGGAAAGTATGTTTGCATGCAGATTCAGTGTAGTATTCCTCTCGTCTTTGACCACTTTATCCAGTGCAGAGGTAATGTTCTGCACTGAATGAAAGCCCCTGTGTATTATTGCAAATCTGCAAAGCTCCAGTCATCCACCTAGCTTTTTATTATGTGTAGACTACAGCAGAGTTTAGTGTGCCAAATCAATGTTTACGCTTAAAATTACAGCAGAACTTGCACAAGAGCCATCTGATAAATCTAAAGTTGCCTTTCTCTGTCTCTTTCCTAAAAATTGTAAATAAGACCAAGAACTGAAATATTTCCATTTTAAGACCTTCGCCTGGTTTCTTTTCCCCGACGCTTTCTAACTTTATTGGATCCACAACTGATTTGTTAGAGATCCATCGATTTGAAATATGTGGTTGACTTCCAAGCACCGATTTTTGTAAACCGTTGCTCATCTGAGTTTTAACAGATTCTGAGTTCTTTTTTTTTTAAGAACCATAAATAACAGCATTCAAAGTATTTTTTTTTCCAAGCCTTCTCACTGCTATTAGCCATAACTTGTTTATATTGGGAGCAGAGGCAGTGTCACCATTTGTGAGAGCAGTTGCTGTTCAACAGGATGTTGTCAATTTTAAATAGGATGTTGGCACCTGTACCATGGTTACCTTGACTTTTTGGGCATTCCCTAGAAAATCTAGATCTTAAACGTCTATCTCGCATTCTCTAACAGCATGTCAGAGGCTCAGAAGTATAAACATTACTGTTACACATTTAGTATTCCTCTTATTGTATAACATTGGTTCTGTCTGTTCCCCTTTGCCAACTTTACAAAATATTCCCCAGGTTGGAACAAATAGACGTCCACCTGTGTAGGGTTTGTTGTTGTACTTGAAAGTCGGGTACAGAATAATCAAAACAGCAGTAATATGAAATGACCAGCATTTAGCCCAAGTGTAGCTTTCTGTTGTGGCAACCTCTATGGACAGTCGACAAATCTGTGGAAAATAGTTTCATTCTATAAAATAGCTTCTTTCCTTCATGTTATGAGCTTTTCCTCTGATTTTACCTCAGTGGATGTAATTTCTAATTTCTCACGCTGAAGATTTTTGTTGCTGCTACAACCTGGTAGCGCGTAGGTGTGGTGCATTCACTCATCAAAAAAAACATCCGATTTTTCTGTCTCCATGCTGAAAAAACAGCAAATTTCTCAGTGCACCTCTAAGATTTGAATAAGACGTATCAGCAACCTGATCATTAAAAGTTTGTCCTTGCAAAATATGTTAATATGCTTGTATCAACTAATTTACTAGAGACACTTAAAATCAGTGAATGTTGCTATGAGCTTTCGCTGTGAATTCCTCAATTTTGAGGCATGCATTTGACTTGCGCCTCTGCATTCTCTTTAGTTAATGTGTGTAAGGGCAGATTTATTTAGTTAACTTACTCCACAACAGAAAAGAGCTGAATAAAGTATTTTTAGATGCGTGTTTTTTTGTTTTTTTTTCTGATGAACAATTGGGCGAACACAAGTTTGCCACGCAGAGACAGAAATGTGTAATAGCAGACCGGCTATGTCAGCAGCATGGCTGAAATAGGACCTGTAATGTATTCTTGCACAGTGCCATAGTGAACTTAAATAGTGTTCTATCTTCACTTTGACTCAGAACTGTCCCTGCACATAATCATTTTTTAAATAAAAACCAGTATAAATCTATAGTAGCTTTAACAGCGAGCATTTCTCAAGGTCTTCAATGTAATTTATGGATCTAAGGTTAAAAAATGATAATGTGTGTCTGAGCATAATAGAACTGTAAAAGCAGTTGGATTTCACAAAGGTGTCTCATCAGATGGCAAAATTGAACTCTGATCAGATTTCATATTTGGCATTTCTATTGTTCAGTTTTGTTCTATAATTGTTGTGAATATTTTTGTTTTTCAGCCTTTTACACTTGAGTTTGTTCTTGTCGATTACATAAATGTTATTCCTACTCTACTGCAATGATAAAATTCAACACTTTCATTTTGGCAATGTTCCTATGCCAGTATTCCACTGTATTCCATTGATATTTTTTTTGTTTTTTGTTTTTTTCTTTCCCGTAAACCTTGTGTGCTGTTGTGGAAAATAATTTCTGAGTAAGAAAATCGTTCGTTGCGCTTGAATTGAGCCTGGTGCAGCGAAATACCAGAATGAACTCAAGATGATACTGATGCATGCTTTACTCCTGGTATTATGTCTTCTGTATTATGCAGCAATGTTTTTTAACTTTGTTCCCATGTCTTTGCCATCACTGTGTGTTTTAGGTATGACGTTTCAGTGACTTTGCATTACATTGTGCATCATTGTATTACCTGTGAATGCCTTGTCTTTACATATAGCTTTTTTTATACATTTGATACATAAGAATGTGTTAAAATATCATTTAGCCTTGGCCCCTTCTTATTTTCTGGCTGTATCAAAAGATCAAATTAAAAACAAATACTTATTGCCAAATGTTTGTGCATATTTTCTGCTTTTTTTGAATGTTTATTTTTGACAAGTGTCCAGTTTACTCTCCACGTGACATCAGTGAAACTTGTTTTCTGTCAGAATGGGACCTCCAGGCCGCTCTATCAGTTCCTCCCAGCCATGTGCTGCACTGATAATGACGATAGCAAACGTGCGTGTGCAACGCGTAGAGGTCCTTTCCAGGAAGACAAACTTACCTCCCACTTAAGGCAATGTGTAAGCAGAAGCGATGTGTTAGTGTTTACTCACCAATCACAGCTCTCTGTCCTGACACTCTTTAATACGGCAGACAGAAAAGAAAAACATGTTCTGCTGTTGTCGAAAACAAAAAGTAATCCCTGTCCATGGAGAGCAGAGGGGTACTCCCTGCTTTATTTGGATTTTGAAGAGGTGAAGACGGAACCTGCAGACTTGTTTTTATCGGAGAGTCGGATGAGGAAAGGGAGTGATGGAAAAGAGATACGGAGCAGAGATGACAGCACTTTGACGCAGCGGGAGCAGGAGGTGCGTGTGAAACCTAAACGCCACGACAGCGACAGAAACCGGGCAAGAATGAGTCAAACTTCAATCGAGCTTCAGGTAAAGTCATGTGTGCCAATAACGCTGCTTGGTAATAAGGTACGAACCAACTTCTGCAAGTCCGTCTGCCGTGTTCAATGGGGAAAAAGTTGATTTGGAAAAACACCTGACGACCACTACCAATACGTCATCAGCAGAAAACTTGTAATCTAGAGCAAAATTTTACTTTGACAAAAGTAATATTTTTTACAAATTTGTGCTTTCAAAACTTATTTTAAGAGCAAAATATATTTTGAAAATATGACATTTCTGAAAAAATAAAAAAAATAAAAAAGGAAATGCTACATAATGCTATAAAAGAAAGATGAGATTAAATGGAAAGCAGTCAACATTAGCTATAGTGTCAAATTTTTTTAAGAGGTTAAATAAACTCACTTGGGTGCGGTCCAACACTTCCCTGAAGAGTCGTGAACAAAAACAATAGGTCAGCAATTTTTAGTATGTTATTTTCAACGTATATTACTTAAAATTTGAGAATTGTTGAAATTCTGTCTATAATATAAACAAAATACACAAATCGAAACTCGGAAAAACAGCATGACATTATTGTGCTTCAGAAAGCGTAAAGTAAAACAAATGGCCATATTGTGCTGTAAAAATTACTGCAGAGACTGAAACAGCTCAACTTGGCAAATATCAGGTGCAACTTTACTTGTGTCCTGTTAACTGCATGTTTCATTTTTATTATTGCCACTTCTTGTGAAAATGAACAAAAATGTCTTACAATTAATCCGTCGCCATTGCAGTAACCTGATCCCACACACAATGTCTTTATGTTTTGGGAAATCTATATTTTAGTTTGAGAAAATATATATAGTAGTGGGGAAAAAAATTGTTAAATTATTAAAAATACTGGTTGGATTTTTCTCCAACTGGTACCTCAAGCAATTTCTATTAAATATATAGTACTGATTTCCTTAAGGTATGCTTCAAACCTATCAGTTTCTTAATCTACAGGTAACCTATGACTTCCTGTTTCTCTGAAGAGAAAATATGACATTTCTTATTTCTCTTTGCCACTCTTCACAATGAAAAAGAGAAGAAAACAAAGCAGGTCTAGGTAAGATGTGTGTTGATCACAGGTCATAAAATGGTCACAGGAAAATAGCTTCTCAAAACTGGCTCAAATTTGAAATGAGTTATAATTTGAAAGACTAAACCAATTGGAACATTTCTGGTCTACCATCACAAATGTAAACTTGTTGGGTTTAACTTGAATTGTGTGCTTTGACCTACTTTGAAGCATGGTGGAAGATTTGTGATGCTGTGGGGTAAATTCTCGTCTTATAACCCTTTAAGCCATTTTAGAATGAATTGCAACTCCTTGACATACCAGAACATTTTAACTAAAAATCTGGTGGAAGGACTAAAGCACTGTAGAAACGGCAGCAGACAATTTGAACATGTAGGAAGTTATGAAAATGCATTACTGCAACAGGAAGAACCGTCCCTTTGCACGAGATGTATTTTCAATTGGACATAATAAAAAATGCTTTCACCTAAACCAGTCCTTTAGAGCTCTGGCTTTGAAATGCATCTCTACTCACACCTGACTGAAATGACTGATTTACCTCTCGGCATGCCTTCATGTTCTGCAGGAGCCCAGTAATAAATTGTTAATTTTATTCTTGCGTGTTAGAACTGGGATATTTTTAGACGGGAAATCTCGAGACATGGAAGTTGAGACACTATTAACAGGTATTTTTTCTGAATTTTCTTGTTTAGCGCCGTGCGTCTCTCCATTAACTCCAACCAGGTTCCCTGTTCCTGTTGAAACGTGTCCCTGCTACATAATGCTGCCTCTGCTATGTATTGCAGTGTGGATAGAAACAAAGGAACCAATCCTCCCCTTTCAGACTCATAACTTCACTTCAACATTATGCTTTTTTACATTGGTGTCAAGTGTTCTGTAATTTCATGGCTTCCCACACTTGAAAATGAGGACTTGAAGAGACTTTCACCTAATCTTTTTTGTTTTCACTAGTGAGTGTGACTCAATGAAGAGGTGATAAACCTACAAAACATGTATGTATGTTAAAAAAATTAAACATACATTTTAGACATTTAGTTTAACGTCAATAATTTATCTTAATGACCAATTTAATTTTTAACCTTAGACATACATTTCTTTCACAATTTTAACCATGAATTCAAGAATTATATTATTGAATTCTGTGTTTTGGTGAATCAAACAAATCTAAACATTTTAGAATTACATTTTTTTTTTCTTTTCCTCAGGACAAAGGTTTTTACATTAAATATCTTAAATATACATTTAATAGAGCCAAACTATAAAACCGAGCAGTGCAAACTGTTCCTTCCAAAATTCTGCATTTATTTTTCTCAAATGCAAAACCAAAGTCAAATTACATTTCAACCGAGTCCAGTGAACGGCTTACAGCTGAGGCGGAGGCTGTAGCCCTAGTCCTTATTTAATCTGAGTCATTTTCCCATGAAATGCTGCTTTGGAGACTGTTTGCCTTCCTCAGCTCTGTTGCAAAACCAGCCAAATGTTTGGTGGATTGCTTATATTACCTGAGTTGATGTTCTGCTGATTGGACCAGATTTTTTTCACCTGTTGAGAAGTCCTGCAGAGTGGCACACTGGTGTGTGTGTTCATGCACCCACATCTGAACCCATGAGCAGATCTGCGCAACAGTTGGTCTGTTGCATAAAATCCCAATGAAAGTACAAAGAAGTTTGTGTTTCATCATGGAAATGTTGTGAATGCTTTTGCAAGTCAGTGTAAGTTTGGAATGTTACCATAGATTTTCTTACAGTTTTGTTTCCTTCCCCCTCTTGCAGCCTCAGCAATCGGACCGCTCAAAGTCTCGCCCAGAACCCGAGAGCCGGCTACAGCCTCCGCCTCAGCTGCAGCTGATAGAACAACCTCAGCATTTGCTCCAGCAACAGAACCCACTCCAGCCTGGGCAACAACAACTATTAAACACTGAGCGTCAAGAAAAGTTGGTGTGGGTAACACCTCAGAGACTGTTTGGTCTTCTTCTGGTATTTTTTATAGGAATTGCCATTCTGGGGCTAGCCTACTACCTTCACCACGTTCTGCACACAGGGAGTGGGAACAATGCAGCAAACGGTAGGCCTCCAGAACCAATCATGAACAACAAATTAAAATGGATTACCAACTTGTCTAACTGTCCTTTCACTGTGTCCTACAGTAACCCCGTGTGTTTCTACCGCATGTCAGTGGGCTGCTGCTCGTCTGTCCATGTCCACTGACCCCTTCACCGAGCCCTGTGATTACTTTGTGTCCATGTGTGGTTCAAAAAGACTCCAGCTCAAAAGCAAAGGGAGACAAAGAAGTCACGGTATACCGGGTCATTCACAAAACCCAATTGAAAGGTTAGCAGAAACGGACAAACAAAATAAAACAGAACATAGAAGACTGGGAGAAGATACGACTCTGAGCCGAAAAACTCTCCTGCTGCAGTATCTCAGAGGGATTTTAGGTAGGAAACAATCTGAAGCTTTTTGTAATTTCTAATATGTGCAGCTGGTTGATTTATTGATCTGGTTATGGTGCACTTGGGAAACTCTGAGGGGAAAATTACTGTGCTTAGATATTGGAGGAAACTGTAGATACAGATAATGCAGGAGAGTTTAGAGAGCATAATGGTTGAGATGATGGAGGAAACACTGAAGAGGATGATTCTCCTGCTTTAATCCTTGAAGCAAGAGATGAGGCTGGAAACAACAACGTGGAACCCACTGGAAACTAACTAACTTCAGGCAGAAAAGAAAGCAAGCATTGAACAGTCTCCCAAAGAAAGAGTGTGTGTTGTCAACCAGACCTTCAAAAGGATAAATCAAGGCTCTGAGATTGGTGGGGAGGAATGGAGTTTGTGCTGAATCTATGTAATCAAACTAGCGACTGTGGGGAGGGCTGTAAGTGTTTGGGCTGAAAGCTTGAAGACGGCTGTGGGTGCTGGGGGTACGGCAAGATCCAATTTGTCCCCCGTAAAGGGGACCAAGGTTCCTGATAACACAGAGTGAGACATGTTATTTTTTGCCTCCTGGCCAAGATATGTGAACAATGCAATCATTGTTCACATGGATCCTCTGCTGGGTCCATGTGAACAGATCCATCTGTCATGTTAAGTGGAGCAGGCCCAAACATTGGCATGAGGGAGGCAGAATCATATCAAGATTCGGCCTGATATAAAAATTCACATTTTCTACATTTTTGTGTTTCCACTTGTGTCTAAGCTCCTCCAAAAAAAAAAAAAAAAAACAGCCCAAACGCAGGAGTCTCTACTAATGCTTCTCAAAGACATATGGTTGTATAATTTTGCATCTGTTTGCAGTCAATTTAACGTGAGTGTAGACTTTGGGTTGGAGGGCATGGCCAGCAGCAGCTCAGTTTCGGCTCATTCTGAAAGGAACTCAAAATATTCAGAACTGACCAGACTAAAATCCCATCATCTAAGAATGATTTTGGGCAAAATAATAATAATAATAATAATAACGTGATGAACATATTTTGAATAGCCCATGGACCTATCCTAAGATATTCAAGGACGCATAATAGGTCACCTTTAATGAAAATGCAAAAGCATGCTTTCAAAAACCAGAAGCGTCACAAAGAAAGAAACATCAGGTTGACAAATTAGTGTTTTATTGCCATGCATTGTATTGGAGTTACAAAATAATACATAGGTTGAATGGAGTAAGGTAGCATGGCAAATTATGCTTTAATGGAGTTGTGGTGATGTTTCACCAAAATAAATATAAAAAATGTTTAAGATATGGAAAAACTCACTTGGATACCAGAAAAATCTACATAAACTAAAGGAGGAAAGAGGAAAGAGGACACACATATCTTTATATTCAGGGGTTTTAATCAGTTCAATGACAACAAGTATATAAAATTATACATCTTGGTATGCAGACTATTTCACCAATTTTGTTTTGAATGAATGATTTAATCTCAGTGGCTCAGTGAATTATTGTATTCAGTGACAAAGTGAAAAGTCCCATGTTCATCAGCTTTCTGCTCAGTCAGTAGCTACAGACCTCCAAAATGTGATAAAACCATTAGATTAACTAAACAGCCGTGCATAGAGAGCTTCATGGAATAGGTTTCCATGACTAAGCAGCTGCTGCCAAGCAGTAATTACCAAGTGTAATGCAAAATGTTTAATACAGAAGAGAGGAGTGAATCATACTGCTCTGGACATTAGAGGAGTGTAACCTTGTAGAAGCAAAGTGTGGACCAACACTACATAGTGCTTTTGCATTAAAGTTAATGTGTGTATGTAAAACCAAAACATCCAATCGTTCTGGCAATATATTGTATAATCACCTCTGTGGTCATGACTTCATAGGATATGTGGTTAGTAGACAAGGCTTGGAGCATCACCTCCTCAGTACCATTCATTCTTTTATACATGGTGATTGCAGCTTTAAATGTGTTTCTTTGACACTAAATGGAGAGATTGACCAGGATAAAGATTTAATAATAATCGGATTAAATCTTGTCTATCTGTCTGCCAGAGACCAACCAAAGTTCAAGCAGCTCAGCAGTTCAGAAGACTAAAGACTTCTACCATTCCTGCTTAGACACCAGATCTCTGGAAGCTGTGGGGGCAGAGCCATTTCTCAGACTCATCCAGAAGGTATGAGCATGGTGTGTCTTTTAAAACGCGTTTCAAGACAGTTTATTATGTAACTGATAGGATCTTTGTAGTGGTGGTTGCATCCTTGTTTCAGTCGTTAAGCACAAAAGAATCTGAGAAAAGTGTCACCACAATATCAGATTGTCAAACCAACTGTGTTCCAACCTTTTATATTAGAAAATTTGATAATTTTCTCTTCGTAAAATATTTCACAACATGAGGAAACAAAGCTAATCAATTATTCCCCACGTCATAGACTTCAGATCTAAAATCTCAGCCAGCCCACCCAGTCAATCCAATTGTATGACTGCGTTTATTATCCTCTTTCTTCCTTTTGTCAAATTTCTCTCTGTGTATCTGTATACAGTTGGGAGGCTGGGCTGTGTCTGGACAGTGGAATAGGACTGATTTCAACTACACCCTGGGTGTGTTAATGAGAGAATATGGGACGTTTCCATTCTTCAACCTCTACGTAGGCAAAGACCCGAATGAAGCTGCCAGCAACGGGACAAAGAGATACATTCAGGCCAGTGTCTTAATTATCTGATATTTATACCCAAATGTTTTAGAGTGCAGCAAAAATACAGTAAGTCTGTTAGAGTAATTTTGGAGTTGATGTAAACGAAGTGAGAACGATGTCATTGTCTTAACTCGAGTATTCATCCTCTTATTAACAGATTGATCAGCCGGATCTGTTGATCCCAATTGAGTGGAACAGCAAAAAGCAAACGTCAGGAGCTAAAACTGAGGTTGGGCATTCATGTCTTAATTCCTGCGGTAGATATTTCCCAGATGAAAGTTGATGTTTAATCTAACAGAGTATATTTGAATGCAGACTTTACGTCCCTTCCTGGCATCATGTCAGAGCTACCTGGCTTTCCTGGGATCCCCGCCATCCATGAGGATGCTCCACGTTGGCACGTTCATCTCTCTGTCCTCAGAGCTCGCAGTCGCCGCTTCACCTCTGCAGTACCGCCTGTCAAAGGGACAGCTCTATCAGCGAATGACAATAAGAGATCTGCAGGTACAAGTCCGGTCTGCTCTGCCTGTGTTTCATTGTTTCAAACAGTTAATGATTCTGTTAAACACAGAGAAAGTCCACAATGAGGGTTAGATTGACTACTGTTTCAATTCAGGAAATAATTTTCAAAGCTTTAAGACTTAAACTTATTCTTATTATATATCCTTTGACATATTTTTACAGGCGTTCAGGCAGGACAACATCTGAGTGCAGCACACCACATGTTGGAGATCCACGATAACATTTGCATTGGATACATTTTTAAGGTTAATTTAAGGAGTCATCAAGGATATTTTAAAAGGATTTGGTGAAAGCAGTTTATATATGTGTGTAAGGTCAGATGTGAACAGATAATACAAGTAAACAACATAACTACAACACTTTACCAAATATATATAATTTTTACAATATAAAACTTAACTTTTTACTTGCAGTAAGGAATGTTCATATATTACCACAGGGTAAAGTACTTCGAGTAACAACATCTTAAAAAAAATCCACCTTAAAACTTTTAAACCAATACCAGTGGAACCAATGACTTCTTTCTCTGGAAAGATAATTTTACAGATAAAAATAAATACTCTCCCACAGAGCCAGGCCCCTGCTATCGACTGGTTGGGCTGTCTGCAGGCTGCTTTCCATCCTCTGTCCCTCACAGAAGACGATCATGTCCTCCTACACAACTTACCTTACATCATCCAAATGTCCCGCATCATCAACGAATGGTTGCATAAGCCTGAAATGAGTAACAGGTAATATTAAGTTATTAAAACAGGACCTTTCTATCTCAGAGTGCTTTTTTTAAAATCCTGTCTTGCCACTTTGTTGGGCGAAGCGGTACTCTTCACACCTTTATGGTCCTGAATCTGTTGCACACCCTGATGCCCGCCATGGATTCCAGATTTTCAGAAACGGCAAAGAATTATTCTCTGGCACTGGGGAACATTGAAGAGGTCAGTCAGCATGACTTGGTCCAAAACAAAAGCAGAAGTGTAAATGGATTAATTGTGTTGGGACTTTTTAACCAGGAAGTCCCTCGCTGGAAACACTGCCTACTGGAGACCGAAAGAGGATTTGATTCAGTTCTCACACATCTTCTCAGTGAGACGGCTGCACGTCGAGAGGTGAAGTGACACATAACACAAACTGAACTCATTAAATGATTTAAATCTCCATCTAACACAGTTTGCATTCCCCCCAATAACAGACAGAAGAAATTATTGAAAACGTCTTTTTTGCCTTCATTTCCAAAATAACGGATCTCAGGTGGAAAGATCAAAAGTCTTTTCAGCGTTTCATTGACAAGGTGAAAAGGAAACAGGAATTTCTAGATTTGAATTGGTCTGCATCTTGTTTACAGTTTTAAAATTATTGGAGCTTTTCTTTCTGCAGGTTTACTCCTCACCTCCAAGACTATTGTCCTCAAAGGAGATTTCTAATGAAGATGATCTTGACCTATTATTCTCTGAGGTATACAACAGAATAAAAAAAAACCTCTAATTCTTTAGTATTTATTTCTAAGTAACCAGCTGTTGTTGTTATCTGTGCCTATGGTGTATCACATAAAATCCCTCCAAAAATCTGTGGGTTTGGTTGTGGTTGAAATCTTTCAAAATAGAAAGAGGTTTGAGGGTTAAAAGTACCTGAACATGGCACTATGCATGTCCATAGTAGCATGTTGTGCAGTGTGTGTGTCCTTGAAGTATCAATAAAATGAAGCAGTTGGCAGTAAACAATTGAGAACTTCCCTCAGGGATAATTCTTGATGTAAAGGTTCAAGCTAATGCTTAACAAACAAAAAATATCCCTTTGAAAATGATCATACATGGGGCAGACAATTGGGAAAAACATCTAATGCCAAAATAAGAAAAATCACTAGATCTTAACAGCTATTGCTGAAACAGAGTATTAAAATTGACAAAGAAAATAACCTCTGATCCAGTTACGTCAATGATTTCAGGTGACGGTCAGCTCCAGTGGCTTCTTTACCAACTACCTTCAGCTACTTTCCCTTTGGCAGAAGAGACACAGTAAACTTTTGGCTGCGGAGACTGAGGATGCTGACATGTAAGTTTCTCCTTTACCACGTTTAACTATTAAATTCTGGATGAACTCTTAAACATGCAATAATCCTCTCATATTTGTTTCAGTCTTTCTGTCGCGCCCTTTCTGGCGAGTAATGGGCTTCTCTTCCCGATGGGAATGTTCATCCCTCCTCTTTTCCACCCCACCTATCCAAAGTAAGTGGTGTTCAAGGACAAAACATTACTGAATGTATTATTCGCTGATCTGATCACAACTCACTTCTTTTCTTGTGACCAGGGCCATGAATTATGGTGCAGTGGGTTTCCTTGTTGCTAAAGATATCTTTCATCTGTTTCTGCCTGAGAGTAAGAAAAATTTACATCTCTGCTTTGATTTGTGTTTTTAACGTTTGGCCTTACATTATGCTCCATTTTGTGCTCATTACTTCGCATTCAGGAAGTGTGTCGGAAAGAATAGGAGCTTCTTAAAGAGACAGAGACCAGTTTCAAAGCATCAAATTAGAGGGTTAATTAGTTAGACTTTATTGAACGTAATGTAATAAAAAGTCAAAAGTTTAAAAAACAAATATGTTGCAACATTTTAATAACAACTGAAGGTAACATTATTACTTGATTGTACTACAAAATGTCACCATGTACCTGGAAAATAAACAATACTGCCGCTTTAAAAGGATTCAAGTAAGCAGATTGAGTGATTCTTGTAGCTTAATGTTTTCATTTCTGAAGATGAGAGTTTCTTGACTTTCTTTGGGATATTTATCTTGCTTAAGAATCCAATCCTCAGTTTATCTGTAGACAATTATCAAGAGCGGCTCTGAAGATTTCCTGACTCTAAATTTCAGAAGTGACTTTGGAGTGATGTGCAGTACCATCCCTCCTCTTAACATGGTTTACAGGATATCTGCATGTTTTCTTTCAACAGTGGAGTCTTGCTGTCAGTGCCCATAGAGGCCACTCTTAATGAGCATGTTGCTTATTATTTTAATGGAAAAACAGCACATATTACTTCCAGCTATTTCTACTTTCTGTATATGGTTTCATTTGTTCTACTTTTGTATACCAGATTGTTGAGTGTTGCAGAATTTCTTCCCAGATCCCTCTTACTAATGAGATCAGGATCTCAATGGGGTTTTACCTGGTTAATTATAGGAAATGACTTACCGGTAATAAAGAAATAAGACTCTCTAGAAGGGTTCAATGACAAATGTTCTTTTGACTCATTGTTAGAAATTTTTTGAGGAGTTCCATGTTGTGGTTGATTTATGGTAAAATTGTATTTTAGATAGATTTTGCTGCAGGCTAATTAATTTTTTTGTATGTGTCGATTACTTGGACTGTCACTGATGTGTGGCCTGAATTTCATCACAAGAACCACATTAGGAATATATTTACAGAGAAAAGCAGTGATGTGTTCAGTATCCATTTTTCCATTGCCACCCTGGTAATAGTCTAAAAGTGGATCAGTTTTGTCGATATTAAACTATGGTGTCTGTTGTGTTGCAGTTTCTTCTCACAACCTGACTATGCGTGCTGTGGGAGAATGTGTGTGGACTCACTACCTCAATGCTACTGAAAAAGCAGGACAAGTTCGGGCGACAATTCTGTCTACGGCGCAGCAGGAGGAGGTGTGGTTACAATACTCTGCACTGCAGGTGGCGCTGCAGGTAAGGAAGCATATTAAAGCTATACAGAGTTTGGTGTGAAGCACTTTGGCTCTATCCTTTCACATTTTTTTCCTCTTTCCTCAGGCCTATCATCAGAGTCTAAGCCAGAATCCTGCAGACACCTCGGTTTCAGGGTTGCATCACACGCAGCTGTTTTTCAGATCTTTCTCTCTGGTAACTTTATTGACCTTTCCTCATCCTAACAACCAACACAACAGTGTGGTTGGCATGCATGGATAGATTGATGGAGAAAAAGAGAGGAAGAAGTGAGGAAAGGAAGAAGGAAAGCAGAAAGTAAGGGGAAGGAACGGAGGAAAAAGAGCTAAAGAGTGAAGGAAAGAGAGGGAAAGGAGGAAAGAGAGAGAGAGAGAACAAAGGAGACCAGGAAAGAATGGAAGAAAGAAAGAGGGTAGGAATGAAAGAGAGAAAGAAGGAATGAAAGAATGAGACATAAAAACACAGTGAAGGAGGGAAGTAAAGAAAGAAATCAAGAAAGAGGAAGAATGAAGGTAGGAAAAAGAGGGAAAGAATGAAGGAAATATAGAAAAAGCAGGAAAGAGGGAAAAAAGAGAAAATAAATAAGAAAAATAGGAATTAATAAAAGAAAGAGGGAGACACAGGGGGAATGAATGAATGAATGAATGAATGTCTCCATTACCAGCTTGACTTCCCTGCTGTTTTATCTATATTTCTGAGCCACTAACTGTAATGATTTATTGGCCTGCAGGTCAGCTGTGACACTGACCCAGACGGTGAGTCCATGCCTCTGGACGCCTCCTTCTTGATCCCGGTCATGTGTGCCGAGTCTGGTCTGTGTCCAACAAGCCCACAGTGCTCCATTAAAGCTCACCAGGACAAATCACAAGCATGCTGACCACAGTCTGTAACCATGAGCTGGACTTCAACCCCAGAAATATTTTGGGTTCAGGAATATTCAAATCATTAAAGCTTTTCTAATATACATATGGACACTTCAACACTGCAGTTTTTTATTAGCCCTGTTTGTTTTTCTAAAATGATGCAAATTGCATTACTTGCACAAATTGTTCGGGATTGGTTTAAATAACTAACATTAGATTATTATTATTATTATTATTATTAATATTATTAATATCACTTTTATTCAGTGGTGAGAGTTTTAACAAAGGAAGTATAAACTACCTGTTTTATGTGAACTGTCTGCTGTTAATATCACTCTCAGAGGAATAATTTGTTTATTGCATTTTATCCAGGCATTTCTCACAAAAACACAAATCATGACAATTTTGCTTCTTTGGGCCTTTAACTTAAATACAAATAAATCTATTAATACTGATAGAAGTAGTTTATCTGTGAACATTTAAAAGAATCAGGAATTTTGTAACAACACAAAGAAAGTTCATTCAAATCAATGAAAATTGATTCCGGACTCTTTATCTGCTCTGATTACTGAGATATTCTCCAAGATTTTGTGCAAGGCAGAAAATAAGGTTCAAATGCTCTGTTATGACATTTTTAAAAAGCAAAAAGGATACATCGAGACAAAGAAGCCACTAAATTTTTGCAAAGATCCATTTGAACGCATTGTTTAGAAGTTCAAAGTTAAAGGAACAGCGTCACTGAGACGTAGCAGAAAGAAGATTTTAGTGGCTGCTATTTCTGGAAATGGGAACAAGTAGAATCAAATAAGACAAAAAAAAATAAAAAATCATTGGATCATACTGGAATTTCATCTAAGATTTTCACACTCTTGTAATGAATGAGTTTAATACATTTGAGTCACCAGAAGTGATTAAAAGTTGCATTTTTGTATTTAATTTGTAGACACCGTAAATAACATTGGTTTTGTTGGGTTATTTAACTGGCTCTGTTTAGTTTATTGCAAAAAGCTACTAATTTGCATGATTTGCCAAAACGTCCGGTCTGCACTGAAGTAAAAAAAAATAATTCAGGTGATTCAGTTTATTATAATATTTGAACACAAACAAACTAAATGGTTCATGAACCTTTAAAACTAATTTCAAATAGCTCTGGCACATCTTAAGAGCTTAATCACAGCTGTTGTTAGGTTGCTATGGGAACGGATTTGTAAAAAAAACATACAAAACAGTTGTTTTTTTTTAAATACAACAAAGTATGATTTTGAAAAAACTCTGGCCATTTCAAATTAGCTTCCCTGTTGTAGATTTCTTTCTGGGTTACAATGTCTGTTTCTTTCATAAAATGAAGAAAAAAAACAGAGCAAAAAAAGCTTTGCAGGGAGGTGTCAAAGAAAATGCTTCCACCAGTCTTAAAACAAATGAGAAGAAACTATTAGGCGTGTCAAAACAGCAGAATAATCCCTCAAAAAACCCAGCCGGAAGAGGCCTTGGAAAAGCCGGAGCCAAACGTCTGGGTCGGCTTCTGAAACGAGTCGTTCTGCCTCGGGAGGAACTAGCAGCCGTAGATGCACTTCCAAGTAAGTCAAATCTAAGTAAAGTTTCAGGTTAACCGCTGAATTGTTGAATTTATTGTTGTCACTATGCAAATTTACAAAGATTAAAAGCCAAAAAAGCCAACTCCAAAAACAATGCAAACAGTGTGAGATATAGCATATCTTAGACTGAGAGATAAGTAGTCTTAGTTCATCTGATTTCTTAAAGATTTAACCATTTACACAGCTACCTCTTTTTGTTCAGTTACATCTTAAACTACTTAGACTTTGAACATTTTACATTTCTTAAACTTGGCATCGCCTGATTTTATCATTTGACTTCTAAATTGATTGTATTTTCCACATCTTTCAGTTTATCTAACAATACAAAATATAACATTTAAGAGCTAGAATTAAAACCTTTTCATGTTTCAGAGACTCCCGTTCGTCTTTTCAAACATCAGATTGAAAAGAAAGCCGATAATGCACCCGCGGCAAAGTTCTCGAAGCAGCAGGTTTCCCAGCTCATCCTTAATGTGGTCTCCCAGTGCAAACATAAAGGTGGCATCTCCATGGATGAGCTCAAGGAGACACTGGCCGCCGAAGGCTATGATGTTGCAAAGAACAATCGGCAAGTTAAGGTGGTGACGGAGCAGCTGGTCAACAACAAGACACTGGTGCGAACTACAAGAAACGCCTCACTGAGACTCAACAATAAGGTAAAAACTGAATCTGCTCCTTTCGCCGAGTGGCATTTCAGTTCTGCATCCAGACTATTTTTCAGAGGATGTTTGGATGTTCGCTTAAAATTTTAATAACTGTTTTGTCAAATATCAAATCAGCTTTACTGTACACATTTTTTATCCCTTTAAAAACAGAAAGTAATAAAAACAAAGAGTGCAAAGATGAACAAAGCAACATCTCAGAAGCCCCCACAAGAGCCGTGTAAGAAGCCTCCAGCCAATAAAGACCCTGAAGAAGAGACAAAAGCACAGAAAAATAACAATAATCCGGCCAAAGCAAAAGCCAAAATACAAAAAATGAAAAGAAAAACTGGCAAAGCAGCTCCAAAGTCCAAGAAACAAAAAAAGCAGTCACCCAAACCCAAAAGAAAACCCCAAAAACGAGCTAGGAAGAGACCTCAACTCAGAAAGAACCGATCCATTCAAGCTCACACGCCACCAGCAAAGACTAAAAAGACACATGTGCATCAACCAAAACAGGTCAAATCTTCTAGAAGAAAACAATCACAAAGACGGACACTTCCTAAAAGAAGCTCAAAGCGGCAGAAAAACCATCACAAGAGTTACAGGAGAAGCTAGAAGCACTCAGATTGGTAATAAACTGAAGTATTTTTATCAATCTGACCATTCTTTGTTTCTTTAACTGTGTTGAATGAAAACTTTTCATCCGTTTATTTTCCATTAATTACTGATATAAAGATGTTATAACTGCTTTGTTTCGGATTGTAATAAAAAGAAAAGAAACACCTTTTCCTAAAAATACATTTTAATTTATACTTTGTGTTACACATATTGGTACAAAAGAAGGCTTTTTCAAAGGATAATCTATTAGGTACAGAAGTAACCATAAGGTCCAATAAAAGTCATAATCATGGAGGAAAAAAACACAGATTCATAGAGAATTCCTTTACAGCCAATTTAGTATCAATTATGAGGTTAACAAGCAGCACTGAAACGCACCATCCTGACTCATCTCCATGTGTGGCTGCAGAAAACGTTTGAAATTTACAATGGAGGTGCAGGAGCACTGAACTGAATAGAGGAGAAATCATAGCCACTTTAAAGTAGAAAACAAAACTTCTCCAATCCAAAGAATCATCTCATTATAATAAACAAATATTTTTTGTTATCTGGAAACAATATAAAAATTATCCCATTATGTTGACATAATGATTTATGTTTTCACATTTCTGATCTTGAGAAAACAAAACAAAAATAATATTTATGTGGGAGCAGGCGCTCTCTGCTTCCTGTAGTTGTGGCAACGTTCAGCATTTGTTCCAGTAAATCTGGTTCATTGTAACCAGAACCATGTAATTACAGCTGTTTCCTTTCAGCAGTTTATTGTAATCCGTTTGTCACAGGACGCCCCACACCTCCTCAAAGGCGGAGCATATTTTGGCACAGGTCAGAGCTGCAGAGAGGGGGTAGTTACTTATAGAGACTGTCTGCTCGGTGTAGTCCACATTCACCTGAGGGCAAAAAAAACCCAACACTGGTTATATTGAGAAATTATTTGAAACCACGAAACAAGAACTATATGTATCATCTCCTCACCGAACCATGTGCAAACGCTCCGATCACCACTGCTGCAGGGCCCTCTGGAACCACGGTCCGAGCATTTACAGCCTCCCCAGCGGAGAAGGACATGCCGATGCGGGGGCAGCCGGGGGGCAGGTGGTCAGACACTGGATTTTTAATCATCTTCAGCAGCTTCTGAGGACCGTCAGCGGCTCTAACGCTCAGTTTGTGCAGCAGCTGAACTTTGGTGTTAGAGAGAGAAGAAATAGTCAAAGAGATGGAGAAAAAAACCTGGCTATGCATAAAAAGGACATTGCAAAAGTCGTTATTCCTCTTCAACTATTCAATACTTTGTTACATTATGACTACAACCTTTAGTGTACTTTAGGTTAGATTAGACAAAACTTTATTATTAATCCCTCATAAAAGTTCCTCTATGAAATTTAGTTTCCAGCGAAAACTTTATGTGTTTGGCCAATACAAAGAAGGGAACAACTGTGAGGTGGAAGGGATAGATGATTTCCAGCAGTTTGACAAATAGAAGAAATAATAATGAAAAACACATGACAGTCACTTTTATTAAGTTCCCTTTAATCTAATAAATCTCAACATCAAATGTTAAAAGATTTTCTTCATAAATTCTCCGATTAAGGGAGTCAATCTGAGTGTAATCTTGTGATCTCAACATGAATCCAGCTGCTCTGTGAAGGCCCTAGAGCATGAATCACACAATCAGCCAATAGGCCAATGGTAACTCTGGAGGAGCGGTAAAGATCCACAGCTCGGTTGGGAAAATCTGTCAGCAGGAAAACTATCAGTGATTCATGTCACAAATCTCACAGCGATTGAGAAGTGGCACAAAGGGTTTTATTAAAAGAGAACCTTAAGAAGCTCCATATGCACTTTGCCAAACATCATCTAGCGAACACAGTTAATATAAGAAATCTCAATGTAAAAGTAGATTAATGGAACTTAATACTTTTGCAAGCCACTGTAGACAACAAAAAAGAAACAATACCCATTAAACCACAGAAGCGGGTGAAGGTTCTGGGGATGCGGGTCTGTGGGTTGATCTCTATGAGGGCGTTTTTCTCAGTGTGGATGTAAACCTGCAACAGGCCTGCCCTGTTCAGCGGACTGTCCATCAGCATAAGCAGACACTGAAATGAATGGACAGATAGTTTTCAGAAAACTTAATCAGGCAGATACTGTAAGAAAAGTAAAAATACACAACCACGCACAAAAAATCAAAAATAAAAATAATACCAAGGATTATGAAAAAAAGTAGTAATTTCACATATCTGAGAATAAGTGGGGAAAGCATTGGAATTCATTTCATTTCTATAATAATTCAGAGTAAATTATTATAGAAATAGTAATTTCTATAATAAATTATTAAAGATGGAAAACGCTTCACAAACTGATGTAAGGTTTGTGTTTACCTGATGTGTGATGTCTGGTCTTATGTGTCCCGGATCTCTTCCATTTTTGATGATCATGTTTTTGTGCTGATCGCAGTTTAACAACTCAAATGTTTTACCAACCTGTAAGACAGAAACCAAACAGCAACAAACAGAGATCAGAGTTTAATCCTCTCAGCATTAGCTGTTCACAGATGTTGGTTTGTAATTAAGAGCAGCGTTATTCTCTAACCTTCACAGTTTCTAACGATGCTCCCTCCAGAATAACAATGAGCCTTCTTTCAGCCATTCGATCCTGGAGGTTGATTTTGCCTGTTTTTGCTGCTTTTGGTTCATATTCATCCAAATGTTCCAGACCACGCTTCTTTCCAGATGCCATGACTCCTTTTGTTAGTCGCAGAAAGATGACGTCATTAAAGAAAACGCATTGAGGTATTTTTTTTAAATTATACAGTTACAACGTAAAGTAATGCATTTACATAAGCTAATCTGTTTCTTTTTACATAAATGATGTCTGAGAACATTTACCATTTTGTTTAAATAAAACCAAAATATTTTAATGCGGCGCAAGATTAGTACGTCATTTTGGTGCGCCGGATATTCTCCAGCAACGTGTTGAAGAAAATTTCACGTGTGGAAACCTGAAAGTCTGAAGTCAAAAAGCGTCAATTAGTGGGTGAGTATTTGAGTATTATGTAGTTAAGCTTGTCTGTGAAGCCAGAAAAAAAAAACAACAATAACGTTTTCGTAACTGAAACATTTTAAATTGCCAACTGGGTACGCTGAAGCAGGTCTTGTTTTATAAAAGGCTCATTATTTTATAACCAGATTCGTTTGTCCCTGTGCAGCTTAGTGCTAACTTGCTCGTCAGATAATTTTACAGCTTCATAGATGTATATCTTTTAGGAAACAAAATAATCGAGTAAGTAACGCAAGCTTTTACTGCCTGTATCTACATACGACCTTTTGCCTAACCCTTTTACATAAATGCTCCCATGTCTGCCATGTATTATCTTCAGTCGTTGATTGTCTTGTTTCCATAAGCCATGTTTCTGAACCTATTATTATAAACAGAGGCTTTTTGGCACTTTTGTTAGTAAAGTTTGCCATCAGCTTTAGCTGGCCAAGGTGGGGGTATGTTAGTAGTTTTTAATTCAGTCTTATTTAATTATTTGTATTTTAAATCCAACAGTTCTCATACTTACACTTCCCTCTGTAATATTAATAGTTTATAAATAGGATCATTAGACTTTTAGAAATCACTGTTTTTACTAAACATACAGGTGCAGTATATATTTACTTGTGGTGTAATATTTTTATTACTGAAGGATTTGTACTACCAATTGTTTTTACTTTAACAACAACCTGTGCATATGTACATTACTTCATCACCATGACAGCATGTTATTTGCCACAATTATTTTTGAAGGATGTTCATTCACTGATAAATTAAATAGTGTCCACTGTACTGTCAGGAAACTCAACAGGACTATTATTTATTTCCATGTTCTTATTGGTCAAAACTAATTAGAGCCACAGTAGAGGGTTTATAGAGCAGATTGTGACTCCAGAGCTGAGGGCTACGTTGTAATGGAGGCCTCTCTATGTCAGACTCGGTATGATATGTAGGGTATTAATAATGTTCACTAATTTATTGTTAGGGCAAGGAGTGGTAGTAGTGACTTAATTTTCTCTGCTTCTTTGTTTTGAGGTTGTAGCTGAGAGTTGGAGTCATGGGTCGGAAGCTTGATCCCACCAACAAGGTGAAGAGGGGGCCGGGTAAGAAAGCCAGAAAGCAGCAGGGCGCAGATGTTGAGTTGGCCAACTTCATAGATACAGAAGGTAAGTATCTTTTTTCTGATACTTAATGAAAACAAAAGCACAGACTGTTTGCTTCTTTTACTGCCGGTTGTGTATAACGGTTGTATTGTCTTTGCAGAAGATGCAGGACCAAAACGTTTGTCAAGTAGAGCCAGAAAAAGGTAACAGGTGGACTGCTAAGTCAGCTTTAAATACAGCCACAGTGTTTGCAAGGTGTTTGGTAACGTCTGCATTTTTTCAGAGCTGCTAAGAGAGTTGAGAACCTGAAAAAGCCAGAAAATGTTGCTGAGAAACAACCAAAAAAAGGTAAGCACATCAATCTGAACCAATGTTCATGACATGTTTTAGAAATGACAGTAAATCTGTCACCACAAGCAACATTTTAAATGTGCCTTTGGATTAATGGTACACAAAGTAAAATATTTTTGGTTCTGTCCACGTTAATGTACTTGCCCCTGTGTTTTCACTTCTCATCCACGTGGAAACTCTATTACTATTGCAAAAAAAAAAAAAAACAACAAAAAAAACATTTTGTAATAGTTTCTTGCTCACATCTGTTTATTCTTTACTGTAATAAATTTTTTTCAGTTTTATTTTGAGGTTTATTGGAAAGAGTCATGGATGTGACAGATGTCAAACTTTCAGGAGCAAAAAAAAAAAAGGTTTTCAATACATTTTGTGTTGAAATAGTCATATTGGATGTCATACTCTGCCTGGTGACCTACAACCTTCCCAGTGTTCAATGTTCTGACTTCAGTTGGTGATCTCAATAAATTTGATTTCTGAGTACAAACATTAGGCAACAAATAATACAGACATTTTAAGGGAAATGTGGCTGAAGCTATACTAGGCAAAAGATAAAAAACACTTTTCCTGCTCACATTTTGTATATTTGACATCCAAGCAACACAGCTTTGATTTCGCATTATCGCTACCTGTCAGCTGTGCTTAAATACAATCCCACATACCTAGTTGAAAGATTAAAAATGACAAATATCTGTTTTGATTAAAAAATAACTACAGAATGGGGTAATTATTTCCTACTTTACATATAAGAATGTTTTTTTTTTTAAACAAGAACATTTTTATGCATGCTTAGAATAATAAAGAAATTCTTTGATCGAAAAATAATCCTAGATTCTTGTTCACTACAGAATTTTAAATCAATGTGTTCTGTACTTGAACATTTATAGAAGTGGTTTTTGTATGTTTCTTAAAGGCTGTCGCCATCTGTCTGAAATTTTAATTGAAAATATGTGCTCATTATTTCTGTCCAAAGGATACAGTGATGACAACAGTAAATGGTTGAAACCTACAAAGAGGAAGCGCAAAATGGATGAACCTGAAAGTGAGGATGACAGCGAGGAGATGTGGGAAGATGAGGAGGAGGAAGAGGAAGAGCAGGTGCTTCTGCCGAAGAAGGGAGGAAAAAAACAAGAAAAGAAAAGTGCAGATTTGGAATTAAAAAACCTGGAAGAAGAAGAAGAAGATGATGATGATGAAATGGTTGACGACTATGGTGCAGAAGATGATGGCAGTGGACAGGAAGAGGAGGACAGTGATGGAGATGATGTATGTTATCTGACTAATCTCTCATTTTTTTAAATTGATTTAAAAGTTGGCCTATAAAAAGCTTCTGTTTAGTGTAGCCAGTCCACTATGATAGAAATTAACCATTCTGCAGTGTTTGAATGTCACTTTAAGTTTACTCATTCTTTTTGTTAATGTAAGACTTTTTCATTTTCATCTGAATTTCTTCTTTTTAGCTTTTCAGGAAGATTGTGAAAGTCTGCAGGTTTTGTTTTATTTCCTTTCAGAAGTTTGTCAAACGTCACAGTTGAAATTTAAATTAGTCCTCAGGCCATTCGATCAGAAGTCTACCGTAACTCTGCTCCGGAATGATTAGATTTTATAATTGTGGCAAAAATATTAAATTAACTTAATTTGTTGATTTGATCCACTTCAGCTTCTTCCAATTGAACGTGCCGCCAAAAAAGAGAAAAAACTGAAGGAATCCATGGGTCTAAGCAGTGATGATGATAATGAAGAGGATGAAGAGGAGGATGACGATGGTGATGAGAAGCATGAATCAGATTCTGACATGGACGAGGAGGAAACAATCCAAACTAATGTGGATGATTTTGATACCTTCCGGCTTCCCTCTGCTGAGGAGAGTGAGAAGGAGGGTGAGTCTGTTGTTAAAATCTGACAGCAAATCATCAGGAAATGTTCTGCAAATGACCAAACCTTCATCTCTGACCTTTGTTTTCAGGTGCCCTGTCTCTGGACCTGAAGACAGTCCATCAGAGAATAAAGGACAACATTGATGTCCTCTGTAATTTCTCAGCAAAAAGGGAGGAGGGGAAAGCCAGAGTGGATTATCTCTCTCTTCTGAAGAAAGACCTTTGTACTTATTATAGCTACAATGAATTCCTCATTGAGAAATTAATGGACCTCTTCCCTCTCTCAGAGGTCAGTTTGTTTGTTTTGCATCCACGAATCTATGATTCACTGAAAGGTTATGGGTGGCAGCTTGAAAAATAAGTAATTTTTGTTGCTTTCGGCAGCTTGTTGACTTCCTGGAAGCCAATGAAATTCAGAGACCGGTCACAATTCGAACCAACACGCTGAAAACAAGGAGGCGGGACCTAGCACAGGTAACTACTCCGGACTCTTTAGAGTATGACAGTGTCAATATCAAGCTTTTTATATATTACTGTCCCTATATATATATATATATATATATATATGTGTGTATGTCCCTAACCACAGTCTCTTCCCTCTTTTTCCCAGACTTTTATATCTATGCATTCCTAGTATGAATGCTTTTGTAAGCCAAAAGATTTTTTTTATCTGGGCAGCTTTTCAGATTTAATTTATTTACACACATCTGCTGAATACAGACTTTGATTATAGTTAGGATACATTTTGGAAAAGACAAAGATTTAAACAAAAATCTGAAGCTATTTTGGTAATGTATGCAATACAGCAGGTACTGGTGTGTTTTTTTTTTTTATTCAATTTGAAATAAATGACATAATTTTAACTTGGATCATTTTGTATTTGTTCTTGTTTAGGCTCTGATCAACAGAGGAGTCAACCTGGACCCACTGGGGAAATGGTCCAAAGTGGGTTTGGTCATCTATGACTCCTCAGTACCTATCGGTACGTTTCTCTTCAACATGTTAACTCTAATTTTAGCCTGATTTTTTTTTTTACAGAGAAGCATATTTCAGCTGCCAGAGTTTTGATATCATGCTTTGTTTGAATCCAGGTGCGACCCCGGAGTATCTGGCCGGTCATTACATGCTGCAGGGAGCCTCCAGCTTTCTTCCTGTTATGGCGCTCTCTCCACAGGAGGGGGAGCTGGTGCTGGACATGAGCTCGGCTCCTGGAGGAAAGACCTCCTATATGGGTAAGATATATTACTCTTATGCCTGCAAATTATGTTTTGAGAGCTAGATGTTGAAGTGAATGTTCCTCCGTTTAGCTCAGCTGATGAGAAACACAGGAGTGATCGTAGCTAATGATGCTAATGCTGAAAGACTGAAGAGCGTGGTGGGAAACCTTCACCGCCTTGGGGTCACTAACTCTGTGGTCAGCAATTACGATGGCAGGCAGTTCCCAAAGGTAACTTAATTTCAGATGTTCATTTGCAAGACATAAATAAAAACTATTTTATTGGTTTAAATAAATGTCACGACCGTATCGTTTATAGTTTACTGAACTATGGAGGTTTTTGCCACAGGTAATGGGAGGGTTTGACAGAGTGCTGCTTGATGCACCATGCTCAGGCACAGGAGTTATTGCAAAAGATCCAGCTGTAAAGACCAGTAAGGTGAAACATCACAGCTTGTCTCCGCCCATTGATCTACAGATACCCTCTTAGTTAAAATTTCCTTGCGCATTAAAACATCTCTTCCCTCTAAACTTGTTTTTTTGATTAGGATGAGCCAGATATTCTGCGCTCTGCTCATTTGCAAAAAGAACTGCTTCTATCAGCTATCGACTCCGTGAATGCAACGTCTTCTACTGGAGGATACCTGGTCTACTGCACATGCTCAATAATGGTATGTGTTAGCACAAAATGAGGTTTAGTCAGGACTGCAGTGAAGCTGATGTCTGAATTATTATTATAAAAAACATTGCAGTCTATTCACCTTAACATCATCTGAACAATTATATGAAATCAACAATTTATGGAGCAAAAGCACAAAATCTTACTAAATAGTTTTAGTCTAGTTTCTAGTGCAAATATCTTTGTTTTGGCTTATTTCAAGAGTACTTAATTACAAGTAACTTTTCATAAAGATATAGAAGCTTGTTTAAAGTAAATGATTAATTTAATAATGATAAAAGCATCCCACTATTATGCTCATTTCATTTGTGTGGATGTTTGTCTTGATTTAAGCTATGATAGTAACCACGTCTGTCTCCAACCAGGTGGAGGAGAATGAGTGGGTGGTGGACTACGCTTTGAAGAAAAGGAATATTAAGCTCGTCCCAACCGGACTTGATTTTGGGAAGGAAGGCTTCACCAGGTAGTGAAAGTTAACTAATTTGTTTCCGGAGAGTATACCCATTTACTGACTGATAAACACTGTGATCATTAAGCAGAAAAACATTTTATGTCCTCCGTAGTTTCAAGAAATTTAGATTCCATCCCTCCCTGCAACTCACCCGTCGTTTTTACCCACATTCCCACAACATGGATGGATTTTTTGTGGCCAAATTTAAGAAGTTCTCTAATGTAATCCCTTCAGCTTCAGTTGGGAAAGGTAACTCTCTCTCAAATCTGAGTCCAGATTGAAATGTTTTCTCTGTTTAATGTTATGATTGCATAACTTTTTCTGCTGGTAATTACAGAAGACGAGACAACAGAAGCTTCTGAGGCAGCAGAAGTTACAGACTCTCCGAAAGATAAACCGTCCAAAAGCAAAGCAGCTAATCACACTGCGCCAGCAAAGACAGATGCCCTAAAGCAAAATACCAAAACTAATGGAGCAGCAGCTAAAAAACCAGCAAACATCAAGATAAAAGGACAACAGGGCTCTCAAACTGGACCAAAGAAGGCAAAGATTGCCAAAATGGATGGAGAGACTGTGAAGGGAGCCCAGGCAAAGAACCCTGCAAAGAAGACTCCTGTCCAGACAACCGTATCAAAAACTGTCAAAAAAGATGGAAGTAGATTTGAGAAAAAGCAAACCAAAAAGGGGAAATCACCCTTGAAGATGAAGAACAGGATGGGAAAGAATAAATTCAAAAAGATGAAGCACAAGTTTCAAAAAAACAAATAATGTTTGACATGTGAGCAGTGAAACATTTCAGATTACAAAGAAATTTTGTAGAGTCCGATTAAATACCTGACTCCCTTTCTCTACATTGAAATATTCTTTGGGTCAATGTTATCTGTTTCTGAGTAACGTGTTAAATATGGCTATATGCTGATAGATTTGATTTTACTGTTTATTTCTGTTTTATCTGATCTATAACATTGTAGGTTTATTGCAGGTGAATGTAACCTCCATGAAATAATAAATGTTTTAAGACTTCAAATTTTTTTAGTTAACTGGTTTTAATTGTTTGATTTTAATCACTTTAATCTTCAAGAAAATACATTTCTTGAGGAGTAACAAGAGAATATATGTAAGTTAATTTCGGATTATATAAAATTAAGTTGAAAAAGTTTTTATGGACAAATTTAGTTTGAAAGATTCCTGTCGTTAATTCACTGGAGAGAGGAGGTATTTATTTATATATTTATTTTGGATATCACAAACTTCGGTTCCTTTCTCATATCAGACTATTAACAGTTGAAGTAAAGTATCATACATTCAACATTTTTGCTCATGGCTTAAGTACACGGGCTGCTATTTTGGCCCAAAGGAGTACAGAAAAAAATCGAGAACTTTATTTAGAATTTAAGTAATTATAATGAAGAACTTAATAGGTTGACTATAGAGATATTAATGTAAGCTTTACTGCAGCTCATGTCTTTGGTAGAATTTAACTGCAAAGCAAAAAATTATACCTTTAACCAAAGAGTATTAAAACGCTACTACTTCAATTGATAAGAAATTGTATTTGCAATTAATTTATTTTAAAAATGTGTACTGTAATTTGAGCTCCACGCATGTTAAAAATATTATTCTCATCTTTGTTTAATTTCTGAAGGGGGATGGTGAACACATTAGACATAAAGCATACGAAGATGAATTTTTTTTTCTTAAAAAGTCTTGGAAATCTAATTGGTCCTTTTCGAAACGGAAACTGCCTTGTTTACCTTTTCCAAGATGGCGGCGGGGATGTATTTGGAGCATTATTTGGACAGTAAGCTATAAATAACGCCTTGAAGCTGTTTGCACGTGTACAATTTAATTTAGTCAATTAATTGTTTGCATTTAATTATGCCCCGCAGTTCATGTCTATTTATTAGATGGAGGAAAACGAGTAACCACTTTCTAACGGTCAGTCTTTTTAGGCTCTGTCTATTTCCTGGAAAAGCGCTTTGTAGCGAAGCTAAAATGCTGCTGGATATCTCATAGTACATGCAATGTTTCAATACTTAATGTCGATGTACTTTGGTTCTTTTAACCCGCAAAATCATCCGTATGTTTGGTATTTGTTGAACAAATTCAGAATGCAAAAGAAATTGCATTTCACGTACAACATTAAGCTAGCTACCACAATCGCATTGTTTTTTTCGGTTTGTTTGATTGTGGCGATTGTGCAATTACACTGATATGTTTTTATCTTTCCCCACCATCTTCATCTATCCAGGCATTGAAAATCTTCCCTTCGAGCTGCAGAGGAACTTTAATTTGATGAGAGATCTCGATCAACGTACAGAAGGTGGGAATAAATAAAATTGAGTGTTTGTCACGTATATTCATGAGGTATCCATTCTTCAAGCATCATTGATCTATAAATGTTCCTGAATTTTATTTTAGATCCCACCAGTCATATAAATGATGGTTTCTACTAAACTTACCTTAACTTAAAAAAAAAATATATATATATATATATATATATATATATATATATATATATATAGATATATATATATATATATATATATATATATGAAAACCAACTGATTATTTTTATTTTTTATTTTGTGAATTGAAGTTACGGTGCTTTACAAAGGTTTTCGTACTCCTTGAACTTTTCATATTTTATGTTTTGTTGGGATTTTGTGTGACATACAAAGTGCAACATCCTTGTGAAATTGAAGCAAATGGATACAATTTGTTTTCAACAAAGTGTCTTGGATCTGTTCCACATTTATTTTCAAATCTCAATTGAAATTGCACATCAAAAATGAATGTGCTGAAGACTTGTGTTTGCTACATACTATTCTGACACCCCTAAATAAAACCCAATAGAACCAATTGCAGAAGTCGCTTAATTTGTAAATTGAGTCCACCTGTGTGTAATTTAATGTCAGTATAAATCTTGCTGTTTTTTTAGAGGCCCCAGCAGTTTGCTAGAGAATATTAGTGAACAAACTGCATCATGAAGACCAAAGAACGCACAAGACACGACAAGTTTTCTGCACATCAAATGGCTTTTACTTTATGTGAGCATTTCTAAAAGTTAAATAAAAGGACTAATAAAAAACTTATGCTTATTTCATCTAGACCTAAAAGGACAGATTGACTCTCTGGCTAAAGAATACACCTCCAACGCCCGGACTCTCTCCTCTGATCAAAAACTGTCCCTACTGAGGCAGATCCAGCAGTCCTACAGTAAATGCAAGGAGTTTGGAGATGACAAGGTGCAGCTGGCTATGCAGACCTATGAAATGGTTGGTACATCTCATATAATCTTAATATTCTGCATACATATGTTCTAGACCTTAAACATTTCAAAATTATACACCACATTATCAGTGGGCTGATAAGTTCATTTTTTTCTACAGGTCGACAAACACATCCGACGCCTCGACACAGACTTGGCTCGGTTTGAAGCTGACCTGAAGGAGAAACAGATTGAGAGCACAGACTACGATTCCACCTCCAGTAAGGGAAAGAAAGGTATGTGTTTGCTTTCTATTTTCTCTGTATGTGCTTTGTTTTATTTTTGTTTTGACGACTTGTACAGTTTTTACAAATCTGCTTTGTGTAACACTGAAGCGTTTATGTAATTCCAGTAGACACCAGACAGAAGGAGAAGAAGACCGCCAAAACAAGATCTAAAGTGAAGAGCTCAGACGAAGATGGAAGTCCCAAGAGCGCACAGAAGAAAGTCAAACTTTTTCAGCAGTATGTTTTTATATCTTGTCATGATCGTGCGTAGGTTTTAATGGTAAAAGAACACTGGTGTTATATATTTTTTTCTCCTTCATTTGATCAGAGGGGAATTCAATGCCCCTGCCTCCAACTTTGGCAACGTGCACCCATCTGATGTGCTGGACATGCCTGTGGATCCCAATGAGCCCACCTACTGTTTGTGTCATCAGGTGTCTTATGGCGAGATGATTGGCTGTGACAACACCGATGTGAGTTGTTTTGTTTTATTTTTTATTTTAATTGGCAAACAAAACAATAGCTTAACTTACGACCTTATTTCACATGTGTTTATGTGCAAACTAAGCATTATTTGTTCATGTTGCATTTTTGCTGTGAATTTCCGAATTATTAACTCAAGAACTCAAAAGACAGTAGTTTCTGCACTTGTATTTCTCTTAGTTGGTGATCATGAACAGTTTTCAAAAATCAGCAAAATGCAAATAGCTTAGATGAATCCAAGACATGCAGCCCAAGAAATGATCAAAAACCCTGTACTGCCTTTTAACTTTGAGTCCTTCTACCCTCTGATATTACTTTTTATATTTCTAAAACTTTGTCAGAGGCCAATGTTTTGTGCTCTGCCACTCATTTTATATTCTTTATGCACCTTGGTCAAGCATGTACAACTTACTGTATGCATGACTTTCTATGGTGTTTACAGCACTTGTGAACACCATCTCATGTGCCATAGTTTTCTGATGCCCATAGTTTCAGAACTTTTTTCTTTAATTAATGTAACCCAAACTGAAAAAAATAGTTAAACTATTGTGGAGGGAAAATGGATAATATATGACTAAAATGAGGTGGTTATGTGTGCACACCCTTAAGCTAATTAATCACTAATTGAGTCACCTTTTGATTTTTATCCCAGTAGACTCTTGTTGGGTTTTTGTCTACCAGGATGGAACATCTTAACTTGGTATTATTTACATACTTTGCAAAAATACTCCAATGCTGTCAAAGACATCCTTTCTCAGATGAATTAAGATTTGCCTTAAGATTTTAACAGAGATTTGTTTATGGAGGTAAATTAACATTTCAATGAAACAGAATTACTTCCATGAACCTATAGCTGATTCTGTTGCAGTCAAACTCCTCCACCAATTGTATATAAACTATCCCATTGAGAATTTTCTTACTAAATAAAGGTATTATTTACTTAGGCTGTTTTTTAGTCACATAATGATTAAATGAAGCGACTGCAAAAGCAGATTAAAAATGGAAGTGTTTTATTCCAGCAGTTCCTCATCCACGATAAAACTAAATGTACTTTTAAAATCATAGCACTTTGTGAGTTGAGATTAGGAATTCACATTTCACTTTTGTGTACACATCTAATATGCTAGTTCACATGGGGCACAAATACAATCTATTCTAAATTTGCTCTTGCATTTTACAGCAGCACCCACCCTATCTGTGTAAAATATGTTCCCACGGCCATGGAGTTTTCCCTAAATCTAGGCAGGCTTGGTTTTCCAGTTTTCCTAACACCCTACTCTGTAGCCCAGTCATGTGAGGAATGTTGGCGTCGTTGCTGCACCACTTTGTACACTTTGTAATAATCTCAGCTGAGTGATACTTTTCGATAAAGCGGTCCGTCTCATTGTGTATCTTTTTGCACACCACGGCTCTTGCTGTGAGATGTGACTAAGGAAATGTTAAAGTAAAATACATGTAGAAGATCTGTGTCTTTTTATTTATTTATTTTTCTAGGTTAATTAGAGTTCATTTGAAACATTACTCATATTTAACATAATTTTCAATATGTTGGTTAGTTCTGAAAAAACAGAACATTTTGTGTACATTTCTGCACCTTTGTTGTTTTCTACTTCGATGTTTACTTTTTACATTTTAGGTCAGTTTTAGGGTGGAAAACGTCCTGAAATGATCTAAAAATTATTTGTTTTGGTCCCATTGTTTACATCATGCAATTAAACAGGAGTGCATATTATTCCTAGATCTAAATCTCAAAATGATAAGCCTGAAACTTTCAGGCCCATGCCTCATCATCATTTCAGGACTGCAGAAGAGAAAACAGTTTGATGGCAGCTTTGATTGCGGGCTTTGAACATTCAGTTCTTGATAGTGTCTTTTGAAAAGCTTGGTTTTGTCAAAGTGGTTAGTTTGTGCTACAATAGTGTATTTGGATTTTTCTTTTCTTTTTCAGTGCTCCATTGAGTGGTTCCATTTCGCATGTGTGGGCTTAACAACCAAACCACGTGGAAAATGGTGAGAAAGCCTAAATTGATTGTCATTGGTGTGCGCAGCAGCACAAGTGTTTTTAAAATTATTACAGCTCCCTTTAGCCACCTCAATATTTATTCCCCCCCTGCAGGTACTGCCCTCGCTGCTCTCAAGACAGAAAGAGAAAGTGATTCACCTGGTCACTCTGGAACAAAACACAGAGAAAAAGTTTTCTTCATTTTTGTTTGACATCTTTGTTTTACATTTGGTGCTTTAGTCTTTGGTTTACGTCCTTGCCTTGGTCTGATGCAGTGTGTGAAGGAGCCAGACGGTTACAAATGTGTTTAAGTTTGTTTTTTTAATGCATAACAGTTTTTAGTTTTTATTTAGTTATCTTTGGTGCTCTTATTGTGACTTTTTCATATATATAATTTTGTCCGCATAACTAATAAACACTACAGCTGCTCCATCTGGGTTAGTAGTTGTAGCTCTGATATACAATACTGTATTCACATGATATTCACATGGACAAGTGAGAAATTTCTATATATTAATGAAAATCAGCCTTGAATGGTTTTGTTTTTTGTATTGTTAATTTGCCCTTGTTTAAAATTGAAACACTATTTTTAGATACATTAATAAGACAAAACTTGCTTTGTGACACAGCATTAGATATATATGTGGTAGTGAATTAACCCATTTTAATTTAACATTTTTTTATTTGACTGCTGCATAGAATTTAAACTACATTCTTGAAAAGTATTGTCATTTCTGTAGCTGAGATATTGGTGCCGGGGTGAGGGGATGATAGGGCTGTCAATCATTTCAATACAGCCACTACCTCAAAAAACAGTCCTTCGTGGTCTTGTCTTTTTTTCGCTCAACTGGGAGCTTCCACTATGTGATGTACTGTGCGTAGTTGACCACCAGGTGGTGGTATTGGGTCAGAATTTCAAACGAGGTCTGACGCGATATGCGTCATCGTTTCGTTGATTTGGCGCGCGGTGGCATCAAATTTGAAAATCTCCAGACGGAAACCGTTTACGGACGGTGGGAAGGGAGGCAGGAGGCAATTTTCCGTAAGAGATTTTCAGTACTTAAACGTGCTGCCATGGAAAGAGGTAACGTTGTGTTTTTACCTTGTTAAAGTTGTAAACATGGTCATTCTGACACAATTTCCGCCTAAAACTTATGTAAAGACTAGTGAGTTTTAGGCTAACGATTATGCTAATTATCGTGTTAGCTTCAGTAACAGTGGCTTGAACCACTCATAACAGCTAAGTTTTTTTTCTCAACTTACAAGACTGCTTTTAACTTGGTTTTATTTTCTACTTTATGTACCCATATGCATTTAGTACGTTCCTCTACCAGTGCTAACAATGAGCTAAATACATCTGGAAGTGACCGTAACGTTAGTTCTTATTTGTGTCTCCGAGTTGGTCAAAGTTTTGATGAATTCTTTGTTACGCAGAGATGTCGTGGGACTTTTTTGTGCCAGTGTGTGTGGGAGATCTGGTTAAAACGGGAGGTATTAATCAATACGTTGTTCAAGATGTGATTCCGGCAAAACAACTGCCATCCCATCTCAATAGTAAGTATTTTTTATTGTATGTGATCTTATGTCTGTACGGATGATTGAAATTCGTGTACTCTAGCATTATGGTGATCGTAGTGAACTGATCGTTTTTGTTTTAACCTATTAGTTCTATTTCTTCCATTTCTTGCTCCTTACTTGTCTTAAACAAATGGATAACCTGTGTTAATTTAAAAAAGTAGAAAAAACAGAACTACATTGTGTGTTATTGTTATTCCTGTTTCACTGACAAAATATTTGGAAATAAACTGTTTGAAGATTTGTCTCTTCCCCAAGTTTTTGTGCTCTCTAACCAAATGTTATTGGTGTATTTTGTGCATTTGATATCTTTTATACAAAAATTAAGGTATGTTTTACCTCAGCCTTTAACGTGAAAATTCCTAACAGTATTTTTGTGTTCTCCACTCCTTTTTTCCACTCATGTTTTGAAGTTTTTGCATTAATTTTTGAAACCAGGAGTAGAAATATTGTAAATGTAAAGGTGTAAATAAATGTTTACTTGTTTCCATCAGAATTCAAGATGGGACTACGAAGCCAAGGCCCTTTATGTATACTGGAACACTTTGACACAGGTTACAGTGTGCTGCAGTAAGTACTTACCATGTAATTCTTGTAAATATTACCATCAACAATAATACTACAAAGCTATTGTCTTTTAATTTTTAGGCATTTTAATTTGTTGGAGCTTGGGGTGAAAGAGGATACCTTGGAATTACTTGTTAAAGGTTAGGCTGTTTTATGTGTATTTAAATAGACATCCTTTTAGCCCTTTGCTTCATTAACTGGTTTCTTTTTTTTTTTTCAGTGGTCAGTGAGCTGGCTGTTTCTCTGCCAGCGGCTCTCACCTCCACCACCTTCTCAGCTGCAGAGCGCAAAGAAAAACTAAATGCCGTTAAAATGAGTGTCTTCTTGCTATGCAAACTCACGGAGAGCCTTGAAAGTGTCTCCTACAGACAAAGTATTGTCACAGCACCTGTAAAGGTAAAGTTGTTCGTGGCTAAATGATATAGTCAGTGACTTTTGTTTTTGAATATTCTTCATGTGACCATATCCAGTGATGAGACCTCGGCATTATTTATGATCTGATTACACTTAGAAACTGTAGTTTTTAGTCAGCTGTTTGGTGAGTAGTCTTGGTAATGTGATTGAGCTTTATTACACTGCTGTAAGGGCTCACCTATAGTCAAACGTCCATCTTCTATAACTTATACCCATGATGAGAAATTTCGTGGGATATGTAGAAGATGTCAAACATTGTGTAACTTCTTGTTCGTTTGTGTGTGAATGTTTATGTATCAGCTGACAAAAGGCTGTAGTTTCTATGGCAGGTTTGACAGATATGAACAGTCATCTTTGGTAATCTGAGGATATTGTTTCTGTTATTTGATTTTTTTTTCGTTTTATCTTCCATTTGGAATCGTTAGAGTCCAATGCATGTAGAGTTGAAAGACCTTGCTTTCTTTGTAACAGGGTAGTAAAAAAGGTAAAGGTGGTGGAGAAGGACTGCTGCAGTGGGATTCTGAGAGAGAGCGGGTTCTGCATGCTCTTGTCCAGCTCCTTCAGCTGGACATCCGTTCTCTCTGGAGCCTCTCCCTGGTGGAAGAGGAGTTCATCAGGTACTTCAATGTCAATTTAGCTCTGGGCCAGGCTCAGATTTTAATTTATTTACATAACATGCTTGCTTGTAGCCATTTATTTATGTATAATTTCATTGTAAATTTAGTTTTTAAGATAATCTCATAACTATGTGAAATTGCTTGTTTCCTCTGTGATCAGTTCACAAACAAATTTTTCTAGGGAGCCATTTGTCTTTTGTTTTAGTCGGCATTTCAGCCCTAACAATTTTTAACTTTAGGTTGGTATAACAATAAATGCTGGTTCATTAGCAGGTCCATGCAGAACTTTGACATGCTGAGGATGTAGTGGGAGCATTTGAATCAGTTTGTATAGGATCTAAAAACTGGCAGGACACTGATCCTTGAGTAGCTCAGGGCTTTAGATGAACAAAATTAAAACATCATCTGGAATTCTTCACAGCTGTGTGACTTGTTGCTGCTACAAGTTATTGGAGAATCCAACCATCAGTCATGTCAAGAACAAACCAACAAGAGATTGTATAATTCACCTTCTCGGCATACTGATCACCAAATACAACCACCTATTAGGTTTGTTTCCCAGCTGCCTGGGATTTTGTGAATGTAGTTCATACAACATGGCAATCTTTGCTGTTTAAAATTTGTTCTATTTTAAATGTTGCTATCCGAATTCTTTCAGGTGCCAGTGTAAAGGTCATCCAGATGCTGCAACACTTTGAGCAGTTGTCCTCAGTATTTGCACAAGCTGTGTCTGTGTGGAGCACAGAGTATGGAGTCAGGGCAATTATTGGAGAAGTGATAAGGTCGGTACATTTTTCCTTTACTGATGCTTTTAAACTTCAGTTTTATTTGAGGTCTGCTTTTGAAACTCTTATTTTTGTCCTTCAGGGAAATTGGTCAGAAGTCAAGTGAAGAGCTTGCCAGAGAAGGTTCTGGTGTCAAAGCTTTTTCCTCTTTCCTGTCAGAACTCAGTGGCCTGGTACCAGAATTAATGATTCCCAACATTAGTGTCCTCATCACCCACCTGGAAGGAGAGGTTTGTGTTCTGAACAATGCATTTTTTGATGTGTTTGAGACTTTTGTAATTTGATAATCTTGTGTAAAAACCAGATGTCGCTACATTATTCACATCATCAAGGTTTTTCCCAGAAAACTTGCTAAGGCTGGGTGCTGGGGCAGTCATTCACCCAGCGGCCCATTGTGTTTTTGAGTAAATTTACAGGAAATTTTAAAATATGACTTGATAATTTTGTTTTTTTGAAAGATTGGGATATTAATACCTGAACACCAACAATAAAATCTTAAAAAATGCAAACATTTTAATTAAATAAATGAGACATGCTTAGCCTGGTGGGGGCATAAGCAAAGGCTGGTGGCCCACCAGGCTTAGAATACATTGGGGGAAACTGCATCATGATGAAAAACAATATTTATGATTTAATTGCTTGTCTTTAAAACCAAACTTCAGCAGTTATTCCCAGCTCTGCTAAATTAACATAACTCTTGACTCATATTTATATTATCAAATGTATTCATTTTATTGATGCAAAATGTCATACTTCAGACTTGAACATGCTGTTTAGTATTTAGTCAGGTTATATTCTGTAATTGAAACTAGTGACCTTCATTCCTATTCTTGCTAACTGTAGCTTTAACAGCTTTAAGATGGTGGGAGGCACTTCTTTATTTTCTACATCACCAATGCCTGAGACAAGAAATATTTCCAAGCCTAATTTTTCTTTCTGGGGGCACTAGATAAGTGTTGTTGCCATCTTTTAGGCTGCTGACTGGCAGTATGTAGCAGCAGGGAGCTGAGGGGATTGTTATTGCTTCTTGCTCCATACAGCTGGAGAAAACTATAGTCACTAAGAAACTTTCTCTGGCATCTCATTAAAACAACTTCAAATTATGTTGAAAATTTTTGAAGCAGTGACTTTAAAAATTATGGTGTACCTACATAACCAGCCCATCCCTGTTTCTTTATGACAAATTATATGGATTAAAAACTGCAATATAGCTCATACAGAGCCTCATTTGCACCCACGTTTTCACCCAAGAACTTGTTTTCATTAGGCTTTATGTACAAATATGGGACAATCTCTAACACCTTCTGTTGTTTCAGCAGCTTCTGCCTCCCTTGCACAGCTTGGCAGAGTTTTTTTTGTTTGTTTTCGTTTCATTCATCTTCTGCCCAGTGATGAGACCAAGGCGAATATGAGCTCATTGAGCGAGAGTTGGGTTCTTGTTGCCTTGAATGGCAGGTAATCTTGGCAGAGCAGAGGAGGATTTCTGCTCTGCTGTAAGGGCCTGCCGACAGAGACTTAGCTCAGCCAGAATTATTCCACTACAGTTACTGTGGAGTAATTGCTTTGGCTGATGCTGACAGTTTGTTTGTGTGTGTTGTATGTGTATGTGTGTGTGTGTGTGTGCAGAAGGCAAAAAGTTCACCCAGCTCTCTTTGCTGTTCGTTGAGCTGTGACTGTTGTCTTTGGTAATCTGAGGGCAGACTCATCTTGTATCTTTACTTTTTCCACTTTGTAGAGGGGGAAAAAAGAACTTCACATGTTAAACTGTTTGATTTGCATTTGTTTTCTAGAGCCACACAATGCGTGTTGCTGTTTGTGAGGTGCTTGGAGAAATTCTTGTACGAGTCCTATGTGGCGACGGGCTGGATGAGTCTGGCAGAGCCGACCGCGACCGCTTCTTTGACATATTGCAGGAACATCTCCATGACACACACTCCCATGTCAGAGCACGCGTGCTCCAAGTTTACACACGAATTGTCAACAGCAAGGTACTTTGCTTTTATGAAATACTTTGACAGTGAATGCTATAATTGAACTAATGGTGTTCCACAAGGTTCAATTTTTGGTTCCCCAGCTATTCTGACAATGTGTTGTCATGTTTTGGTTATCTAAAACAGACTGAGTTTTAAATTGTATTTTAAATATGAAATGTTTGACATTTTTCTACAGGACAACACTGAAACTTTAGGACAAAATAATAAAAGCTGATGGTAAAGTTTTTTTGTGTGTTCAGGCGCTGCCCCTGTGTAGGTACAGTGAGGTGATGGGGCTCGCCGTTGGGCGCCTGATGGACAAATCCATAAATGCAGTGAAGAGCGCCATCCAGCTGTTGGCAGCTTTCATTGCGCACAATCCCTATAGCTGCAAGGTAATTCAAACTGGTGTGATTTTAAACCTTGAATTGAGGTTATAGTTCAAGTTTCTCAACACAAAGCTTTGTTCTTATCTTTCAGCTGAGCAGTGCAGATCTGAAGAAACCTTTGGAAACAGAAACAGCAAAACTCAGAGAAATGAAAGAAAAGCTGGAGGGAAAAGCACCTGGTAATCACAGCTTCTGTGATGGTCCTTCAGATTTCTCTACTTCTGTTAGATTTCTTTCATCATACATTTATTTTATTTTTTGCCCAGTGATGAAACCAAGGCGAATGTGAGCTCACTGAATGAGTGTTGGCTTCTTGTTGCATTTGAATGGCAGGTAATCTTGGTAGTGCAGAGGAGGGTTTCTGCTCTGCTGTAAGGGCCTGCCGACAGAGACTTGGCTCAATCCAAATTATTCCTTTAGAGTCACAGTGGCGTAATCTCTGGAATAGAGCTTACATTGTGCGTGTGGGTGTGTGTGTGTCTGATGCAAGAAGCCCACTTTGGTCTCGCTGCCGTTCAGTGATCCATGAGCTGTTACTTTTAACAATCTGAGGGCTGATTCAAATTTCCATAAACCCACCACATGAATATGTGCTGATTAAAAGAAATCCCAAAGGTCTAACTTTATCTTCTCATAAGTTGTTTTTTTTTCTTTTTTTTCCACACTTATTTATGTCTGGCATTTTTAATAGTTTGAAATGTAATTAGTGAAAATATTCATGCAAATGAGCTAAGACGGTAATAGTTTTTAGCTTGAATTATGACACATCAGCGGTTCTAATTGCCTTTTCCTCCAAATTAAATTTAAAGATAAAATCGTAAATTAATTGTTGCTCAGTGCTGCTGTCTGAACAGAAATGTTTTAATTTTTTTAAACTTCAGAAATAGGTTCACGTAATTAATTTGAGAAAAATAGTTATCTGTTCTGTTGCTATTTTTACTCTTTCAATACATTTTTTCAAATGTTTCTTTGGCACTTTTACACAACCAGCTGCCACTGAAATATAATAAATGTATGTATATATTCCTTTTCCTCGCTGTAGTCGCAGTGATCAAGGCGACTGAGCTGTGGGCTGCTATGGAGCCTGAGCTTCTTGTTACTGTCAGGACAACCCTGGAGCCCACAAGTGAGGCAGAGGAAGAGAACAACGAAGGTGGGGAGGTGGAGGACGAAAAACCAGAAGATGATGACAGAGCAACTGCAGTGAAGATAGCGCAGTACCTCCGTGTCAACAAATACAGGTGATGCTAATAACCAGTTGAGGTTGATAGATGGTGACGCTGCTCATGGATCTGGTCTGTCACACAGCCTAGAATTAGTCAGGTAAAATGTCTGTGCTCCTCTCTCTGCAGGAATGCTGTGAAGCTTTGCGTAAAAGCTCACAGTTGGTTCCCAGAATCAGAGATGTTTGCCTCTCTCTCCACAGTCACCCCTGAGAGTTTAATGGACACACTGGGCTTGATTTTCAAAGGTAAAAGTTATTTTTATTTTAATAAAAATAGTAAAATGGTTTACAAAATGCACAAAAGAACAAATATATATATACACACACACACACTCCTTAAGTAGCTAATGAAAAGTTGATTCACTCATATGGTTGTAAATGTAAGGCAGATTCAAAATCATTTGATCTTGGTTATCAAACATTGTAGGCAAGTTCAGTTTATTATTTAAATTGATTAACATCTTCTAAGGCAGGGATGACCTATGTTTCAACAATACATTAAACTTGAAATATTTCAGCAAAGTAGAAAAGAAGAAATTACTCTGTCTGAAATCGTATTCGGATGTTTTTCCTAGTAAATGAAAGGTTTTTCTTGATGTTTTGGACCATATTTTTTTGATTTTGGAAACCCTTGCTGTATTTAGCTAAGCTTAATGAAGGCTAGCGCCCGAGTCTGCTGTTGAGTGAAAACACCAGTCAATATTTTTGGTTAAATGTCTTGCTCAATGTTGGCCTTCAGTATCCATTCCTTAGCCAGTTTTGTGTGTTTGGGTCAACCTCGTTACTTCCATGTGTTGAATTTCTGCTCTGATCAAACTTGTTGATTTTGGGGTTCAAATAAGAAATCTGCAGATGATTTAAATTCTTTTTTTAATTATCAATTATTATTTTGTGCACTGCATCAAAACCACAGGTACAGCCCCTCAACATGACTTAGCCATCAAATATGTTTGACCTTTAGTGTAATGTTCTTCTGTTTGAAAGCCTCGCCTTAACTCAGTTTGTAATACGAGTATTTAATCTCTATAATGACTTAAGTGCATACATATTTGCCCAAAATTTAAGCGTTCTCTCAAATTCCAGATGAACATTTTGTTGCACTTTCACATTTCTCTGGCCAGTTTTTTTCTTTTCTCTCTCTCTATTTCTATCTCTCTCTCTATATATATATTTGCCTACATGACAGTGTAATTTGTCGCAAGCCTTCGTCTAAGCTATGCTTCACTTCACGCTGCCTGCACCACCAGTTAATGTCATCTCAGAAGATAAACAAGTAATTTAATTAAACAGTTAAACCTTTTTCATGTTGACTCAAATGCAACGTCACAGATGCGTGTTGATGGTCTGACAGCTCAATTACAAAGACATTTATTTTTCACTTATGCACCTATTTGCCATAATAACAACAACTTTGACTAGAAAAGTGAGTTTCTCTGCTAATTTTATTACATTGATATGTTACAATGGGAAAGCATTATGGTATTGACATGGCTGCATCTAATATTACAAAAAACAACACAACTAAGACTCAAAAGTGTTCACTCTGCTCTCAAACATCCCTTCATTCAAATCTGAATGTATCTGCACATAAACAAAACCACGGCCCACCAAACCATTTACTAGTTGACTTGGGTTATAATTTTCTGGAGTTTTATAATGGCAGCTCTGTAAATTGTCCTGCAAGTTTCTACCTCCATGTATTCTCGTTTTGTGTTCTTTCTTTTGTTCTAAATGTAGCGTGCATAACTGCTTTTCACACATTATGAAAAAGCTAAAAGGTTACTTAATTATTAGGCTGAAGCTTTAGAAAATGCTCAGTTCAAGCAGCAGATTATAAATTGAGAGCAATGAGTACCTTGGTGGCTCGAGGGCAGCGATGGAAGATACAATAACTCCCCCTCAGTCAGACATGGCACCCCCAAGAAAATAAAAGTTCAAAGAATGTTTTTGTTTTGTTTTTTCTTCTTCTTTTCTATGTGGTGAAATATTTGATAAAAAATTGATTGTGATTAAATGTAATCTAAATGCAAAAACAGTAGCCTAAAAGAGGTCTATTGTGAATATGGCTATGAATCAATAACAAAGGAACTACTATGGGTAAAAGCGATGAACCTTTGAGATCATTACACATCTTGTAAACCAGTGGGTGGCAGAGCTTGTACTGCTTGACTGTACAGGCACAAAAAACAATTCTGCAAAAATATTCATCATGTTTGAGGCTCAACAGAGAACTTTCAGAAAAAGTTAACAAATCCATTATGCTCATATTTCACTGTAGTCAGCGAGAAGAACTAGAGTCACACCAGGTTAGCAATATGCTGCAAAGCAAATAAGGGCACAAATGTATCATGTACAGCACTCAGGAGTTCTTACATATGCAAAATCGTAAAGTACTATTTTTAGACCTCAATAAGTAGTCTTTGATGTAAGTAATCAGTGAACTATAAACTGTTTTTTGTCTTCTTGTGGGGGGGGGAACTACCTGAACAGCAGCAATGACTGTCAAACCATTGACCTGACTGATCATTTTCAGGACCCTAGATGAGAACAGATTTTTCTTTTTTTTTTTCTTTCTCAAAACCCCCCCCAAAAACTTCCCCTTCTACCACAAAAACAACCACATTTTCCTGTTGTGAAGGAATCTGACGCCCAAGTGTAAAAATGCCTCTTTTGTCTGCCTCTTCCGTTACCACCATGCCAAGTGTGGGTGTTTAAGACCACATTTTTTGTTGTTGTTTTTTAAATAACTGTAATGAATGGTATCACCACAAAGCCACATACTATATTTATTAGACACATTCTTGTGTCTACAGTCACCAACAATGTGTCTAATGTGCCATTAGACACATTGTTGGTGACTGTAGGTTGAATGTGTTAGAGACCTATAATGAGTTCACAGCACCCTTCAGAAATCGGCAAGCTCCCCCATTGCACCTGCAGGAAAAAAAAAACATGGAGCCCTCACTGACTGGGTGATTTACCTCTCTTGTTTGCCCCAGGCTCTGATGAAGATGCTTCAGATGTCTGTCAGAATTTGCCACCAACCACACAAAGAGAGAGCGATAAAGAGGGAGATGAGGGGGACCTGAAGAAGCAGGAGATGTTGGTGCAGTACCTCAGAAACATGGAAACATTTTCCTTACAAGTGGAACAAGCAATATCTGTCATCAACAACATGCTGTATTTGAAAACAACTTCAGGTAGATGTCCACTTTCACTGCGGGATCTGTCATTTTACTTTCCCAAATTTTTGAGTAGATTCTGTTTACATCAAGTTTATGATGCCATGTTTATTTATTGTTTCCTTATTCTGCTTAAAGTTGTCCAAGAAGCAGTGCAGTTTTGTGTGACGGTGCACGAATTCAGTGTTGCCAACTCTGTCAGTGGAGTGAGGAAGATGTTGCCTCTGGTTTGGTCAACGGATGCTGCCATTAAAGATGCTGTCGTTCAAGCCTACAGACGCCTGTACCTGAACCCGCAAGGAGACACAGTCAGGTGTGTGCTTAACCACTTTAAGCATGGTTGTGTGCTGAGGTTTACAATGTATTTTACATGGCAGACTATAATTTTTTAATTTAATCCAGGATGGAAGTAACTAAGAAAAGCAAAGTTCAAAGAAAACCTAAAAGAGGCTTTAGGTTACCTATGGAAATGTTCGTCAAGATCTCTTTTAAAGATTAGAAATGATTCAACACTTAAACTTTACTACACCTCTAGCTGTTTTTGTGGATATTATAAACCCCTGTTAGAACACACATCCTTGGTGGTTTGCTATACAATTTAGACATTTGGCATATAATCGTCTATTTGCGTGGTTATTTCTGGAGGATTAGAGCAGAATGAAATTGTTTTGTCTGGCTGACTGTTGGATATTATTCTGCCTTGCAACAAAAACCTTCAGTGTTTTGTGGTTTTCTTTTTAAATGAAAAACCAGCCGTTTTTCTGGTCTTTTTAACAGGATGAAAGCACAGACTCTCGTCGACAGTCTCTCTGAGCTCATGGTGGATGCATCTCTGGGTACTATCCAGTGTCTTGAGGAAATTGTGAGTAATTATTATATGAATCATTGGATTAATTAGCAGTACTGTAGTTCCAAGATCATAAAAAATGTCTAAATGTGACAAAATATTAATTTGGGAGAATTTGCAGAAATATTTTTGGTCCCGTAACATACAGAGAGCTGTAACTGTAAATGTCTCTGTAGGTGCAGGAGTTCTTTGGCAGTGGCAGCCATCTCCAATCCACCGTAATTCAGGTTTTGTGGGAGAGATTTACGGGTAAACGAGAAGCCTCTGTCTTACACAAACGAGCTGCAGTGTTACTGCTGGGCATGGCAGCACGGTAAGTTACTCAACATTTTCTTTTCTTTTAATACAACAAACATTTTGGATGGAAAAAAGTTCAGTTTTCTTGTGGTAGTGCTAAAAATCAGTTAAAATAACACATTGAATTTAAATAACATCTGTTTAGAGTACAAAGTTAGTATGGTAGTTACTCGTATACCATGGAGTAAAGGTTGAATATCAACCAAATTGAATATTTCAATATTTTTATTTGTAACACAAGGTTTCTGCACAATGACTCCTCCTTATTTTATGTAATAAATCTTTACCTAGAATCATTTCTGTGCTTTTTAGTAGGTATAAAAGCTAAATGGGATTTGTATGTCAGAGGAATAAATTGAGGTTTACATTTCAGCTGCAATTTAACTCAAATGTCAAATGTTTCTTTAGATGACATTTTATCTAATGTCATCAATTCAAACTATCAACAATTATTTCACTTGTACTCAGACGTATTGCACTGATGTTTAGCACAGTCGGATTGATGGGGAGAAAATGTAGCCATTATGATTTGAGCAGGTTTGTGGTAAAAATACATTGAAAATATTCAGGCTATTCCTGCCTGAATAACAACTCTTCTCTTTACATTTCAGTCCTGCCTCAGCTACTTGACATTCTGCAAATCCTCATTAGTCAGAATACAAGCCCAGCCTCTGCTCCTCTTCATTGTAATTGAAGTCACGACCATAAAACTTGGCTTCTTGCCAGGGCCTTTTTTATCTTATTTTTTATTTATATATGAATATATCTTTATATATGTAAAATATGTTCTCCCCGTTCCAGCTACCTCCAAGAATATGGTTTCTTTGGGGAAGAGTGAGCGAGTAAAGAGTATTTGCTGTCCACCCACGCTGCCTTTTCTCCTCATCCAGCATCAGCAGCATTTATAACCTATTAAACCTTGTGTGCTTCTCCTAACCCGTCCTCCTACATGTGAGATCTGGGCTCAGCCTAGAACTGGTAAAACCAGCAGAGAGTAGCTGAGGTCATGTGGGGCAGTGTTATTACCCGACTTTGCATGAAGACGAGATAATTTGGTATTCTGAAATGTGTACTCTAGTTCTAGTTTTCAACAAGTATCTCTATTTGCGACCACAACAGGGCAGAGAGAGAAGTGGTGCTCAGTAACTTGGACACTCTTTGTTCTGTGGCTCTGGGAGAAAAAGTGACTGAAGACTTTCTTCTTGCAAGAGATACAGTGATCACCATTTGCAGTATCACTGATCATGTCAGGGTAAGTTTAAATAAACAGGATTTTGTCGAAGATGAAAAATGTAACACTCAACTGTCTTTTGGTCAAAGCCTTAACAGAACAGTGACTATACTGGGATAAATTACATATAAGTGGACTCTTGATTCTTTGACTTAGGAAGCAAGTTGGAAATGGTTTTATTTTGAATACATACAGGCACACTTAGCAGAGTTTTGTTTGTAAAAATTTTTTTTAATTTTTTTTTTATGTGTTTTCTTCCACTTGAACCACTTTGTTTTGGTTGATCACACAAAACCCCTAAAAAAAAAACAGTTTGTTGCTCTTGTATGACAATATGTGGAAGTTAGTTGTGTGAATAGTATTAAAAAGCATTGTAAATAAAAAGTAATTTTTAAGAATACCTTAAAGCCCAGGCTTTGACTAATTACATCTGAAAGTTTAAGTCTGTCCTGTTATGGTTTGTCTACCCAATAGCAATCAAAAGGGGCTCCATTCAGACTCCCCCAGGACCATCAGCTGTTTACCTGCCTTACACAGGCTGTTGCTGACGGTAAACAATGCGTCCTTGGATTTTTTGTTTTCCACCTTTTTTCCAGACATGGCTTCTTCCTTTAATGTTTCTGTCTCCACTGTTTGTGTCCAAGGTGTGGTGATGGAAGACCCTTACTGGCAGAGCTTTATGGAACAGGCCGTCCGTCTTATCTACTTCCTGGCTGAGTCCCCAGACCAGCTGTGCTCCCGGCTGCTCCAGAGAAGCGCTCGACTTTTACTTGATCAGATTGCTGAAGGCGGTGAAGTCAACAAGGATGTCGGCCAAATCCATGATGCATCTCAAGACTCCGGTGACCAAGAAGAACAAGGTTAGTCGTGTTGTCTACCATGTTGCTGTCTACAAAATGCTACAAGGCTTATTCCTGCCATTTGTCAGCGCACCTTTAATCACAAATGGCCACATGTTTTCTCTCCTGCAGTGAACTGTGTGTGTCTGGCCCAGCTGCTGGCGCTCTGCGGATGCGTTGCTTTTTGGCAGGTGTCTCATCTTGAGCGCAGTGTGAGCGCTGAGCTGCGGAGGAGGAGAGGAGAGACAGAGGAGAGGGAGGAGAAGGAGAAAGGCCCAGGCAGTAAAGCTAAGGTAATGAGCGGATGTACAGGTGTTCCACACAATACAGAGCTTTTGGAAAATGGGTGACAAACCCACTAGTTATGGTTGTGTTCAAACTACTTTCTGCCATTTTGTAAGGGTTAATGTTGTCAGTGTTATGTAATATCTAATTAGACCATCAGACAAGTTATACAATTGAAATTTTTTTTTATTTTTCTACAGTGCAATTTCTTTAAATTAATTTACTAAAAAGAAAATCCCTCAGTTCTTCTAATATTCCCTGCTTTTAATGGGTTTTAATGGTAATTTTATTTTTTCTATTGTGAAATAGATTTGCAGCATGTCCACAGAGTATAACAACTCTACAAAAGCTCTGAGGTCATGCTCCGAAAATCTCCTAAGATGATAAAGCTACATTTAACATTGTTACCGTGTCGCGTAAAGTAAATTTTTATTAAAGTTCAATATTTATCTGGATGAATTCTGACGATAGAAGTGGCCTAACAGATGATACTTTGTGCTGTCTGAATCACTTTTTAACTGATTCAGAAGAGATGGAGCCAATAGTGTGAACTTTATTTTCATTATTATTTTCACTCTGGAAAAGTGCTCCAAATTGTATTTTTTAGTTCAATATATCTGTTTAGAAAGCATAAAATTTTTTTACTTGTTATCCATAATGTTGTATGTCACTTCTGGAAATTTTATATTTGGGTTATGGCCATTTAAAATCGACTTTTAACTTTTGCGTTGGCAAATTGAATCTATATTGTTAGAACAATGCAATTGTTAGATATAAAATATGCATTGAACAATTTTATGCCTCAGCTCTACTCAATACTACAGTTGGTAAGGCTATAATCCAGTTCACAAAATGTAGTTATCTTAAACTGATTAAATTATTTTTACGTTACAAGAGTAATTAACGGCAGAGGGAAAATCAGTAAATAAAAGCCAAGCATTGGCTTCAGTACCATCAAGGCAATGATGTGGAAAGCTTAATCAGTCACAACACCTCTATAACACATGTACACCAATTCACAGGACTAATGGCTTTTCACTTGCAACAAAAGCTGCTTTTTGATGTCCTGCTAGAAGTACTTTAATACTGTTAAAGTCACAACGACATGCCTAAATGATTACAGGAATGACTGTTGATATTGACTGGGATGTTTTTATATTATCATTATGTGTGTTGTTTTTTAAGCTGGGTTGGTCATAATAAACTAATTGTATTGGTAATAATAATTAGATTAAAATCCATATCAGACCCAACATTAATTAACTCCAACCAGGTTTTTATACGTAATAATCTGTTTTATTTGGAAAAGATCACTTAAAGTGCCTCTATGGATGATTTAATGTTAAAGCTAAACCTCATCCAACCAGCTGTGAGATGAGACATTTTTCAATCAGTGGGTCTCTACTGGGTGGCTTGATAATGAGACTCATTTTAGTGACAGATTAGTGACAGCTCTTATTGTTCAGTCCTTCAGAAGAAAGGAGGATAGATGTTCCCTTAATTAGCGTGGGAGTTTGTTCTGTAATTTCTAAACTCATCTTGGTTACTTCTTTACTGTCTCATAAAAATACAAGACTGAACTTCATAGTGGAAGAGAGACTGTGTTTATTGTTGAATTATGTATAGTGGGCATGCTTTATTTTTTTCAGTTTTTTTGTTTTTGAACAAATGGAGTTGGTATATGCGTTTAACCTTTGTGCGAGTCGTGAAGAAACTGAACAATGAAGGACATGCTAGAGGTGCTGAGCCCACACCCATAGCAGTGGGAAGACACAAGAAAACATTTGATAAATTCACCAATGAATGGAAGAGAGTTCAAGTGTGTTGCATTTCTATGCTTTATACATTTAGAAAAGTTCAATTACAGCGAAACTTTATTAGCACTTAACAGTGTGACTTAGAATATTAACAGTTTTGAAATGATAAAATGTTTCTCTCTAGGTCTATTTAGCTATAATTATCTAAAAATGAAAAAACCGGCTGAATAAAAGAAGGTGAACTAAAAGTTTTTAGATTCCTGTATTTGAGTCAAATTTAGATTAAATAAAAGCAAACAACCAGATGAGCTACTTTTTCTTCAGCTAAATATCTGTATGACTCAACAGAAAGTGAATTGAGGTTTCAGCTTATTTAAATCTAAAATAGGATGTTGAGGCATTTTTGAGTTTTTATGGAGCCGATTTGGTGTTGACTTTATTATTTTTTTCTTAAAGCAGCAGCTGGCCAATGAAAGTGCCATGGAAGAGGAGCTCGGGTTGATTGGGGCGTCTGCTGAAGACACTGAAGCAGAGCTCATCAGAAAAATCTGTGAAACAGAATTACTGGCTGGTAAATAAAAACTCTTGCCAGTTTTCTTCCTGTATCATTTCAAGCTGTGTTTAAATCGACTTCATTTATTATCTTGCAATCTGTTTAGAGGACAACCTGCTCAGTGCGTTTCTTCCTCTGCTGGTGAAAGTCTGCAGTTCTCCAGGACGCTATTCCCACCCTCAGCTCACCACTGCTGCCTGTTTGGCACTGTCTCAGTACATGATGATAAGGTATGCAACACTGCTGAATAAACATTCACACACTCGCTATACCATTTTCTTAACCTTGGACAGTAGGGCATCTTTTATTCCATCTGTTTGTTCTAGAAAACTTTGAGTTTAGTTTATCTTTGGCCAATTTGACGGCCCATCTGTTTAGCTCCGACATCTTGGTGCAAGTCCACTATGCAGGTTGTTAAACTTGCAAAGTATGAAGTTTAATTTTTGTGTTTACCAGGTCTGAATAAATATGGAAAGTGTGAAAACTAGTTTCCACACTATTTTGCTTATTCATTACAAATCTATTTTTTAATGAAACTGAACTGTTTGTGTTTTCCACTTTTTTTCCATTGCTACATCTTGCATGCCAGATGTGTTACTTATTAAAGTTGGAGTACATATCAGAGCGTACTTCTTAAGACTTAAGATTTTAAGTTTGCCATCGGTTAAAGAGTGTGTTCCAAGATATACAAATATTTCAAAGAACTAAGGCTTAAAAACCACCAATATTTTGTCCTTTTTATTCATTTTGGCCTGACGAATTAAGAAATTAATATCAGCTTGTTCAAATCTACATAGTTCACAGATTGGCAAGAAGGTTTTGTGAAATAAACAATTGAGAGCTACTACTAAATTTAGCAAGACATATGATAAACAGTTTTTTTTCTGTAGCAGAAGAAATAAATGTGGACTTTCTATTATTGAATTAATAGATCCTGTTCTTGTTTTCATTAAAATTGTTGCATAACTGTGTTATTTGCACTCCAGATTATCATACCAAGTTTGTAGAGATTGTTGCCAGTTTTGTCATTAGTTCTATCTCTTATTAGATTTTCTTTAAAAACTTAAGTGAGTATAGTCAAGCTCATTTGGTATATAATCTTTTTTTATCCCTTTGGTAAAGTTGTGATTAGTTTGGTAATGTTTTAGACTTTCCCATTAACATTAATTAAGCTGCTAGGATCACTCCTGGGTGTGGAAATGTTTTGTCAAATATCAGGTGGAACGACGGAAGCTTTTTAAAACTTTTTGAACATTACAATTTTCCATCATAAAGACATCACTATATAAGGGGAAAATGGAGCCAGCCACCTTTTCTAAAAAAAAATATTTTTTTTATCAGTTTGCACCATTTTGCCCCCAACTTGTGTTGAGTCGTTATTTAATATGTTGGTATTCTTGAGACAAGAGAAAAACTGAGTCTCGAACTGTTTTGCCCAACGTGGAAGTGTTATTTAAAACAATTATGAACAGCAGTGGTATAACACTTGGCACATAAATTTGTAAAACAATGAAAATAGTATAGAATTGTTGCTATGAACAAATTCATTGGTTCATCTTTACCTTGACATAAATATTTGCATTGTTTTTAGTACAAGTAATGTTTTTTTAAAATATATTTTAAGAATGTCATAACCCTCTCCAATACACCCAGAATCTCTTCTGTATTACATTATACATCCAAGGAAAAAAAAGGTTTTCATTTAAAATAAACAATGCACCCAGTGTTTGGGTGTTTTTTACAAGCTGAAAGGATAAGTTCATTAGCTTTGAATTAAGCTATTTTAAATGTAGAGTATTTTACACATTAAGCTTTGCTGTATTACTGCTATAAGATAGAGGCTTTATCCCTTCTGTTGTTTTGTGTCTGTGGTGCAGAGTGTAATCAGACCCCATGATACAATCCTGAGAGTCCAATGAATCTGACAAACTAGTAAGTTAAATTGAACCATTCTGAAGACTGGAAATTGGCTGCAAAATGGTTAATTATCACAGCCATTAGGGAAGTAGCTGGAGGGGAGGATTTCTTGTAATTTCACTCTGAGTGTAGTCGAGATAAAACTGACTTTGTAACAGTGAAAGGAAGCCTCTCTAAAGAAAAAGTACATTTATATTTAACACTTTTTGCTGTCTTGGCGTACTTCAACTGCTCTTGCTTACAGTCTAGCAATTCAAACTTTGCATTTATAAATGTTAATGTAACTGAACATGGCTCTAGTGGTGATATGAACTATTACCAAGGGAAAGTGAATTGAGGTTTCAGCTTATTTAAACTGTTAAAACCAGAAGGTATTTATTCTAAAGCAGAATTAAAATGGCCCTCTAGACATTCCCACAGTCTCTTCTTGAGCAGATTGGATCTTCAACTCGTTCCAATCCTACACACGTTGATATCTCTACCCCTACATGAAATTATGTCTACTGATTATGTGGACATGCTTGTATTCTCTCTGATTATTGCAGCCTTCTACAGTTTTATTTTGGCTTAATTACACTAACCTTTTAAATCTCTAATCAAAATTATTGAAGGGCCTTTTTTTTTCTCCTGGCACTTTTCCTCAAATGATGGCTGATTATCGTCATTCTGTGTTTTAGGAAACTTGGACAAATCTTAAACCCAATGAAAGACATTTCTCTAACACCCCTTGTTGCTGTTTAATTTATATAAATAACATGATATTTCTGAAATAAAGAAACATGCTTTCCAAAACCACAGGACTTCTCTTCTGAACTGATTTGTTTAATTAATCATAGGGTTCTCCCTCTGGTGTTTGACTTTCAGTTTAATGTAAAATACTTCCCTTTTTCCTTTTCTGCAATTTCACCATGAATATATATAATAATTTGTATTTCTTGGTCAGAGTATTAAACTGTGAGAATCCAGCCATTTGTTGCTTATTTTTTGTTAACAGAGCTTTCCAGAGGGCAGGTAATTTTAAATTCATCATTTTAGCTGGCAGCCACGCGAGAGCCACTAAGAACACTGAAAAATGTAAATATTTAATTCATTACAGTACTCTCGAAATGAATTGGAATTAGAACTAAAAAGTTAGTTGCTTCTTCCAGTAATTCAGTTCAAAAAGTCAAAACATGTAAATGTATTTATTTTATATGGTAATGTATATTCCAGCAGTTCTTTCCACTATTTATATCTGACTGACGGCTAAAGAAAAATAAAAAAAAAATTCTTTTTTTCTTTTTTTTTTAAATAGATGTTTCTGATGCTTCCGTTTTTGGTTCAGAAATGTCTTAAAATAAAAATGTTATGGTCATTGTCATATATACGCGCATGAGATGGCAAATCTTCTCCAAACTCTCCACATTCATTGTTTCACAATTCTCTCAAAGATACAACATTCTCTGTTCTTTGTACTCGTTTTTGTGCTTTTTCCTTTTGCTCAACTTTCTATTGCTATGTTTGGATGCAGCACTCGGAGCACCCAGCTTCGAGTGCTGGGTGCTCCATCGCTCCATCACGACCTTTTCTAGCGTATCCTTTTTTTGTGTAAGCTGTAAGTGACTAATGGATAAGTCAAGTTAGCAGAACACTTTGCATTAATTATTTCAGTTTTTTGTTGGTCCTACCCAATATTTGCATTTTCTGAGAAACAGAATTGTAGGTTTTCAATATGCGAGTCATTATCATTCCAAGTAACAAAAATAAACTTTTCAAATATCACTGTGGCTAATGTCTCTGGATTGGTTTCCTTTTTTCAATTAAAAAAGTACTAAAATAATCCACCTTTATGAGGACAATTCAACTCCTGTAGATGATGTATTCAATTTAATGCTTTTATTTTGTCCTCATTTCAGCCCATCAGTGTGTGAAGACAACATCCGCCTCATCTTCACAGTGCTGGAGCGCTCCACTCTCCCCGTCGTCAGGGCCAACGCCATCATAGCGTTGGGAGACCTCACAGTGCGTTTTCCAAATACTTTGGAGCCCTGGACCCAAAATCTGTATGCAAGGTAGGTTCTGTTTAGCTGCATCAGTCACAAATAAAAAAGGCAAATGCTTGTTGTCCACCATGCGTAAATAATTCAGTTGATCCAGACCATCATTATCTTTTAAAAAGTTTCATCAACAATCATAAGAAAAATGTTTCCACTCCATGGGTCATGTGAGTGGGTGTTCTGCTAGTGAAGTTTTGTTTTTTTTCTTTTCCTCCTTGCAAACACCCACTGACACACATCCTTGTACACTCCTGCCTTCTTCATCCGAATCCCATCACCGCTTTTCGGTGTGACGTCCCTCTCAACCACTGGAGTGTTGCCACTGTCGGAATGCTCCACTGAGCCACATGATGGGAAAAGTTTACTCTTTATTTATTTATTTCCACAGGTAGTGGGAAATAAACTTTTAGATGATCTATATGCTGTCAAAAACTCCAATAGTGGGCTTTATATTTGGACCCTGCAGGTTGCCATGACAACTGGCTAATATTCCTTCAAAGATTAAGAAGGGGGATCATTACCAAACGCGAACCTGGGCGGAGCCTCAGACCACATCAGGAAAGGCCACCATAAGACAACAAACTGCTTAATCGCCACTCTGACCAGCAGGTTGTAATTACGCTGAGCGGGGAGACGGCAGTAATATTTGGGCAAAGTCACGCATTCTACAAAGGTTTGTGCCTTTGCATTTAAAAAGCACTTAAACATTTCAGCCGACTGAGAGGCTGAAGTTGTTCTGTTTGATGAAGTGCCGTTTTAATTATAATGGGAGATAACGCTCCTATTGGGGTGTTTTGACATGTAGAACATTTTCTTTTCTAATTCTTCACTGCCCTCAGTGTTTTCTACACGATAAGCATTTCCTAGTTTTCTTAATTGTCTCCCACACACCAACACCTCCACTGTTCTCAAGGCTGCTGCCCTGGCGCCTCCTGATAAGCGCATTAAGAATTAATTACCCTGTTCACTGCTGTTGTAAGCTTCTGCATTGGCATGTGGAAGTAGCATGTACAAGTGTGTGATCCTCTGCCAGGAGTCCTGCTCTTTGGCGCAAATGAGAAATGGGAAATGAGCTGCTTTTGTTCTTGTGTTTTTTGGGAGAGGGTAAAGCCAAATTAGTTTCTGATTGCCCCGCCGCAACCTGTCCAGTCCCATTGTAAGCAGCCAGCCAATAAGGTGTCACTTTGTTTAAGATTTGGATGACTTTTGCCTTTTTATTTGAAGAAAAGCTGATAAGAAGTGACTTTCCTTTCACGTTTACTTATTGTATCTTATCAATAGACCTGGTGGTGTAGTTCTGTTTAGCTGAAAATAACTATTTATTATCTAATTCCAGGTTTCTCATTGCATTTTTTACAAAGATGCTTTCGCAAACTTTTATACACTTGCCCTAAATATTCTTGAAAAAAGAATTCTTTCCAAAAAGCCAATTTGAATTTAAATGTTCGAGAAATGTAATAGTTGGAGTGTCAAGTTAAAAATTGGGCAGATACCAGCATTTTAGTTCAGAGATGACCATCTGAAACTCTCGCATAAAGAGTTCTTGTTACCAAAAAGGGCCAGCAGCGATGTTATGTGGTATGTAAATTGTTTATCACAACTTTGAGGTTATGCTAAAACTGGGCTGTTTGTGGGAGCAACTGCGCACGTTGGCTGTTGTCTTGAACATTGATTTTTAAATTGGCTTTTGTTGCTGATTGCTTTTTTTGTTATTATTAAAAATGTAAAGAACTGACTCTCAGATCGTTAACTTCATTGTTCTTTCCCCTCTCCTCTCTTTGTCATGTTTAGGTTGAGTGATGAGGTCCCATCTGTGAGGCAGACGGCTGTGACAGTTCTTACTCAGTTGGTCCTTAAGGATGTGCTAAAGGTCAAAGGCCAAGTCAGCGAGGTCGCTGTGCTGCTAATTGACCCAGAGCCGCACATCATTAGCCTGGCTCTAAACTTCTTCAATGAGCTGGCCACTAAGGTACACACACACAGAGGCTGTAGTGGAAGCTGGCAGCTTTGAAAGGTTTTTAACCTTATTTGTCGTCCATCAGGACAACGCCATCTACAACCTGCTGCCAGACATCATCAGTCGCCTTTCGGATCCAGAGAGAGGAATGAGCTCCGAGGACTTCAACACCATCATGAAGTGAGAGGCACAGAAACTCTTTGTTTATTCACCTCTGTGCCTTGAAAAAGTATTCACACCCCTTGATTTTTGTAGAAATAACATGGCAAACGTTTAGATCTGCATCAAACTGTGGTAAGACTTCATAAAATTACTATGCAGATCCTCTCCATCGAGGCTGAGTTAATTTGCACATCCACATGAAGACATTTCGCCATTCTTTGCAAAGTCTTCGTCCTGACTGTGCTGAATACATATGTTTAACTTTTTAGGTTTTTATTTTTAATTAGTTTTAACGAATGTTTCTCATTTCACTTCAAAATTAAGTGCAACTTTGATCTGTCACAATAAATTCACAAACATACATTGATGTTTCAATGGGTATGAATACTTTTACACTTTTTCACTGTCTGCCTACAGAATGATGTACAGCAATTTAAGGTTTGGACTAATGATGCAAATAACTTATTTTAATAATTGGTTAATCTATAGACTATTCTAATGGTTAATCGTTAGAAAAAGATGATGCATTCTGCAGATTTTTAATTTTACCACTTAAGCCTTTTCCATAGTACAATAGAAATACATTAAAGGATACTAATAAAACAACTATCCACTTCCTTTTTTGAATAAGAAAATTAATATTTTATTGCATAAGCTGCAATAACTGCATTGTTGTAATAAATCTAAACTGGGTGAAGCTAAAACTGTCACTTGAGGTTTGGCTGAAATTAAATACAAAGGTGCAAAATGTATACATTATGCATTTTATCTTAATTGCAAAATGTATAGATTTTTTTTGTGCAGTTTTCTCTCAATTACTGCTTTTTTTAAGCAAATTGCCTTTTATGAGTCTGTATACTCCATCTAACAATTGATTACTAAATTAGTTGATTTCAGTAATCGATTAATCACAGTTAATTGTTTCATTCCTAGTTTGGGCAGAAGCATTTCAAGCTTTGAACGTGCTAAATGAAGTTTTGGGTATTTTTCACAGACAGCTATTTTCCTACATCACTAAAGAGAGACAAACTGAATCTTTGGTGGAGAAACTGTGTCAGCGCTTCCGAACTGCAAAGTGAGTACAAATTGCCTTGTTTTCCTGCTGCTGCCTCTTTACGTGATTTAATTTTTTTTTTTTTCCTTTCCGAATAGTTTCACTCCTAATTTCTGAAGCTGTCCTACAGCATTTCATTGTGTGAGATGTGGGGGTGGATGTGTGGATAATTAGTGGGTGTTGTTTTGTTTTTTTTAAACTCTGAGAAAGAAAGTTTAACAATTAAATCAAGTTCACTGTTCGCTTCACCAGTCATGTATGCTGACATCTTCCTATTCAGTGCTTTTGTCATGGAAACGGCCTCATGTGTAGTTTGAGAGTAGATGCAATGACTGTTCTGGCCGGGCTTCAGTCTCTGAGTCATTCTTTATACATACGCAGAGCTCAAAGGAAGGACATTTTATATTATATAATGGAAAACTGAATTTGGGCATAAAAGGTTCCTGGAAATCAGATTAGGTCCAAATGTCAGAGCAATGACATGTTTATCAGAAATGAGGGTTTTTTTGTTCAGAGTCTAGAATTACTGTGCATTATGTTGCTAATCAGGTTTATTTTCTAATCCCTCAACCTCTCATTTCATGCTCTTGTCTCTGCAGAACTGAGCGCCAGTGGTGTGACTTGGCCATGTCTCTGTCCCTGCTCTCCATGTGTGAGCGTGGCTTTAAGAGGTTGCAGGAATGCTGGGAATGTTACAGCGACAAGCTAACCGAATCCGGAGTCTACCAGCCTCTGCTCACCATCACAGCCAAGCTTCGTCGTGGAGCCAAACCTCAATTTAAGGTGTACGAATCGCTCATTTAAGCTACTCAAATAAATCTTTATTTGATAAGATTTATTTTTATTCCTTTAGTAATCATGAATATCTCAATCAGGCCCAGATAGATGACTTTGAGAAGAGGCTGACGGCGGTTCACACCCGGGGCTTGGAGAACGTAGAAAGTCCTGAGACGGAAGAGAACCAAGGGGAAGAAGGAACTTCAGAGAAGACCAGCAGTCGCACACTGCTACCCACCAGAGGCCGTCAGAAAAGGAGAGGTCTGAATTCACAGCTTTTACTCCGTTTCCTAAACTAATAAAATATACATGTGTAAAAACTGACTGACTAAGGAAATATTTTTCCTCCCTACAGGTCAAACAAAGTCGTTGGTCTCCAGCCACGGCGATGACAGTTTTGTTACGCCTCAAAAATCACGCAAGTCTAAGAAACCAGTGATCAGCTTCAGCAGCGACGAAGAGGAGGATGAGGATGGTGAGACTTTTAGAATATTTTCAGTTTGTGTAATTAAAAATAAATCCATATTAAATTGATAATTTTTTTCTATTTTATGTTTTATGTTCACATGAGTGATTTCTTTTTCATTTAATGATTTAATATACTAAATATGTTGTATTGACCATTAAACATCATAAATGTTAAAGAATTTTGTCCAAATTAGATGCCAAAAAACTTTTGTTTTTGTATATTGAATGAACTAATTCAATATTCTGACTTCTTTTGGCACCTCATTAACGCAGCTTTTGTGCTCATTTAATTACCCAACAAAGTTTTTTTGTTTACTGTATTTTCATAATTGGTGCTACGAATAAAATTTGCTCAAAAGAAGTTCCTTCAGGTCTGAACAACTGAGTTCAGAGTTACTGGACCAAATCCATCAAACACCAGTGCTGGAGGTTTATGAGTGGACAGGATTCTTTTTTTTTTTTTTATTAGCTAAGAAGTAGTCCAAGCTCTACAGGCAGATCAGACCTTGACGGTAAAATCTGATGTATATAATAAGTAATTCCTGTAAAAATGCTAATAATGGTAGCATAAAATCTACAAACTCCCTTAGAACCATTAATGTGGGCATAAACATTTTCAGAAGCTTGATCTATTCAGTACTTTTTAATTTGGGAATAATTTCTTGTAATGTTATTGATTAGTTTATGGTTCACGTCATTATGTTAAATGATTGTATTTGAATTATTGCTGTGATTTTTTATTTTTTTGTTTTTTTTACGTCCTGAATTTGAATTTGTCTGCAACCATCTCACTTTTTATTTCTATTTATATAGTTAATCAACTTGACATGATTTCATAAAAACGTCTCAAAAATCAATAAAAAAAACCCAAAACATTTCCACCCAAGATTAAATGCTCCCCAGAAGTGTCTCACTAAGCTTTTATCTTCCTTCAGATGCTGTCATGGCAGAGAGCGAGACGCCCAAAGTGACGACGCCCATCTCCCGCACGTCGCGCCGAACTCGCCTCAGAAACTGATTTCCTTTCTGTTTTGCTTTTTTTTACTGCTTTCTTAATATTTTATAATCAGTGATTTAATTTTAGCTCTTTGTATATTTGTTTTATCCACTTTACTGCCTATCTTTAAGCTTTTTTAGTCTGACTGTGCATTTAATGACAGATTATAAATCTTTTTTAATAAACTTGGGTCTTGTTTTAATTTCTCTGGTTCCATGTCTCACTCACACATCTTTTACACAATATAAATAGAGTGATTACAAGTGTTAAAGCTGTAGTATTTAACTTTAAAAAAAAAAGACATGTCCAAATAGATGGATCGATCAATAAATCTTCAATAATTGTGTTTTACTCAATTATTGAAGTTCATAAAGCCGGAGCTTTAAAACCCCCTCATTTTCCACCAGATCGTTCAGGTGGGAGTTTTTACCAGCTGTACAAATAAAGTGCAGCCCCTTTCCTACCTGTTGCTGCACACTGCACATTAGGTGGCTGAAAGAGCACAACTACTATCAGCATTGACACTAACACAGCCAGCTCTTACAGTAACTTTGCACAAGTGGCAGTTGATATCAGTGGGTTGGATTTTACACTTGAACGCTTCTAAATGTTAATTCTAATATGAAATATTTGCAGTACATGATGGTTTACATTTCTGTGTAAGTACCATGAAACAGTGCTGTTTCTATGCATGTTTAACATTCGGTGAGAATCTAGCAGCCATTATGCCTTCTCTAGACACAAAGTATTGTCTGCTAGGTGAAGTCATCTTAATTTATAGTGCTGTTTGAAGCAGCTGTGAATGTCTGCTTGTTTTGTGTGTTTGGACAGGCTCTTTCAGGGGTTGTCACAGCTTGTCCAGACAGCATTAGTTGTGCATTTTTATGCCTATTCATTCCATTCCCCCCCCCCAATTACATAAAGTTCTGTGAAAAAGAAAAACACCTTTTCCACCCCAACTTTATTTAAATGTTTGTATATTTGAGATTTTCAAGGCAGAAAAAAACCCAAGAGAACATTATCTAAAGAAATTAAATGTCAAACAAGATATCTATTAGTCTGGAAAGAGTTGCGAAGCCATTTCCTAGGATATTGGGACGTTCCCAGTAACATCTGGCCTACAAAATTAACTCTTAAAAGCATTGCTGACTCATCAAGGAGGTCACAAAAGACCATAGAATAGCATCTAAACCATGCTTTCATCACAAAATATGATTTAACATGGAGACAAAGTAAAATTACACTTTTAGGAGCGTTTCAATACCAAAACCACTGCTGACCAAAATATTCGAAAGGTTCTCAAATTACCCAGAAACATCTATGATCCCAAAGATGTTTGGAGATGTATTTTGTTATGGGGGGAAGTGCAACTATTTTGAAGGTATGCGTCTTCTGGAAACAAAACCATACCACCAGTTTAGTGTGGTGGTGGTGTGATGATATGGACCTGCTTTGTTTCTTCAGTAAGGGGGTAGATTGCTGTTATTGTTGGAACTATGAAATGTGGCAGGAAATCCTGAAGCCTTTAATAGGAATAATGAGCAACCCAGCAAATTCACCTCTGAATTTTTTTTTTTTTATTGTTCTCTGAAGGGCATGGTTAATTTGACTTTTCAGTTTTTCATTCACAAGCTCAATGTATGCAAGAAGAGTTAATTCTGTACTAGAGAACCATTTGTAAAGATTATTTTGTGTGAGATGTTTTATTTCTTTGCAGCAGGTTTTAGTCGTCAGTGTTTGAGGACAGTTTCTGAAACATGTTTTATTTCTTTGCAACGTTTTGGCAGGAAATTAACTCCATACAAAAAGTGGAACAGAAGAAATTTGTAAGGAGGAAGGGAATACTTTTCACAGTTCTGTGAAAATCAAAGTTGGTTCTTTAGCTGAGGAGATCAATTCTCCCTGTATTTCTCAGCAGTGATGTACTTTAAATGTTTGTCATTTCTCTGATAGACGTTCCATTGCCTATCTGTCCATTTCTGTTCTCCTGTAATCAGTCTCTTTTGTTGATCTCCCTCAGCTCTCAGCCTGGTGGGTTTTTTTCTCTCTCTCTCTCCTTTTCTCCTCCTACTCTCTGCTGCCTACTTTTCCTCCAGCGCTCCACTGACATCATATACCGCTGTAGTTCAAACCCCACCATCATCACTAATCTCTTTCTCTCCCTGTTCTCCTACGCCGTCTCCCACACAGCGTCCTCTCCAAAAAAGATGAGAGGGGCGCATTTTTCTGAAACGTTATATAAAGACACTCACAACAGCGGGGGTAACGGTGTGTTTATCTGAGGACAATTTGGGTTGAGAGTGCAAATGAAAGTGACAGTGCACTTTGCAAGAAATGAGAGGCGATCAGCGCAGATGCGTTTGATTGCTCGCCCGGCTTTGGGCGTCGGTAAAGAGTGGGGTTTATTTACTTGAAATAATCACAGGCTGCTGAACTTTAAGGTCAGTGTGTTGGATCCTGCAGCCGCTTCTGGTAGTGTTGTAATTTAGCAGCGGGGGGTTCAAGGAGCAGATGGCACTGGCAGACTGTAAGTTACCGGGCAGAGACAGGGGGAGGTCAGCGCACGCTGGGAAACACTACAGAGACAAAGGGAAAGAAGGAGGCTAATGTGCTCAGAGGGTTGTTAGCGCATGAGAAATGTATAATTCAGGGTAAGTCGTGACTGGACTGCATGAAGCCTCTCCCTGCCAGTTACCTGATCGTAAGCAAGGCACAGTGATGAGGCCAAAGCCGCCTGCTGGCCTCTGACCTCGGCTTGTGCAGCACTCTGGCAGAAGTTTGGTTTGCAGAGCGCTGACCACACATACGGTCACCTTGGCAATGACAATCAATCCCTCCAACAAGGCTATGACATCACTCCAAAGAAAAGGAGATGAGGAGGAGGAAGATGAAGGTGGGGGGAGGCATCTCTGGCTCTACAAAACCTCTGCAGCATCCCAGCTGAAGCCCCAACATTCAGGAGACAGACGCAAGAGCAAGACAATCATCATCATTCTCATCATCAGCATCGTCCTCCCAGTTCCATCAGAGCGTGGAAGCGAGGAGAAGGAGGTGGAGCCAGCCGAGTGAGAAACTGATGCTCCCAGCAGGTGCCAACAAGTGAGAGGAGCTGAGAGTCCGAGAAGGTGGGAATGGAGAAGAGTCTGTGAGAGAAGACACCCAGCACTCTGAGAGAAAACAAACATCAGGTGAGCTTTTCTACTTTCATCCTTTCACTTTTACTCTTATTGTACAGTTTATGTCTTCTTAGGTAGGATTATGTTTATGAAAACTCAAGGAAATAAACCTGAGCACAGATATTTAAGTTTGAAAACACAAATTGAAAAAAGTAAATCCACAGACAAAATAAAGGTGCATTTTGAATGACTAGACAGAATATTTCTAGATACATCATATCAGTTAATGTAGTTCACGCTACTAAAAATATTTTATTTAAATAACTTGGTTATGTTTAATTTCTTTTCTGAGAACCTGGAATAAAAATATAATTAATTTAATAAGGTCACCTATTTCTTTTTGCTACTTTTTGACACCTGGTGTCTATTCAAAATAATTAAAAAAATGAATTAAACTTGGCCACAACTGTTGATTTAATTGGCTAAAATTTTTGTTTATATGTATATGCAGTAAAGCATTTATTTTATTCCAAAGCTTACATTTTTAAATTAAAGATATATAAAAAAAAGTGTTCTATTGAATATCTCTTTCTTTGGACTAAGTGCAATCTTAAATTGCTCAGCCGGAGGAAGCCTATTAGCTTCTGTCACATACGCTACATGCATGACTGTATGTTTGTCTCAAAATGCACAGAAAATGTGATATCTTGATTAAAAACAACATTGTTTTTTTTTTTAATTCATTAATCTTCCTCCACCTTCAGCTTTCAGATCTCTGCAGCAACCAGCACGTTTTCCGGTCCTTGTCTCTGCTGCCGTTATCCCTGCTGCCATGCTGCGCCCCGTGCTGCTGTGTGCCGCTCTGCTCCTCCTGACTCCCTTTGAGGTGACAGAGGCTCGCGCTCTCCATCCTGCTCCTGATGCTGCGCAGGTACGCTGGGTGGACTGAGGAGAATACAGTGTGGAGCCGCGGAGGAAAATGAAATGTTGTGCTGATTGAATTATTCCCCCTTGTGCACACCCTGAAAATTAGATTTCCTTTTTTTTTTTCCCCCCTTCCCTCTGTGTAGTTTCTGGAGCAGTTTCTGGAGCGCTACAATGACCTCCTGACCCTGGACGACCTGGAGAACATGTTGAACAGCCAGCCGGAGGATCAGTCCACTGCCGCTGCCTCTTCCTCCTCCTCCTCTGGAGTCAAAGCAGCTGAGTACCCTAAGTGGGCTGACGTCCAGACACAGCCGGAGACCCCCTGGCTCCGGCTGCTGAAGGGGGCCCTGGCCATGCAGAGGGAAGCAGAACCAGAGAGGTCACGGAGGGGATGGAACAAAGGATGCTTTGGCTTGAAACTGGACCGGATCGGGTCCATGAGCGGACTTGGCTGTTAGTGGAGAGAGGAGAAAAAGATGAGACTGGGTGCATCCTTCTTAGATACACTCACACACAGGCATTCACCTGCAAGAACAGGATGTTTACATGTAGTTTCTCTGTAGTTTGGTGTAATGTAGTTTAAACCAGCGTAGATCAGATGCCTCACACTTCATTCCAGTATTAGAACATCCTAGCTTTGTTCTCATTAAATCATCTCAGTTTGTACAGTAAATGTAGACACGTTTTGACTTTTTTGTGTGTAACAAAGACGTGGAGATCCAAAGACGATGGCACCTGTAAACCACCTGCAGTTTATTTTTATGTTCACTTATGATTTGCATGAATAAATGGATTTGACATTTGGGGTGTTCTGCTTTCTTGCTCATAGAAATTCAATTCTTGCCCACTCGCAAAACCCACATGGTTCACTCCCTATTGACACCTGTCATCTCAATTTCTCCTTCAGCGTGGAGATTTGCATCCTCATGACATCTTGTTTTAACTTGATGATTTATTGAATGTTCTTGTGGCTGTTGGAAGAAGTTCACTCCTTCCCCCGTCATTCTGCTGCTTGGACCTGCTGCCACGTCCAAAACACTTTATTGCACTGCCAACACAGCAAAGTTCCCAACTGGGGGGGAGGGGGGAAATGAGAACGATTTCATGTCTGTGAGACGGATCTGATGTGGTTCTACATGGAGAACATGCTTACATATGAGCCTGCCAACAGCGATATGAAGCAAATGTTCTTTTAGAGTACAGATATGAGTCACTGTGCATATATATATATATATATATATATATATATATATAAAATGAGAGCTGAACGGCTCTGAAACCCATTGAAAACCTTCTGGTTATTCCACCAAATATTGATTTCTGAACTCTTCCCGCATTAAAACATTAGTATTGATGTTTCTAAATGAATTAACTTGTTTTCTTTGCATCATTTGAAGTCTGAAAGCCCTGCATCCTTTTTGTTATTTTGACAATTTCTGCAAATAAATACTTCATTTTTGCTTGTGTTTTCTGAGACATATTGCCAGTAGTTCATAGAATGAAATAATGTTCATTTTACTCAAACATAACCCTATAAAAAGTAAAATCAAAGAAACTGATTATTTTAAGTGGTCTCTTAGTTTTTCCCAGAGTTGTATATATGTGCTTGCTGTTTGCCTCAAGCCTCCAGAACAGGATGACATACAGAGGACTCATTTATACCAAACAAACAAAGAATGTTACATTGTACTGTCAAAAAAGGGAAAGTAATAAAGAGTTGGATGCAAAGGATGTCAGTATTTCAGGATTTCTGCAGTTGTCCAGACAGAGGATCAACCAAACATGCTGTTTTTCCATGTTTGGTTCTGATTCTGGGGATGCAGAGCAGACATGAACCTGAAGACCTGAATGGTCTGGAGGGTTGGTACGACGACAACTCAGCCAATACATATAAACTAATGTGTTTTAAAGTCTATTCTCAGAACTGCAAGCTCTGAGAAAAGACTATCTTCCTGGTTTTAGTGAGAACCTGAGCAGCAACGTTATGGATCAGCTGCTATTTCCTGATTGCTGTTTGCCATAAAAGCATGAATGAGTTTCTCAAGACATTGTGGGAACATTAGTCTTTTAATTTTGGAAATGCTCTGCAGGTGATAGAAGGCCTTATGTGTCTCGAAAGGATTAAGTTTCTGGCCTAATTGCTAGTTTCTGGCCATAATAACTAAAGCCTAGTGCTGACTCTTGATTATTTCTCTTTAGGTCTGAAGATAATTATTTTAATTTTGTTTTTATTCACATGGATAAAGATACATTCACACACCCATCCCTTTAATTGCTTTATGCATCTTCTCATCGCTTGAACGTGTTCAGGTTTCCTGGTGACACTTTAATGTAGAGCTGTACATCATCTGCAAAGTTAAGACAACTTCAATTATTTGTAATAACCTAAACTAGAGAAACGGAAGTATCAAATAGGAGGAACACTCATTCTAGCCTTTGGGTTAACCTTCATGTGACTTTTGCCAACCTCGATGAAAAGTTAGCCAGCTATTAACATGAAGACCTTAATTTCCAGGATAATTCCCCTGTTTGGTTTAGGTGTGTTTTTGCAGGGGTATCTCAAAATCCGTGCAGGAAGCCAGGCTGGAGGAACATTAGTGCCCACATCTGAAATGAGGTCTTGTGGGCAAAATGAGAGAAAATAAAATCCATTATCAGCTGGCAGGGAGAGTGGATGCCCACACTTTGCCTGCAGCAAAACATAGTAAACAAGAGCCATCCAAGTCTGGAGTGATGATGCTATGCTCTGCAGCCATGGCAGCAGGAATATGACTGTAATGAGTCATCAGTTAAAAAAACACATTCCTATTTCCAAATCACAAAATTTAGTTAAGAGTTTCCAAATGATTTTAAAAAGTTTGATGGATACTGGAAGGAAATTGTGTTAACTGAAAAAAGCACAAGCTATGGAGTGTAAGTGTCTAGTTTTCTGGATCCTCCAGCTTTTAGGCCCAGTTGTTCAAAGCTGAATTATTTTGCATATGCAGAACAAAGATGTTATTTCAACATAACTCGACATTTTCACCTTTTCATTCAAGGAAGTTGAGCTTTTTAATTACTTAAAGGTTACAAAACAAAGTAAAAGAAGAAACTAATTTCATGTCTTGTAGACATCAGATAATTTTGGGTACTTATCTTTCATGCCATCAAATCAAAACACCCAGAAACTGCAAGGAGGCATTTCTGCTATTGATCGTTTGAATGATTCTGTCTTTGTCACATTGACTTTGCTCATGCTACACCTCACTTCTGATTCACAGCGTCGAATCCCCACTCCATAAAATTAACTTTTGTATAATAACAAATTCTTTGCACAAATAATCTCCCTTTTCATTCTTTCTGCATAATTCTTGCCAGCAAAGGGACTTCCAAAAGTATTTATTCCCCTTAAACCTTCAATTTTTTTTAAACCAGCCACTGAATTGTGCATTTTATGTCCTCTCACTGGTGGTCCCAACATGAATAGTAAGTTAAGTCAGTGAGTTTTATATCAGAAAGGGAGTCTGACATAAAACCTGAAGCAAAATATACATGTTGATCACCAAAGTGACTCTGATACCAGATCAGTCGTAAGTCATCCGCTGTGAACACCTTTAACTGGAGCAGCTGAAAAAAGAAGAAAAAAGAAGAAAAAACCTTTTCACATTTTGTGCATTAAAGCCGCAAACTGTATGTGTTTTACAGAAATCTTAGACCAACACATAAGATTTTTTTTTTTACTTGCTAAAACTATGAAAATAAAATTATTGCTAAAACTAGCAATGCAAGTAATACGTTTTTCATTACAGACAGCTCTTTGCATGTTGGCTGAAAAGTTGAATTTTGGTCTGATTTGTACCGAGCAGCTTCTTCCACATGTTTGCTGTGAGTAGCTTATGGCAAACAGAAAACCTGATTTCTTCAACCTGTCAGTTTAGGTCCATGCTCTCTCCATTTTCCCATGATGGATTGAACAGTGCTTGGGATTTTGCCTTATGATCTAACTCTAAACATGTCTAGCCCTTACCCTAACCCTAACCCCATCTGTCTGCTGTGTTCCTCTGTTTCCATGTTGTTGTTTGTTCACTAACAAACCCCTGAGGCCTTCACAGATAAACTGGATTAATGCAGAGATTAAACATCTGAACTCATTAGTTGACTTTATTTATTAATTGTGGATTCTTGTTTTGGGGTTCTATAGTAGAGGGGACCAGAATTAGAAATGCATGATACCCTTTTTATGTTTCATTGGTAATTTCTAACATTATGTTAGAAATTTCTAACATTATGTTAGAAATTTCTAACATTATGTTAGAAATTACATAAAGAAGGCAGTTTAGGCCTTCTTCATGTTAATCTGTTTCATTTAATCACAATAAAATACATTTTGTGTTTTGTGGTTGTAACATGACAAAATGCCAAAAAGTTTAGGCAGTACCAATACTTGATCTTAAAGGTTTGAAAGATTGGATTGTTTATTCTCTATGCGCAGCCTTTAAACCTCAAAGTTGCAACAAAGAAAACTTTGTGGGGTTTTCTACCACAACACAAGATGGCACTAGAGGACAGTCTGCACACAACTATTTGTTTTCTCACAATGTTGCAATCTGGACATTGTCCCTAATGTATGTATGAGGTGCAGAAATAATTCTTTAGCTCAATTTGCATGGGTGCACAATTCATTTTGTACTTTTTGCAACACAATTAAGAGCAGTTAGGTAAAATGGAAATGCTGCCACAGCATAAAAATCCTGAATTGTATTAGGTTTCAATGCTAAAACCTTAGAAATTATTTTTCTTAATGAAAACGCATCGCTGTTGTAAAACAGAAGGCACATGTGATCTGATTGCGGCTGCACTTACAGTACTCAATATAACTTGGCTCAAGAGCTGGCCGGCGAGCCAGAGTCTAATCTTAGCCTGACCTTTAATTCCCCTCTTTGACCTTAAGCTGTTAGAGCAGCGGCCAATACTGGCATGCAGGCACTCAGGGTTGTGGTAGTTCAGCAATGCCAGGACACTGGACAGCTGCCACCAAACCCACAAGAGGTGTCCAGTTTTAAAGGAGAGTAGTGGTTGGGACACGTCTGCAGAACTCTGCACAAAGATGAAGAATGCAAGTTGTTAAATATGATTATTTTATGCATGTTTTTTCCCACTTGGATCAAAGTGTGCAGTGGTTGCAAGATGCCACGCTGCTTTTGAAGGTTTCAACTCGCAGACCTGGCTTAAACTCACATGGTTATGATTCAGGTTTGACATTTTCTAATCTCCTCTGCAGAGCTTTCTTTTCTGATGTCAACAATGTTGCCAGGAAAGAGAGTCAAAAATAGATGTGGAAGCAGCAGCTGACATGGCTGAGCCTTGTCATGTCTTTGTGTGCAGGGGGAGAGAAGTGAAGCAGTTAATCTGGGAGCAGAAGGCACAATCCCCTTGCACACACCTCCACAGTGCCTCTGCCTTCTGACTTTAAAAGAAAAAAAAACACAACTTTCTTCCATTGCATCCTTTCAGGTATTTCTAAATAGCCTCAAAAAAGCCGCAGTTCAACTGAGTAAATGGACTCAAGCACGCTCCTATGCGCATCTGTGAGCGAAATTGAGCAATTGGGTTTCAACTTTTGACTTCTGCAAGAAAAGAATAGCAGCAACAGAGTCAGTCAAGTGAAGGGTCATGGTCTTTGGACATTAAATGTCACAGTCAGTAAGACAGAGATTTGATCCCCCCCACCTATTCGCTCCATGTGGCTGCATTCACTGAGAAGGTCAGCAGGGGACCCCTGTCTTTTTTCAGACCACGATGTGAGGCCTTTAAGGTGTGGCCGTCTAAATCAGGACTTCTGAGACTTCACAACACCTTACGCAAATTAAATAACAGCAATATTTAGGTTTATAATGAGCAGGAGGACAGGGACGAGATGGTAGTAACTTAGATAAAAGTGAAGTTTCAAACTGTGCAGTTAACGACCTTGACATTCAGGAGGAGGCGTTGGAAGGATCGTTCTAAAGGGGGCGTGGCCTCAGAACCTGGTCAATCATAAAAACTCAGAGTTAAACTTTGCTCTTCCCCACTCACACCCGGAGTCGCAAGACAGACTGAGTCATCTCACAAACGGTAAATACCTCCAAGCAAGTCATTAAAATGTTTTAGTCAGGAAACTGCAGGAATTTAGCAGAGGCTGCATGTTTGATTCAAATCACCTGTTGACAGCATGTGTGGCTGGATAAATGTGTCTAAAAACATGTGGGCATGACATTGTTTGAAATTTGACCTTTAGGAGCTATTAAATATTTTGTTCATCCCAACTTGTTCTTGCAGATACTTTTTGTTCTTTTTTCACTTAAATTAAAACTTTGCCCCAGTATTCAGCGATATTGATTCATTTGTCTGTTAGATTTTTCTGTTTTTTCTTATGCAAACATTTTAAAAAATGCATTTCTTTAGAAAATTACAGTGTGAATTAGATATTTGTGGATTAAATGGCTATTTGTTTCTTTTGTCAGAGGACTAGACCAACTCAGGCAAAATGGTGAAAGTTGGCATCAATGGGTAAGAGCACTTTTAAACGTGTCTGTAAGAAATCACACCTTGTGGCACTTTTAATTAAAACTGCTTTAAACAGGAGTTCATATGTATATGTGTGTGTGTGTGTGTCAGGAGTTATTTGTGTACAGAGATGTTTGTATCAATGTAAAGGTTTGTGCAAACTAAGGAAGAAACTGAAAGATAATTGATTTGCAGTCACATGCTGGAGAGGAAAGTGTCTGTTTCATAAAATGAAATGTAGGAAGGAGCAGAAGGGTTACTCAAAGAATCTTGCATGGATTTTATTTTTTTAACAAGGTCTACTTTTAAATTGTTTAAGTCTGCAGGGAAAATTGTTCTAAATGTGGTTCACTGTTCTACTGATTACATCTGATTCATGAATCCTGACAATTCGGTTTTGTTTTAACATCGTGGCGAGAGAGGCCAGAGCCCTTGTGGCAGATTAAAAACGATGATTTGCAGCAGCGGAAGCCACAAGTGTTTTCCAATGGAGGACATGCACAGGTGCTCGTGCCTTAAAACCGACCATTGAGTAACTGCTCAGCAGGCTTTTCCTGATCTTTGAACTTTGGCCTTCAGCAGATAACAATGTGGGCAGTAATTTCATCATCAAAGGGCTGTTCAACAGGAGGCTGTTTTTTTTCCTGCTGATGGAAGCAAACTCAAAAGTCGCAGAGCACACAGTCTGACATTGGATCACGAATCTGCTCTTTTCCCTCTACGTGCCTGACTTCCTGTTCCCTGCAGCTGCAGTGTTTAAGCACGGCATGTCGGGCCGGATTTTTGGACCCGGAGGGTTAAAAATTAACCCGGCCATTGATCAAACGTTGCACTGGCGTCACAAGGATTACCACATTTGAGAAACATTTCGACTTTCATCGACAGAACGCGGTCAGAGCCCCTGCAACACACCTCCTCCTGCCCCTCCTCCCGAACTTTGGCCTTTCTTTGACTGCAGTTTCATGTCTCCTGGGTGTTATCTATATTCCCACATGGAAGAAAGAGCTACACTAGTAGAGTGAACCAGATCCCTCCAGGGTTTTACTGAATGTCAAACTGAATCTCACGGACTCTTTTCTGTATTTATATGAAGGTTTTCACCTTTAATTTCACTGAAACCAAAGCAAAACTGGGCAGATTGAGGTGGCATCATGTTGCCATCTAGAGGCCAGACTGAGAAGTGCATTTTTGTTCACCTTTTTACAGATTTGGCCGCATCGGTCGTCTGGTAACCCGTGCTGGTTTCACCACCAAGAAGGTTGAGATTGTGGCCATCAATGACCCATTCATCGACCTGGAGTACATGGTAGGTCAAACATATGATCCAGGTCACGTCATCATGAACACATGCTGAAGATTTACAAAGTAGAGGTGATATTTTTAATAAGCAGTGGTAATTTTTGATATGGCTGACTATGACTCCCTGCTCAGGGCGCCGTAGCCTTGGGGGAGGAAAAACAACTTAATCAGATGCAGAGAACTCTTAGTATAAGGGAAGCAATAACTGCATAAATGTAGTAGTGATTACTGTAAAATGAAGAGACTGGACAGGCAAAACTGACACTTTAGTGGATTATTTTTAAACTCATAAACACACCCATTACAAAAATTAGAATACTATTAAAAATTACATGTATTTTAGGAACTTTATCATAATAAACACGTTTAATAGATGAATGTTTGAAAATGTTATTTTCCACTTGCAGCTTATGACATTTAAAATTAGAATATTGCATCAGACCAATAAAAAAAATTTACAGAAATGTCTGGATGAAAAGTATATTTGATACCTGCTTTAGTGTGATCAATTTTCAAAAGTACTTCTAATCTGATAAATGAGCTTACTTGAATGCATATTCTAATTTACTGAATATGACTGTTAAATTCTGTCCCTTTTGGTCTTTTCAGGTCTACATGTTCCAGTATGATTCCACTCACGGCCGCTTCAAAGGTGAGGTCAAGGCTGAGGGAGACAAGCTGGTCATTGATGGACACAAAATCACAGTCTTCCACGAGTGAGTTCACCTCACAATTTCATTGTTTCCTTAGTACAATTAGTTACACACCAAAGAAAATGCTCTAAAATTAGCTTGAAGATGTCGGCGGCTGAACTTTGCTTTGTTTTCTTTCTATAGGAGGGACCCAACCAACATCAAATGGGGTGAGGCTGGTGCCGAGTACGTTGTGGAGTCCACTGGTGTGTTCACCACCATTGAGAAGGCCTCCGTAAGTGCTAACCCCTCTTGAGTGTAATGCTGCTTTAAAGATGGAAAATATTTTAAGAATAGTCAGTAACTATGCTTGAAACATGGAGGGATAAAGTAAAACGAATTTGAAAATCTCATTGGTACTGGCCAAATACCATTTTTTCCTCTACATGCACTTGTTTAAGTAGCATTGCAAGAGCTTCATGGGGGGGGAAAAAAAATGAAGGAAGATTTTGCACATTGGATGAACTCATGACATGTCCAGGGTGTATCCCACCTCTGGCCAACAGAGATGAGCTGGAGTAGCTGATGGATGTTTTAGAAAGCTCTCTGCTGTAGCAGTTCAGGGTCACATTTACTGGATGTAGTGATGGGCTACAGCTGATTTTGGCGCCCCCTCTTGATCTAGTTTATTGCATGCGCAACGGTTCACACATGTAGGTAAACTTCCTGTCTCCAAGAAAATGGATTTTTCTAAAATAACCTTTGTATCGGTAGGTCAAAAAAAACAAAACAAGATTTGTGAAGCAGAGTGATTTACACAAATCAACAAATTAAGCTCTCTAAGCGCAAAACTTTCTTTGAAAATTAGAAAATATAAACAATCCATTCATTGACAATTTGAGGACCCCAAAACCTAAAAACCTTAGACTACTGAGGTAATCATTGCTAAAATCTACCCCCAATTGCATTTTCTTCCATATCATGCTATTTTTCAGTCTCTACTTGGTGACCTTTAATTTTTGAGAACTTTTGTTTGTTTAAAAGGAAAAAAAGATTCAAATTAGCTATTTACTCTCTGACCAAGCAGCAGCCTCTGACTGCATGCCTCTTGGCAGCGTTGCTTGTTAGTCTTGATTTCTTACACATTATTTAATAGCTGCCAGTAAATGAGTTGTTTCAAAGACATTATTTCTCTGAATGAGTGCAAGCAGTGCAGTCTCAGTTGGAATAGGAAGCCCACTGTCCTGTATGCTGAGAGGACTGTTTACGGCTAAAGTTTTACATATTTTGATTAAATTAAATAGTATTCATCATTAATCTGACAAACTGATGTTTTCCTCAGGGTTTTGGTTGCTGCATGTCTGTTTAAATCCAAAATAGCTCTTTGCCTTTAAAGTTACCTATACACCTTTTGAAATGCATTCAAAGAGATGAATTCCTAATAAACATGACTACAAAATTGTTGTTTGAGATGTGAAATATCTTTTCTTCTTCTTTCCACACGCCCCAACACTTTACTTTAGGCTCACTTGAAGGGTGGTGCCAAGAGGGTAATCATCTCTGCCCCCAGCGCTGATGCCCCCATGTTTGTCATGGGCGTCAACCATGAGAAGTATGACAAATCCCTCCAGGTGGTCAGGTGAGGATTATCCATGTGAACAATAAAATAACTTTTTACCAATCGCCACTACCCCTCAACCAGGCTAATTGTTCTTAAAATGTCTCCTTTCGATAGCAACGCCTCTTGCACAACCAACTGCTTGGCACCACTAGCCAAAGTCATCAATGACAACTTTGGCATCATCGAGGGCCTGATGGTGAGAATTTGACTTTATCCCAGAACATTTTGGTTGACAGAGCTGCTTTAAGCCGCCTCCTCTTTTAATATCCTCGTCCAGAGCACAGTTCACGCCATCACTGCCACACAAAAGACTGTGGACGGCCCCTCCGGCAAGCTGTGGAGGGACGGTCGCGGTGCCAGCCAGAACATCATCCCCGCCTCCACTGGCGCAGCCAAGGCTGTTGGCAAGGTCATCCCTGAGCTCAACGGGTCAGTCTTCAAAAACATCTTGCCATTTCATGTAGTGTGTACCTGTAGCAGATATGTTGATATGCTTAAGTGCATCTATTGTGGTCTGACGTTGTCATTTTCCAGTAAGCTGACCGGCATGGCTTTCCGTGTCCCCACTCCCAATGTGTCGGTGGTTGATCTGACCGTCCGTCTGGAGAAACCAGTAAGTTGCAGCAAATGGAAATTCCCCATTTCACTTCTTTTATTCCTCAACATAAAAGGAATAGTGATGAACAAAAATGACCTATTGAGTCATTTTACTGCTAAATATTTTGACCGTTTAAAGAAATCATTTGATTTACATTAAAATTAATGAATGATTGCACTTTAAGTTTTCATTTAGTCACCAAAAGGCTTTAAGTTACTCATCTTTTACAGGCCAAGTATGATGACATCAAGAAGGTTGTGAAAGCTGCAGCTGAGGGTCCAATGAAGGGTATTCTGGGATACACTGATCACCAGGTCGGCACACTTTTCTCTTTTTGATGGAATCTTGACTTTTGACCAAGTATGGTGATTCTGATTATCTTATAATGTTGGATCAGATTTGCTCAATAAATTAGGAAATATGGCTGTTTTAACTGATAAAGCCAATGGGTCATAAATCCCAAAAGAGAAAAATATGAGCTAAATGTTCCTACTGCACCCAAAGGAATATCCTCTACATGTAATTAAAATGTTTCTTAATCTGGCTGATGGGAGTTAATTGGCTCACTTTCTCTTTTCTCTCCTGCAGGTCGTCTCCACAGACTTCAATGGCGATTCTCACTCCTCTATCTTTGATGCTGGCGCTGGCATCGCCCTCAATGACAACTTTGTTAAGCTCGTTTCATGGTGCGCCTTTAGCAATACCTGACTAACCTGCATCTCTACTACAAACAATGTTTATGACTCCTTTCCCTCTGCTTTAAGGTACGACAACGAGTACGCCTACAGCAACCGCGTCTGCGACCTCATGGCCCACATGGCCTCTAAGGAGTAAACCAACCAGCTGACTGGCCGTCAGTGTTGCTTTCATTCTCCTTTCTATACAGAGTTATAAATGCACAAGATGTATGATCTGTGACTCTGCCTAGTTCCATCAGATGGTCGACCCCTACCATCATCTCATGCCTGAGGAAACGTCCCACATGACAAACGAGTTAATCTGTTGACCAATTCTTTCTTTTTTTTATTTGGTAAACACCCTGTTCTGTTCTTGTGTTGGATGGAGTAGAGGTGTGGAAGTTCTCCTGTCTGTGGCAAAATAAAGTCCTTTGTTTGTGAGATTTAAGGCTTTCTGTGTTCTTTCTTGTTGCTATGCAGTTTAAAATGATCCTCCACCACCAATGTAACCATGTTTCCCCCACAATCTATGTATTTTGTTCAAATTCAAGATGAGATGGTTATTTCCATTCACCAGCTCTTTGGTGTGGTGAGGAAACGATCATAATCTTGAATGTGACGCATATAAAAATCTCTGGATCAGCAGGACTTGCAATTATGTGTTTAGTGTCAAATGCAAAGGCAGGTGGTGATGGAGTATTCGTCTCGTACTCCTTGCATGCAATAGTGTGGGAGAAATATGAATATATAGATTGTGTGCAGCATGGTTTTCATTTCTTTCTGATGGGTACAAATATGAAAATGGTGAGTCTTGCACTGATTTAAAAAAACAAAACAAATTTTAGGTACCTTGTTTTGGCATCTATTGGATTTTTTTTTTTTTTTTTTTTTACTATTCTGGCTTTGCATACAAGTTTGCTTAAGATTTAATTTGGTATTCTGTTGTTCATTGTCCTATCTGAAGGCCTGGATTGCTTTTGTAATGGCAAAGCACAAACAGAAACTGAACCAGATCTACAGGACATCATTCTGAGTGTGTCATTTGACAAACTTTCCTATTTCACTACAGCTCAAAATTAAATAATTCTTCCTCTTTTTAAATATTTTGAAATGGAGCCACATTTTCCAAATCTGAAAAAATTAAATGGTTGTTCAGACTTATTGCTACTATGAGAAATGAATCCAAATTTTCAAAATTATGCATTTAATTAGATTAATTAAAAACTCACAAGCTGAATTTGACAAGTCATGTGTTGCACGAAAGGGATTGTTTGTCCCAAAGCATACTTGGTTCATCTATTCACATGTTTTCATGCATATGAAACAATTATTCATTTTACAAGATCCTTCAAATAAATTGACCCAATTGGTAGTGTGACAACTGTCCAAAAAAATGCAAAATAAGATCCATAAAGAAATGGAGTCGTTGAGAATGACTGACAGCTGTGTTGGAAATGGTTACCGCTGCTAGAATCAGCTGTAACCAAAATGAAAACAATTTGACAACAGGCCTCCAACCGAATTTCTTCTAGCATTGCGCTGATTTAACGTCACCTACCTTCAAATAAAGTCATTTGCTTCTCTGCTCAAGCATCTTCACAGCATGATATTGCCACTATGTGTCACTGTGAGGGCGGCGTGTTTATTTTGGGAAACATATAAACTTATTGTGCTTTGCAGGTTTATCAAAAACATTCAACTTTGGACTCTTCTGATCAGAACTGCCCATTTGTCTCCAGTAATGACTTTTCCTGCCACTTTTCCAGTTGTGCCAAACTATTTCCCATCGATAAAGTAGAGTTTTGTGAGACGTTCAAAGCTATAAATATGTTTAAAATATTATTTAAGGTGTGATGTGAAAGAAACTGTTCGTAATGGATTGAAGACGTATAGACACAAAAGTAGAATCTTTTGTTTTGTTTTGTGTTTTTTTTTTTGTTTTTTTTTGTTTTGTTTTTTTTTTTTAGAAGAAGAATGTTTCTAAAATGATGCGTCAACAAATTAAAACAAATCACGTGGAAGTTTGTGGTTGAAACGGGCCATCATGAGTGAGGGGCAAAAACACTGAGCGCCGCTGAGCTTTGTGGACTTCTATTCGTGTATTTACGGTAGGAGGATTCTCCAATCCCGCAGCACTTGTTCCTGCTTGCGGTTACATCTCCCAGACTGAGCACCATTAACGCGGAGAAGCTGGATTTGTTTGTTGTTCATTCATCCTCTGCGTTTTTTCCGCTTCACTTCACTCGGTTTATTTTGCAGCTCATCTTTTTGGTGTTTGGTGGAGTCTACCTCTGCTGGTTTTCGGCTCCACATTTGCTGTTGTTGTTGTGGACCGTCAGAGATCAGGGATCCAGCAGCAGCAGCGGCAACAGCCGACGTTAAGACCTCCGGGCTTTAAGGATCAGGTTTTTATATATAAACGCTTACATAATCAGGTAAACCAGTGGTGTTTTACGCTGCTTGTGCAGGCTGCGCGCTGCTGTTAAGTGAAGTTTATCTTGAAATATTATTCTGCTGTAGTAAGACATTTCTCCGCCCGAGTTCATGCCAGATCTGCAGCGCTTTAGTTTTAAATACCATAGCATGAATCCTTTGTTGGGGGCCAACACGCATTTCCAGCAGCACCCCCAGCAGAGCCAGGCCCCCGGACACCCGGACTCCCCCTCCGTCCTCCTTCCCGAAGCCGCGTTCGGCGCACCGGACCCGGCCTCTCTTCTCCTGGGTGATCAGGCCGCCCCTGGGCCCGATCAGCCGGGACATCCGCAGACCTCCCCTTACCTCCACCACACCCACAGCGGCCCCTACCAGCACCGCGCAGCCCCGCCGCCGCAGCAGCAGCAGCAGCCGCACCCCCCTGCAGCCATGGCCCTTAGGAACGACCTCGGCTCCAACATCAGCGTACTCAAGACCCTCAACCTGCGGTTCCGATGCTTTCTGGCCAAAGTGCACGAACTGGAGCGCAGGAATAAGATACTGGAGAAGCAGCTGCAGCAGGCGCTGGATGCCAACAAGGGCTGTCAGAGTGGATGCTGTGAGAACAAGCTGCACACCCAGGAGGCCGGGGTGCAGACTGGGTTTGTAGGGACCATCCCGCTCAGGCCGGGCTCTCTTCCCTTCCACAACACCAACAACTCAGCAAGGAGGCCCACAAGCCTGTTCCCACCTTCATTTGCAACAACCTACCAACCAGCAGGCTCTGAAAACTCCAGCTCAACCCAAACCAATGGCACCTGTAACCCAGCCATCACCATCAGCCAGGCCTCGCCTTGTGTGGACTCTCCAGTGTCAAATAAAACAACCCAAAGCTGCTCCACCAACCCTCCTCCACGGTTCCTCCCGGGAACCATCTGGTCTTACAACCACACTCGTAAGTTTGGCCCCGGGGCAGAGCGCCTGCCAAGCCCCGGGGTGTCCTGGATGCACCCGGATGGAGTCGGGGTCCAGATTGACACCATCACCCCTGAGATTCGAGCGCTCTACAACGTGCTGGCCAAGGTGAAGCGCGAGAGAGACGAGTACAAACGCAGGTAAACGGGCAAAAACACTTTTATTTAACTGTTATACTACAAACCCTCTCACTGCAGAATTATTTCTCGAGTGTTTTTTTTTTTTTTTTCTCATGGTCTTCATTGGATGAGTGAGCAGGACTGTTTAGCAGCTGCAGATCAGCTTTCTTCAGCAGGAGACAGCTGATCTGCAGAGTCAGCACAAAACCTGCCCATCCTGCACCTCCAGCTTGGTCTACATTCACCTCATGCTTTCACCACAGGGGCAGGTGCTGCTGCCACAAATGCCCAGGAAAAAAAATGCACATGTGAGGAGCTAAATATAAATCTGATTGACTGTTAGGACTGCAGAAAGGCCAGGTGGTGGCACTCATTTCCTAAAATGCAGCCGAAGTTTGTTGTTATCGAGCCAGAGGTACAACAGAGGCCGCTTTTGGTTCTTTTAGCTTATTGCTGGTTAGAATTCTTCATCTCTGTTGCTTTAATGATTGAATCGGCTAAATGTTGTCGTCATCATCATCATCATCATCATCATGTGGGCCAGATTTAGGCCACAGCTGTGAGATGACATCACTCTGCAATGCTCCTCTCAGAACAACAGCTTACTGCTGCAATGCGTTCAGTGTGACTTTCCCTTTAAATTGATAACTCAGGATTTAGTCATATAGGGTTCTGCTGGAAGAAAATAAGTTGTTAATATCTAACCTGCGGTTTACTATTCATAAAGCATCTTGGTTTAGTATAAATTCAGATTAGTGAGAAGTATTTGTTATCAGATGCTGTTCTGTGGACTCACTTTAACAATTCAGACATTTTTTTGAGAAGTTGAACTGCATACCTTTTGCAGAGATGCCGAGTAAGGAGTAAGGAGTTTTAAACTGTGGCGTTTTAGAGTGGTGTTCTACGATATGTTGGTGTCAGAGACTGAAGGTGAAGTAGCCGTGGGCGATATAGCCTTAAAGTTTTATCACAATATTTTGCAACAATAAGAACTTTTTATTACTTCTTTTTAGATAACTGTGTGGTTCGGACAGCAATCAAATCCCCACAAACAGAGATACTGCTGTAATATGCTTGTTTGGAACACCAGTCAGAAAAAGACGTGTGGCTTGCATCACAAAGCTGCTCACAGTAATTGCATTTAACCATATTTTTAAGATTATTGATATCCTCATTGAACAAAAGATGGAAAGTAGTAAAACAGGCAACATCAATCACTACGGACAGTTTTGGCGGGGGATAAGCATCATTACTTAGAATTTGTCATGACAACTACAAATCAAAATTCTCATCATTACTAGAAATGTATCACGATGAATGATAAACAATAAGAAAACGCCTCCCCTCAGGTGAAGCTAACGGCTAATCCTGGAGGAGCCAAGGCCAAATCAGACTTCTAATGTCTTAAAACAACTTTTAATAGAAATATTTCTGCAAGTTCTATTTTTCTGACCCATAAACTGTTGCACTTAATGTTGAACAGAGGCCAATGATTATCTAAACAGGAAATGAACGTAGGAGGCAGTATGTCACCAATTAGCGTTCTGCGTCAAACACCTGCTGATGATTGAGTATGCAAAACATTTCTGGTTGGAGTAACTGATAGTAAAGGAAGCAATAAAATGTAATAAAATAGATTTCACCTAAATAACTATCACAAATTAGCTTTTTAAGCCACTTTAATTATTATTGTGTTCACGTTAGTCGTGTTTATGGTAATTACGGATCTCCAGGTGCAGCCGTGGAGAAGATGGTGTCTGGTGCGGGAATGTCAGGCTCCTGAATTTGCTTATTTAAGTTGCTGACCTTCATTGTCCACTGGTCCACCATTAGGTGTTAAGTAGCCAGTCTGAGACCATAAAATATCTTCTCTCTCCAAGTCAGAAGATTGGTTTTCTGTTGCAGCAGCTTAGGATCCGAGTCAGGACCGTGTCATAAAATATGTCTCATCCAGTTATTATTTGACCCTCTCCCTGTTTTGTTCTGTTTGTTTATGAAAGATCACAGTGCATGGAAACAATCTAAACATGCTAATATCTCTCATCCCTGTATCTCGGCAAACAAATGCTCTAATAATGTCACCTTAATGTAACATCGCTGTTTTAGACATCCAGTGGTGTTTGTGAAGGCTTTAGATTTAATGACACCATTAAAAACCCGGTAGTTTTCAAAAACTGAGTCAGAAAGGTTTTTATAGACTTAGTGGAAAGTAATCAGCCCTGAGAGCCGCTGTAAGCAGATTATTGACCTACTTAAGCTGAGTAATGATGCCAATTCGACATTTTATTATAGTTAAAGCTCTGTAGTTTTGCAGATTTTAGTTGATGGATCAAAAACAAAAATAAAAACAATTAATTTTAGAAATGCTGCTTACATTTGATTGCCTGCCCAGTGAAAATGTTTCTTTTCTCTTTTCTAGCAGCAAACTAGTGATGGTTAGTACTGTTTTTTGGGGGCCAGAGCCAGAGTTCATGTTGGTGGAAACGCCAAGAAATGATGCTAAGCAGGTGCTGGCACCAGTTAATCACTGGATCCAGGTTGGTTTCTGGGGAAAACTCTTGTATATCCCTTCTGCTTGGGAAATGTTACCCTGTCTGGCAATAGACAATAGATGGATTTGCTTTTTTAATACAACTGGAAACACTTCACTGTGCATGTTTCACACAGGAAGGTCAATGGTGATGCATTCATATCCCCTGTAAATTACCTCTCTGTTATAACTCATCCAGTGTAAATGGGATGAGGATTTAAAGTTTGGAAAGAGAGTGTTGGCATAAACCACAGTGATGCCAGAGGCTTTTTTAAAAATAATTTTGGCTGTGTCCCTTTTGCATTTTGGGTTTGGCTTGTGTTTGATTTTTTAGATTCTGAAGAGAAATGTTCATTTTAAATCAATTTAATGGACAATAAAATGGCGTAACTTTAAGAGGCTAAAGGTCTGAGCAGCCTGTAGCTTTAGCCTAAAAGCATAGCTAATCTGGACCTACGCTGAATGAAAATGAGAAGAGAGTCATCTACTTCATGCTTCTAACTTTCTAACAGGACCTCACTGAAGTATCCCTTTAAGCTGATATGCTTCATTCTTCAGCATGAATGAAAAAGACACAGCCTGAACCTCCTTTTTCTGGAGGTAATACACCTTTAAATCCTCGTTTTCAGCAGGGGGACACAGCTAGTTATTGTCTTCTCTGAGTGACCTTCAGCAGGCCTCATGTTCCTGCGCATTCATCACCGCATGCCCTCGCATTGTGTCCGAGCGATCAGCGCTGCATTCTTCAGAGACCATCCTGACCACGTTATAGTGGCTCTTTGTGGTCGAGGCGGAGGGACGGCTGCAGCCGCTCAGGAATGCAACGCTGCGCCGACTCCTGCTTTCTTTGCAAATCGGGACTAAAGAGACTGAATTAACACTCGTCCAGCTGAGACAATAAATGAATCAGTGTGTGCATCTGATGAGATCCTTAAATTTCTCTAATTGTAATGTTATTTGTCATTTCTAAATAGAAGCAAGGTTGCACTGATCAAAGCCTCCGTCATCCACGTCATGTTGTTTTTCACGTAACTCATCTTCTACTTTTACTTCTTCTCAGTTGGTGCCCCTCACCTCCCTCCTCTCTGGTAACCGCACTCTCTATCTCAGCTTACCTTTACTTGAGCAAACCAGAAGCAGACATCCCACTTCCTCTCCTTTGCTCACACTTTCTTCCATTGCGCAGTACCCCCCACCCCCCTCCTCCCCACACACACACACACACACACACACACCCACACACACACACACACACACACACTGTATCTGCAATGCAGCATGCTCTGCAAAGCTGTAGCAGCTAAAAGGAGGGGGCCTCAGCACTCCTCGACTTTGTGCACCTCACCTATCAAGCAAGCGTCCCCCTCTTCAACGCCTGGACCCCCCCTGCTTCATGACTCAGATCCTTTCAGATTTAGTATTCCCTGATGGGTTTGGCGTTTTGCAGCGTTCTGCAAGAGTTTTTAGCAGATTGCAGAGCGTGGATTTTCCCCTCGTGAGTGGATGGTATAAGACCACATTTTCGTCTCGCGACTGTTAAGTGTATTAAAGTTAAGATTTATGAGTCAATCATGTGAGCAGCTGCATGCGAATCATCTGTCAGGAAGTCAGCAAAGTGCTTTGTTTAATTCTCACACGATTCCCCGCAAACCTTTCAGCTGTTTGCTTTTCATGCAGCATGAAAGCAAATAAATGATTTTCAATCGTTAGAGTTGTTCCTTTCCTTTTAGAAAACTTTGTATTTTATCCTGAAATTACATTACTTCAATTTCAAAATAAATTGGCCGAGAGGTCTTAGGATGTTATTTTAAAACCACAAGTCAAAAAGTGATAAATACCAAAGGAGATAAAACTGAAATGATAATTAAAAAAAAATCATACATTTATATTTCTGGCTTTATTTCTTCAGTTTTCTTTCCTCTGTTACCCACAAACCAAGTGATGTCTTTCAGACCCTAGAACACATTTAGGAAAAACCTTCTGACAGGAGAAGTTTTTCCTTCTCAGTAATTTTTGCCTTTCCTTTACACCTGAGGGACAAAGGAGTCGCTTTGAGTCAATTATATAAGTCTAATAAAGCCCTTTCAAAATCAAAAATAGCTCGTCAACTTTTACAAATGTTTTCATATTACAGCTACCAACTTCAATAAAAGATATTTTGACTTTTAAAATGCAGAAAAAAGGTTAATGGTTTCCACTTTTTTCCATCCGTCCATCGTCCGATTCAAACCCAGGACCTTCTTGTTGCAGGCAACAGCTCTGCACTGAAACGTTTGTTTTCGTTTCTTCACAAATGCAAATCTTAAAAGTTTTTGATTTGTATTCAGTTCTCCTGAGTCAAATGTTTGTAGAACCACCTTTTTCTGGAATTTTCTGTCATGCACAGATTCCTCCATCAGTAACTAAATATGGAGTCATAAGCAAATCTTCTGCAAGCTCAGATTTTAACTATTTGATATTTCTCTGCTCGTCTTGCAAAGGAGTGATGTTTATTAAGACTTTATTGTAAGCTTGTTATGACATATGCATTGAAGTTAAAAGTAATTTTAAATCTAATTATCACCACATCATTTATTTAAAAATGTATGTTTGACTTGAAAAACCATCTCTTTCAAAACAGATTCTTCCTACTTTTGATATTTATTTGTGAATAGAGATAAAGATCTTTTTCTTTAGATTTACAACGTTGATTGCTTTAGGTTTTTCAGGGGTTTTCCATCAGTTTTCCGTCCGCTGGTTCAGAGGCCTCCAGGTGTGCAGCTTTAGGAAATGTTCCCTCTGTTGCATTACATCTGCTATGGCATGTGCTGTAATGTTTCTCATTGACAAAATTTTGAATAGATGCTTAGCAACCTTGTGAAATATTTGAGGATTGTTAGTTTACGTCAAAGATGGCTCATTGATATGCACTTTATGTTTGTCTGGATTAAGATGCAGAAGTACACACTGGCTGAAACTCCTACTTACCCTGACACATGTATGTTTTTAGATGGGAGGAAGAATACACAATGAGGATGGACCTGCAGCAGAAGATTGCAGATCTTCAAGAGGTAACACTGTCTGGCAAAAGTTCCTGCATGGACATTTTTATGTTTTTTTACCATGAAAACTTGAACTGAAGGGACTTGGTTGTTCTGGTTACTGGAAATGTAAGGTAAATCCTGGTAAAAGTCGTGCTGGCACCAATCTTCACTTTGAAATGCCAGTTTTCAGTTTTGTGAGCTGTAATATAATTAATCTGAATTGATTTAATGAACCGATTTATTGATTGGAATGATTGTGCACAGCTGCAGGATGAACGTGATGAGCAAGAACCTTCACCCTCTTTCAGCCACTCATACTTTCCTTAGTAGTACTTGATGATGCATGCTGCAGCCATTGATCTCTGCTAATTATTCATTTTTAAATTAGTTAACATCTTTTCCAAAAGACGGCATTTTCACATAGGAAGTCCCACTACTGAATTAGATACTTACCTCTCTGTGTGTTAGATTGCCTTATTTGTACTTCCTGCAGTTGTGCTTCGATCTACGCACATTATGTCTTTGGTTTCCTGTGTGTGCGTGCTTTTTTATACTCACATGCAGCATTGCCAGGAATCTTTACCTTGACCCCGTTTAGATGGCAGCTTTACATAGACGGATTGACCGCAAACAGCAAAAAGCACAACTCCAGGAAGATAAGAGCCTGACCATTGTTGCTGCGTACCTAAACAAGTTCGAGGAAAAAGTTGTTTAGACTTCCCCAAAACTCAATCTGCATCTGGAGTGTCACTGAGGGCTCCGCAGAAGAAAATAAGCTGTTTTTAAGTGTTTTACAGCTGGACATCTCTGCAGGTGTTTTCATAAATCTTGTTTTCTGGTTGCTGTTTTGTGAGCAGGACCTGCAGGAGAGTGAAGGTTGTCAGGATGAGCTGGCTCTCAGGGTGCAGCAGCTGAAGGCGGAGCTGGTTCTCTTCAAAGGCCTCATGAGCAATGTGAGCGCAGTCACAACATGACCGTCACGTTCAGTGTCGCACCAATAAACTCTTTCTCACTTGCAGCTTAAAGTTTTGCTGTTGTGCCTCATAACTACTCAAAAATAAAAGTATAAAGTTGAGGAGTGGAAGGAAAAAATTAATGAAACAGCATTTTCTGGTGAAACTGCACCAGTTTGGCAGTTTTTCAGAAATTTACAACAAAGAACTAATCAATAAATATCAACTGATATGAAACCCTGATACTGTGACACGTTTTTCAGCCACATTATCCAGCCATAATTGGAGTAAGTGAAGTGAAATATAAATGCACGCCACACTTTTCAGATCACATTTCTAGAAATCGTTGGAAACCATGTATGATTTAACTTCCACTTCACAGTTATTCACTTGTTGTTTTATCACTGAAGAGTCCAAAACATACATTGAAGTTTTTAGTTAGGATGTGACAAAATGTGAGGAAAAAAAAAAATCAATGGCGTTTTAATGCATTTTCAAGGTGCTCTGCTAATACTTCAGCAATAATCCAGCGGAAGATGTTTTAGTTGACTCTCCTGCCGTGTCTTTTTTTTTTTTTCCATGATTTTGGAACCTGATTCTGTCCAGAATTTGTCTGAGTTGGACACCAAAATCCAGGAGAAAGCCATGAAAGTGGACATGGACATCTGCAGACGAATCGACATCACTGCTCGACTGTGTGATGTCGCGCAGCAGAGGAACTGTGAAGACGTGATCCAAATGTACCAGGTAGTCGGGCTGCTTGCTTTCACTTAACAAACGTCGACTGAGTTTGATCTCCTGAACTTAATCTTGTTAATGTCACTGCAGGTTCCAAACAACCAATCATCTCTGAGTATCCGCCGCAAGCCGACGCCCCTGTCCTTTAACGGGAGTGAATGTGACGAATCCGTCAGCACCTCTGAAGGCGAAGTGGCCGTGGCTAAAGAAGAGGAGCACTTTGGATCTTCAGCCAATCAGATCAACGAGGAGATGCAGAGGATGCTGACTCAGCTGTTAGTGGTCTGCTTTTAACCACAAAGGCAATTATCTTATAATAGAACAGTCTGGTTTTATTAATCACTAAATGCACGTGTGTTTGTGTTGTCGTCACAGACGTGAATGTGAATTTGAGGATGACTGCGATAGTCTGGCCTGGGAGGAGACTGAGGAGACTCTGCTTCTTTGGGAGGATTTCCCAGGATGCACTCTACCTCCAGATCCGACCCATCCCCCAGGGGAGGTAAGCTGTACCAATGCGAGTTATTTTTAGAAAACGATCCTGCGGTGTCAGCCCGAATATATGATGCACTGATGAAAAATGGGCAGTTTCAAAGCACAATCAAAACAACAACACTCTTTAGTGATGAAGGTAGGGCTGAAAAAAAAACTGAAAAAGTGCAAATAAAAACTTTGATAGGCCTTTAGAAAGTTTTTATATCTGTACCAATGAAGACTGTTTTCAAATATTACAAAAAAGTCTGTTTGGGAAAACTAATGATGCAGAAGTCAGTTTATATCTGACCTAATTAGTCAGACATATCTTCACATTTTGGTATAAATTTCTCCATATTATAATATTCAGATAGTGTTACTTTTCTATGCAGTTTCATTAAATAAACAGTTTTAAGCTCTACTGACACTGAGGAGATACATTTGTTTTTGTTTAGTATCAGTGCTTTTCTGTGGTCTGCTATTGCCAGATTTTCTCTGTGACATCAGGACTTAAAAATGCTTCGTTTGTTGACGTTTTTCATGATTTTTAAGCTCCTGATGTCGTTTGATGACTCTTCTAACACCAGGACAGTTTCAGTACCGAGACGTTGACAAACTTTCTTGTGCGTTTGTTTCCAAAAAAATAAAAAAATGCATGTAGGTGTTTGATTTCATTCAGCAGCTGCTTCATTGTTGAATGGTCTGTTTGAAACTAACAGCTGCGTTATTCAGTGAAATCTGAGCACAAAACAACCATGGACGCTATGGTTGGATTGTTTTCTCTCCTGTGTCGGATTATTCAACAACAGGCTCATTTTATGCTTACTACATTTTACCATCTCTACATATTTATTTTCCTGTTCTCAAACTGTCACTGCTCTGTGTTTCTGTGGGAGGAGGACTGTCTGGAAAAGGTGATTAATGACACAGAGTGTCTGTTCAAGTCCCGCGAGAAGGAATACCAAGAGACAATTGACCAGATTGAGGTCAGACATTTTTTAAACTTAAATAAGATTCCTGCCCATGTGTGTTACCTTTCTTCTTTCATTTCTTTTCTTTTTATTTACTTACATTCTCACCTCATCTGAACAGTGATCTAACACAGGTTTCCATATGTTTATGGATGTGTTGCATGCACATTTGGAACTAAAATCTTAAAACGGAGTCCAATGAAACGTTTTTCAGATTTTTAATTTAACTAATAAAGCTGGGTTTTGAGTCCTGTATTTTCTAATCTTTTACACGTGAACCACTTTGTGAAGTCGGACTAACCGTTCCTGTCAGGGATTTTACGGATTTGAATCTTTGGGATGTTTTTCCAGCTGGAATTGGCCACAGCCAAGAGCGACATGAACCGACACCTGCATGAGTACATGGAGATGTGCTCGATGAAGAGAGGCCTGGATGTTCAGATGGAGACCTGCAGGAGGCTCATCACTCAGAGTGGAGACAGGTACAAACACACACACACACACACACACACACACATCACACACACATCACACTCACATCACACTCACATCACACTCACATCACACTAGCATAACCAGCATTTCGTCTATTTTTCGAACTTTTCAGGTTTCCCATTTATGATATTTATTGTATTAGAACAAAATTTTTCCAGCACAGAAACATAAAATTTTTATTATTACGTAGAAACTGTGGAGTCCTCATTACTTTTACAAATTAATAACAAACTGCACTTAGAAAGTCCAGAGAATATTTATACCAGAACAGGGATTAGAACTTGGAACCCAGAAAAACGACCTTGGCAACTTTTTAGACTCCTGTCCTTCCAACCCAGAAAAGGAATTAGACCAGAGGATACTTACTGATTCTTATCTACCAACCCTGAACAGGAGTATCTAGTTTATTTACTTTGGATCAACATTATTAGATTTTTCTTCCTTGCTCTTTCTTTTGGTTTGTTATTTTGTTTAAATTTCCTTTTAAATCCTGTAAAGCACTTTGTATTGCCTTGTTGCTGAAAATGTGCTATATAAATAAAATTACCTTAACCTTTTACCTTTATTAAAATAACGTTTTAAGCTGCTATAATGTTTGTTAATCCTGACTTTATAAATATATAAACCAATTTATAGTTTGAAACCTTCATGAATATGAAAACCTAGAAAACAGATATTTATAAATATGTGCATATGTTCATATTTATAAGCAGAATATGCATGGTTTTGAAAATTGTGATTAATCACATCACTAGAGCATGATTTTTCAATTGATTGACGGCACAAATTTTTATACACATTTGCATAATGTTAGGCTGTTTGTGTTAGCTGTAATGGTTTTACAGTAAAGCTGGGGTGCAGCTGGACAAAAGATGACAAAACTGAGTCTCTTAATTGTCTGTTTAGAAATATTTTTTTGAAGAAATTCAGTTTTCAAAGATCAGACAGGTGCAGGTTTGGACTCTAAAAGACCTTTAAAATATCTTACGCCTCAATGTCGTGTATCAGATCAACTGCATTTTGCAAGTTGGGAATCATGATTTTCATGCCTCCAGTTAACGAACTGCAGCCGAAAGGATCACTTTGGTATAAAGTAATATTCTAATTATCTGATAAACTGATTATCATTATTATCATTAGAGGTTAATCATAGTCATGAATAAAAACTGAAATAATACCCTGTAACACATCCTATATGTTTCATATTTTGAATAGAATGACTGAAATAAATTAACTTTTTGTTATATTGTATTTTATTTTCCTAAACTAACTTTACAATTTCTACATCTCTTATCAAGCTGAAAATTTTTTTTTTATAATTTCATGAAACCTTGAAGGTCAAGAATTACTCTGTTTTAGTTTCTGTAACTTGTTTCTGTGTTTTCTGCGTGCAGTAATCCTGTCGTACCGTCAGAGGAGAGCGACCAGAGAGACACCGACAGGTCTTCATGCTCCCCGCCCTCTTCGTCCAGCAGTGGGAGATCTTGACACTTCGTCACTCGTCCGTTGAAAGATGCTGCGTTCATGTGACCTCTGCTACAAACTGCGACAGTACCACACCGTATACACGTGAAACTACGGCGACGCCGTGTTTACATTTGAGGAAATTCATTGAAGATATTCTATAATTAATTGGTGATGTGTTGCCCGTACAGATCAGTCTGAGGGAAACCTGAAATTTAGACTGATTGATTTCAGACTTGAAGAAAGTTAAGATCCCGAACTGATTGTTAGAAAAACAAGCTGCTGTTAATTATTGTGATGCAGGGAGGTAACAAAAACTATAAACTAACTTATTTAATCTTCAAATCATCATACTCTTCATCAGTGATGATATATGAGCAATATTTAAAACTCTTATCCTCAGTAAAGTTTCTATAAAGTCTGTAATGTTCACACCTGGTGTATTTACAGTCTTTTTGCCCATAAATATCCAGCTGGGGATAAGGGAAAGATAGCGAGTTGTTTTTCACCATCAGGTAGTTTCTAATCAATGTTTGTGTTTGAAGTCTAATTAGATCCCGTGATGCACAACTTATTTGCCTTCCAGACATCCTGATGAATTAAATCTCACAAGGTAATTTTATCAAATCAAAGAAATAGATAAACATATAAAAGTATCAAAACAGAGTTTGAGTTTGTGCTGAACATCATACAAAACTACATAAAGTACATATTCAGTACTTATCTTGTCCATCTGGACAGTTTAGTGTGCAGTCACTCTGAAAAAAGACATATATATTTTTGGACATATTTGTCCACTCATTATTTATAGGCTGTGAATCATGTCATCTTCCGACCCACCGCTCAGGCTAAAAATGCCCTGAGCAGTGGAGCTGCTGCAAAGCAGCTGCAAAGAATTAACTCGCAACATCGCTCTTAGTTGCATGTTAATAATTTTGGAGTCAGGCTTTAGGGGAGCAAATCACACTCTGCTTTCAGAGAACTTTAAGCAAGCGTCATTACTGAATGGTTACAGCAGCAGAGCAGCGACATGATCACTGAACACATCCCACATTGTTTTAAAAGAATCAAGGATGCAATAAACACTGGATGATGAAATTATCGAGAGGATTGCCTTTAAGATCCAGTTTATGGACTACAGTGTGTCAACGTAAGCAAAACAAAGGATTGTCTTGTTTCATGAAAACACTGTGTCTACAGGACCTGGCAGGAATCTACTTTGAAACCATCCATTAGCTTCACTGTTTGGTAGGAAACAATCTTTCCTTCTTCAAACTGAGATAATTGAAACTTATTAATTATAAATCAGATATTTATTGCTCAAAACTCTGTCCCAAACAATTTAAGCAGTCCCTTTACTTTCAGAGTTGTTCTAATGTGGCAGAAATCTGCTTTGTACCTGGCTGTGACAATCTTTATTTCTCCAAACTTGAGTAATGTAGACTTATTTATTGCATATAAGAGATTAAGAAGAAAAAAACATGAATGCAATAAATGTTACATACTAAAGTCCTCTTAAGGATGCAAACTTAAAAGGTTTGGTGAGCTGGAGAGTAAATAAACATGAAACAACTCCTCCTTGGACTTGGTTCTGCTCTGATTAGCTGTTAGCTTGTCTCACCTGCAGGCTACTGACTACTTACAGTGTCTCCTCGGAGCCCCACTCTAAATAATCTACCTCCATTTTTAAACTTGGAGTTGTTTTAAGGCAACAAAAATCGAATTTGATCCTTAAGAAGGCAATGACTCTCTGCTAGCTTTTCACGAAGGTGGACAAATATCCACCATCTTCTGTATTATTTACAGAATTTGATGATCAAGAAAGCTGCATGTAAGATACTGACGGCTAATTGCATCGCCACAGAATTTCACTTTAAATAATTCAAACTATCAGCTTAAGGTTGAAGTTGTTCTGATCTTTTGCTAACTACTCGTTAGCTGAACTCAATGGTGAAAGCTAATCGCTGTTTAATTTAACTCAAGTAGTTCAATTAACCACTGCAGGTAACATATTAAACACTCAAAAGCTCTCTTCAAAACCTGACTTAAAGTCAAACAGTTTGCTTGACTCGCCAGGGAAAACTAATCCCTGTTTCTCCAAACTTAGGTTGTTTAGAAAACAGCAGCTAATCTTCTGACAGCAAGTAATATCTATTCTGAACCCCATCTAAATAATCCATGGCAGTGCTTTAAATTAATCTCTGGAAGAAAAAGTCCAACATAATAAGCAGCTTCAGCAGCAAAACAAGTGGAAATCAACAGCAAGCATCCCGAGACAAGCCTTTATCCAACTTTTATGGGGTAAACAGAAGTACTAAACACAAATATTGTGCCACTTTAATCCCTGAGAGACAGAAAACGAAAAACTTTCAGTTTAGCCATGAAGTCTGCATACGTTACAGCAATATTACTCCTAACGCTTGCCTGGAGTGGGAGTTCAAAACTGTAGGCTAAAGATCACAGAGCTGTTTGATAATGAGTCTCATTGCGGCTTACTGTAGCTTAGAGTGAGCAGGTTGTTTAAGCAAAGCTGCATGGTGGAGCAGAACGTCTGTATAGACAGCAGAGGAACCAAAATGGTCAAAACTTCATGTAAGTTACTCACCGAGTGCCAAAATAAAAGTCAAGATTATGACTCATGAGGAAATAGCTAAGAAAAAATAACTGGTTATAGCTGTGGAAGCTATGTCACAAAGGTGCTTGATGTACTTTACTAAACCTATTTTTTAGCCTAGAAGCGTTTGCACATAGAAAGGAAGCAAAACTATATGAATCATATGAAGCAATCAGCGCTACTACTTGTAAAACAGACGACACTGGAAATAGACTTGTTTCCACTTGCTTTACATATTTCAGGTGAACTTATAACACATACCTCATGTTTATTTATACATTTGAACATCAAATGATACAGGAAAGCATCGCTGGCTATCATCACTGTCGGGGGGAGTAAACCCCACATCACTGCTGTACAGTACTATCATAAACTCCTTCTAGTTTTTTTTAGTCGCATTAACCAGGTGAAATGTCGTGATTCTCACTTCGGCACTTTGTTTCGATTACGAAAGACGGCAACTTGCAGCGTTTGCATGTGAGGCTGTTTGGGTCAGCTGCTTCGAGTGTTTTTTCTGCCATTTGAATCCAGAAGAAAGATGTGAAATTATGTGCTGTGAGAGGCCCAGAAAGCCATTTCCTTTTACCTTCAGACACCGAGTGAGTCTCTACTGTATGCATGTGCCGTGTGTCTGTTTTTGAGTCTTTTCAGTGGGTGTTTTTAAAACGACTTTTACTGGCGCAGATGCACAGTGTTGTAGAAAATGAAACAGAATTACTAAAGGGTGACATTTTAGATTAGACTGTCTTTTGTCTGTGGTCACCCATGAAATTCAGAATCAAATGAGAGCTATTTTCCATTACTAAACTTCCTTTATGAGTCTTTGTGTTGGCCAGGTAAAGTCAATTTAAAAACAACTCAAGTTCAGGAAAATTAACCTGTGAAAAACCAATGCTTTTGCAAAATGACTGTACAATGGCTTTGAAATGATAATAATGAAAAAATAGCTTTGAATAAATAGATGAGCTCAAAGAAGCGCGTCCACAGTCACACGCCTGAAATGAAAATTGACTTGAAATTTGAATGGAAATATGTTTCGATTAAATATTTGGCAGATAAAAACATAAAAGTGTTTTTACAAAAAATAAAAAAATAAACTCTTGCCTCAAGAGTTGAATACCAATTTGTGTCACATAGCATTTGGAAACTAATCCTGTGGACTTCTTGGTTAAATTTAAGTGTGTGACTTTGCGTCAAAATGAAATATGTTTTTGGCTTAGAAGCTTTACTGCAGAGCTAAAGTATGTAATGTATGTAAAGAGAGACTGAATGAATAAAAGATACAACTGACGATCAACATTTTGTCTTTCCTCTTGCAAAACATTTCATTCTGATGTTTGTACTGAAACTTCTGCAGTCCAGATAATAATTATTCATAACCTTGGCAAGTTTAGGTTGAAAGTTTTCTTATACTTTCAACAACATGTCTTTTTTTTCCCCTCATGGGTGGAAACATTAAGTGTTTTACAGTCGCCTTGAGAACCTGTGATAGGATTTCCAGCAGCTCATCAAAGATAAATAATCAAAATACCAGTGGAAACACAAAAAAAGTTGGTCAGAAATGTTAAAAAATATTTGAATTTTCTACTGATTATTTGACTTTTTTATTCTTTGAAATGTTAATTTTTTTTCTCAAAAATGATGCATCTTTTAGATTATCTTCTGAAATATGTGTCTCATTTATTCTGAGAAAATGAATGAGTGAGTTTTAAATCAGTCTGTGCGAGGTGTGTGAACAGTTATTGACCTACCTGTGTGTGGTCGAATTTTCTTAGATTTGAACTGAGTAGTCAGGATAGTGAGTCTGTCACAAAATATCTGGAAGGTTTGCTGAGAGGATCTATGACTTTTCCTGACATTTCTGTTTTTTACGTACACATAAAAGAAGAGATCGGTTCAGTTTCATTCAGAAATTTACTTACACCTTCATTACCAGCATGGAGGACATGTTTTTGTTTTTCTCTCTTTTAAATGTCTGGTTTGAATCATTTTTCTTTCTGGGTACGAAGTTTTGAGTTTCCAGTATCAAAGTTGTGCACACATGCTCAGATATGCACAGGTTCCCCCATTATTTGGTTTAATGTCTCTTGGTCAGATGCACCTCATCCATCTGCTTCTAGTTGCCACAGTTTTAGCTCCATATTTAAACTGGTAGAGTTCATTTAAACTGGTTTTGGGAAGAGCCGGATTATTCCCCAAACGGTTTAGATGTGTGTTTGGAAATCCATCTGGCAGAAAACATCCCCACAGTACAATACTACCACCAACGTGCTTTAAAGTATGAAATGTTCTTGTGGAGAAATAGACGCTGTTTTATGTCAGCTATACTGCCCCGCAGCATGATATGACCTCCACCATGCTTTGCAGTTTGTACAGTGATATTTTTGCCTCACCTCAATCTTTAGAGGGCGTGTTGCTAGTTTATTTCGAGCCTGAAGACGGGTGTGGAGCTGGGACTCAGTTTCCTGGTAAGCTCACTATCATGGCTTTAATGTGGGCACAGACGCAGGTTTTCCAGCAGCCTCCGGTTCATGTTAGGTTTGAGTCACTGTGGGTTTTGGGCTGTTTTTGAACAGTTTGATCATTTTCCTGACATCTGATGTCACCAGTTTCAGATTAAATTGTAACATTTCAGATGAGTTTATGTACTTCTGACTGGAACTTTATACAAAGAGTCTGAAAATGATAAGCATATTGTTAGACCTGTAACAACATCAGGGTGCGAGCAGACCAGCTTTATTCAAGGTGGCAGATTTATTTATTTTTTTTTACATGACTGAAGAAATTTTTATCTTCACCAAGAGGAAAATCTCTGACCGTACTTTCAGTAAGTGAGATGAATGATTAGAAAAACGATGTATTGTTGTCACTATAATGACTAATGTGTTCAGTGTCACTTCTTGGTGAATTCAGGGAACTATCCGAACACTTCTGCCTCTTTCCACGCCCATCATCATCATCAGCACGTTTTTTCATTTAAATTCTGGGAGTTGGACATTATTATTATTATTTTATTTTTTTGAATTAATAAACTGAACTCAACAAAAGGAAGATGTCTTCTTAGAAAACAACAACCAAATCAGACGTGAAACCCTTCTGGGTGTTGTGAAGATCAATTCCTTCTTCATGTTGTTGTGCAGACAAGCTTTTAGTCAGATCTTACAGTTCAAACGGAAAGTGATGACACTTTTGAGGCATAAAAACTTAGACAGTTGGCTAGTCTGAGAGCGCTGAAAGTATAAACACCACAGCAGCAGCGGCGAGGGGCGGAGGAGGCAGGAAGACAAAACCAGGTAAGGAAATAATGACACAGATTATGGTTAGAGTCTGTGAGAAAAGAAGAGAAGAGAAGAGAAGCCGAGGCAGAATCACCTACAGGAAGTTCGACAAAACAATAGAAGCAGAATACAGGGAGAACTTCACCGAAGGTAAGATCTGATCATTTTTATTGTTTATTATCAGGAAATATAAAATATATATATAAATGTTATTGTGCGCTTTTAAAAGTAACAAGAATGAGTAACACATATAGAGCAAAACATTTTCTTCAGGACAATATAGTCACCTGCATATCGTCTAATTTCTCGCCTAGAGAATGGGGACTGTGCAATACTTCATGGCTGTGCTGTTATCTGCACAGTTGGTGCTCAACTCTCCCACGGTAAAAAAAAAACCATTTCCTCATCCTGCTCACCTTTACTCATGACTGCAAGAACCATGCTTTTTACTTAAAAAATAGGTCAAGTGTATTGAAATTAGCTGCATGAAGATATTCTTCTTATTTGTACTTAATTATCAGAGTTTGAAGAGGATGGAGGATAACAAGAAGTGTATCGAATGCCCTGCAGGTAAAATGTGTAGTGATTTTTTTATTTTAAAGTCTTCTTTACAAAGTTTTAAACTCACTTTGTGATCATGCATTAATAATGTTTATTAAATATCTGCCAATCTGTTGGTGCCCTATTGAGTTTCTACTCTCTTCATGAAAGAAATGACATGTTGCACCCTGTCATCGACCACATCCTTGATTTATATGCACTACGGGTCTGCAGACACTCATGGCACTCGCTTCCATCCTGTTGTTCTTACTTGTTTCTTCCTCTTCTGCCAGGTGAATATCAGAAGTCTTGTAACGAGTGCAAACCCTGTCCTGATGGCTATTACACCGAAAGGAGCAACCAGGAGCCTTCATGCTATCCGTGCTTCAGAGACTGCCAACCACGTAAACAAATCTACATCAATTCCTCCCTGAATTACTTGATGCATGCATGTGAGGTCACATGCATGCATCAAGACCCGGCTCTCACGTCTGGCTTTTGGCTCCTTTAGGGTATCATCTGAAAGAAGTTCAGAGCTGCACAAGAACAACCCCCTTGAAATGCGAGTGTGAGTCCGGTTTCAGATGCATGGACGCGGATCCCAAAGGGAACTGCAAGCAGTGTGAAAAAAATAAACCCCCACCAGGTAAATCCTGACGAAATCCTGTTTTAATTAAGATTAGACAGTTTGAAGTTATATATTTTTAATTAAAAATTACACAAACTGATCCAATACAATAACAACACAACGCAACCTTAGGAGTAATTCTGCTCAGAGTCGTAAAATGAAACTCACTCGGGTTCTGAGAGTTATCAGGAGTTTTTGCACAACCGCAGTTTAGAGAAACGGAAAGAAATCCCGACCAGACAATCAAGCTAATGGTTAGTCTGATCTAATCCTTCTCCCACATTTAAACCACTTCAGCCTTACAGGAACGATTCAGATACGGAGATTTTATGAGCCGTCAGCCTCCTACCTGTAGCAACCAGCTCTGTGAAGGAAACTGAAGGAAGATCTTTTAGAGAGTCAAAGTAACAAATAATGAGGGGAAATGGCTTCTTCCAAAACATATTTTAAATGAATAGTTAGATTATTTCAATTGTAGGATCTAAGGAGACACATTGTTTGAGGAAAATTAAAGAAGCCGTTGGATTGCACTGTAAAATGTTAAAACTTTAATGTATTCTTATTTTTAAGTCATGAAAACATTTCCTTTTAAGTGTAAAACTTTGTTTCACAGGATGCGAGATCTTTATAAAGATTCAAACCCACAGCTGTGTGTTATTTATTTATGGATCATATGATAAACAGATTGGTTTATTATGGAGACAGACTCTAAATTACAGTGTAGTTTTATCTTTAGTGACCAGCAGTTTTCAGCTTTAGTTGTGATATTCAGACATTTCTACTTATCTGCTCTGCTTCTCTATCATCCATAGGTTTTAATTACATGTATTATTTTCTAGTTTGCTCTTTGTTTGTGTTTGTTGAAAATCTAATTGAAATTATATTTAAAAGATAGTTTAAATCTGCTTGAGCTTAACTAGTGAGAACTAATCTCAGTTTCTACAAACTAGATGATACTAAGTGAAGGTAAAAAAAAAACAGCTGCTGGATGAAAAGATTTATCCCCTTTAGATCAACATCAAACAATTATAGATGCACAAAACATGGAGATAATAAAAAAATAATAAAGTCTTCCTGGTTTGATGATGTTGTAAGGCTTAAACTACTTTAAATACTCAACATCAAGTCACATGTTGTGTCATTGTACTATTTTTGTATCACGTCAAATGACATCTAAGAGAAAAATGCGAACGTGATGAAACTGCCAGAATTGCCTCTTACTAAATTTGACCTTTATGGGGAAATTTTAAGATTGAGTTGAACTTTGCATAATATCTTTATGCTGATTAGTGAAGACTGGTTTGGTTTACCCACCTCAGTAGTGAGGGCAGCGAGTGTCTGTCACAAACCTTATTGTTGTGTTGACTGCCCCCTAGGGGCTGAATTATTGTTATTAAAGATTTGATGTGGGTTTGAATCTGTGAGGGACTTTTTTTTTACATGTTGTTATTAACATACACAATAAGAGAAAATAAGAGAATTATATGATAATATGTGAGAAAACAGCAGGGAAAGTGGAGTCGATCACTAAAAGTGGCATTTTATTTTATTTCGAGGAAGTGAAAACAAAAAGTGATACTTTGAATGCTTTTATTCTGGTGAAAACTGAAACAAAAGTGTAATGTTTCTCTTTCTCATCTCCAGCAGTGACTGTGGTCAAACACAGACAGACTACCTCACCTCAGGACAAGCCCTGCAGCTCCTCCAGGTGAGTCATGGTTTTCACTGGATTACTGCTAAAATACTGAGTAATAGAGAATCTGGAGTGGTTTTGGAAATCCAGCCAGACGGTGACGTCTCCGTTTGTTCACATGTTTTCCTTTTCATCCCTCTCAGGTGCGGTCCTCCTGCTCCGGCCCCCACTCATCCCAAACCAGGTGAGTGTGTGTTTGAGTCTGAGGAAAAACTTTAACAGCTGTTCATTATGTTTAACACGTTTTGTGGTTTGGACCAAAAATACAGCACTTTTCATTTTAATAGATATTCAATTATAAGTCGTTTTGAATATTTTTCTACATTTCAGTCTATTCTGCTTGGCAAAATAGCTGAATCTTAGTCTTACTGGAGAACATTTGTGATTTATTTTATTTTTTATTTTTTTTAAGATTTACAGTTGATTCTCTGCTGAACATTTTACATTTCATTGTAGCTATCGCTGTATTTTTTTAATTTTTGTTCTCCTGGAAGTTCAGTCTCAGTCTTGTGAGTTCTGTCAGGTTTTCTCCCGTGTTTGCTCTGGATTTAGCTCCATCTATCTTCCCGTCAACTCTGAACGGGAAGTGTATTCTCCGTCTTGTTGAAAGACTGCGGGCCCACAGCATAATGCTGCCACCACTCTTTTACACAGTCAGAAAACGTTTTGTAAGAATAAGCATGCCTGAAAACTGGGTACATCTGCTTAATTATCTAAAAAATAATAACTGTCAAGTGGAAAACCTTAAATTTACACCCAAAGTGACAGTAATGCTTTTCATATATTTTAATATATTTTGTTTATGATTGATCATTTTGGTCTTAACTCAATAAATCCCTTGGATAAAAAAAACATATCAAATACCAACGTATCCATCTGAAGGGAGCAAAGGTTTTTTCTTGGTGGTTATGCTATGCCACACCAACTTTATCTCTACAGATGGCGCTAAAGTGCTTGACAAATACTATGGGCTTGTGTTTGACTCTGGTCTCTGTGTGTTACACACACTGGTTATTTCTGGTTGGGTTTCACTGTGCAGGACAGAGGGCTGTCTTTTAAAGTGTGTCATCATGTCAGCTTCTTGCTTGTTGGCTGATCAGATGAACACAAACATGACTGGATATTTTTATTAGATTTTATCAGACTGTCCTCATAATGCTGCTGCAAGGCTTTGAACCAATGCACGGAAAGTTTTTATGTCTACTTTTTTTTTTTTTTTTGAAAATTTTTTATTATTTACATTCTTGTAGTCAGAGATTTTCCAGTCATAGGTTTTAATAGATCCTAAACACATTTTAAGAAAAGAGGGAATAAATCTTTTAGGCTCCCAGAATGAGAAATGTCTTGCCTCCATCTTTGAACCGTCTTGATTCTGTTGATTCTTTTAAGGAGACTCGTTCATTCAGACTGGCTCCTTACTAGTTTCATGTTGAATGATCTTCATTGTATTCTGTTTTTATTGTTCTATGTTTCTATAATCTGTTTTAATGTTTGTTTCTATTGTTTGTGGTTCTCTGACCTCTGAAAAGTGCTTTATGAATAAAATGGACTTTCTTACCTACATAAAGCATAGTCAACGCAACAAATCCTGAGTATGGAAAAGAGGTCAAATAAATCACCGATAATACAGAAAATTAGACATAAGATATGAAAATTGCAGCATTTTTTTTTCCCCCTCCAGGGGGTCTTTTTGTGGGCTCCAGTGTCCCTTATATAACAGCAGGCTGACAGGAAGGGGGGAGGACACGCGGCAAATGTCAGTCAGGTCCGGGAATCGAGCCCGCGGCGGCCGCGTTGGGGGCTCAGGGCCTCCAGGTGTGGGTTCCCCTGCGCCACCACAGCACGCCCCAAAATTACAGCATTTTTAAATCAGATTTAAATGTCTGGCTACTATCCAGGGTTTTATTTATTGTTTTGTCAGAGAACGTTGAAGTTAAGAACTAAAAATAAACAACAGAAAGCTTATTATTCAGTTATATAATTAGTATTACTGGTTCTGTGTTTCACTCATCTACTTTTATATACATGCTATATTCTGAAAGTTTTATGTTTTACAGCTTCTTGGGATTTTTGTGTTGCTTTTAGTTTTCACCATTTTTAATTCTCTGTCACAGGACACAGCAGCGCTGAGCTGGCGGCCATTTTGGGCCCGGTGGTCTTCATAGGATGCGTGGCCCTTGTGATCATGTTCTGCATCTATCAGCCCCGGGATGAAACCTGTTTCCGACAAAGTAAGCTGTTCATTTACATTCAGGACAGTTTCTGCGGCCTCGGCTGAACTTTGTAATTGAATCAACTCAGAAGAATAATAAACACGTTTAAACTGAACGGTGCGGATATGAGTGTGACTGCGGATCTGTCGTGAGCTTTCTGCTACATGAATGATGAACATGTAGAGTCATCACTGAAGTTCTGAAACTAATTTTATGTTACTCATCATTCTGTTTTTCAGTTATTGCAAAGCTGTGTAATGAGGTATGTAAGCCGAGGTTTCTGCTACCTTTACGTACAGCCATGGTAAAAAAAAAAAAAAACAACCCATCCTTCAGTTCTTCTGTTTTAAAGCATCATCTGATCCTAAAATTATAACTTGAGCTGCACAGGACACCTGACAAGATCAAACACGGACATGACTTTTAAATAAAAATTAACATGAAACAACTAAAACTTAAGTACACCTTTGGAGAGCAGTCTTTAGCAGCAGCAGCATGACTCAGCACTGTGTCAAGCAAGTGGCCCCACGGTTTACTACCAAATGCTTTTGTGGTCAAATTTTATGACTGCAAGTGGCCCAGCTGCTGTGGGTTTAAGGTGGAGGGGCCATTTCAGCTGAAATGCTGACTGTTTTCACCCAACATGGCGTTTTTAGTCTCCAGACGTTCTGACTTATTGCTAACAATTCTTCCAAACAAGTCACTTGTCCTGTTTTTTATTATTTATTTATTACTATTACGTCAATTGTTCACATGAAGTTGAACATTTGACCTGCTAAATAAGGCTGGCAGAGTCTGAGTTTGAGGTTTTTCAGGGCCATTGAACTTTGCACACTAACGTGGTTTTACAAAAAAAAAAAAAAAAAAGGAAGCCAACATGTTGCTTGCCTTAGCCTTTTCTCTCACTGTCTTCAGTCGATGAGGACGTGTCTTTTGTGCGTTTTCCTCTTGAACATATACTTTCTCATTGTAGAATGATTCATTTCAAATTATTTGGAAATGGCTGGATACCCAATCCAAAGTTAATGGACAGCAAAAGGTCATGGTGCTTTAAACTTTTCTTTTGTTTACTTCCTACTGTGGCGTAATCAGCTTTTTTTTTGTTTGTTTGTTTTTTTTTGTTTTTTTTTATAATATTGTGTTATATACTTAATTTTAAATAATGTTAGGACATGTATCAATCTAATTTTCACCATGTATTGATGCATAAAACCCCAGAACGGTGAAGGAGGGGATTTATTTTTTTAACCAAAACTGAATAGATTTTTGCTTGATATTTCTCGCTGTTCTGTACAAGTTGATGACACGGTTCTTTTTTAGGAAGGGAAAAATGGCAGTCGCAAGACAAAGGAGTCGACTCATCAGTTCCCCAGAGACACTGCGAAGCAGCAGACGTCCCCTCTTTCAGATGCCAGTCTTGGTACTGATGAGTGAAATAAGCCTTTTCAGATGAAGTTCTTGACTCGCATGAATTCAGAAAGAAATTATGAAATGTTTGAGAACCAAATGATTACACTGATCTCTTATGTGTTTTTTTTCTTCTTTTTAGGTCCAGTCCAGGTCCACAATCCAGGCACGGTCATCTTCAGCTTGCTCAGCCACTTCACCGGCCCGGTGGGGCCGACGGATCTGAACGGAAAGAGAGCGGAGAGGGCGAGCCACGAAGAAGAAGATGAGAGAGACTGTCCCGTGTTTCATCCCACGCCTTCGCCGAGTATTCACCTCTCTAAAGAAGAGGGCGGCGGTGAGACGGAGGATGTTTTCTTCCCCTCCCAGGAGCAGGGGAAGGACTTCCACGTGTCGAAGGAGGAGGCGCTGTGATGTGATCTGGAGGACATGCTGGACTCTTGGAAAGAGAGGAAATGTAAACCTTGAAAACACAAACACAGGCAGGAGGAGAAAAAGATCCATCTTCCTCTGGCAAACTGTGGAAGGATCACAGTTGTATTTTTTTTTTTTCCTGGTGGTTAAGGAAACCAACATCACACCTAACTTTGATGAAAGCGGGAATTGTGATATTTTTGTAATTTATAATTTAAAAACTTTTGTAAATATTATACATATTCTGTTGGATGTAATACTAGATTTGACTTGAGACACTTTGAGTGGAGTATTTGTTTTATTTTGCATAAAGGAAAATAAAAAAATACCTGAGGTTTTAAAAAAAAAATTGTACTTAATATACATGATTTGATATTAAACAGCAGCTCTACGCTATTTATATACATTTATACAGTATATATATTTATATGTAAATATATATACGTAGGAACAGGTTTAAACCTATTGGAGAAATTTCTGAGTGAGAATCTCATCACTGGTAAATATTCTTGTCTTATTATGTAGTATAGTGTACCATAGTACATACCTATTATCAAAATACCAAACAGCCCATGCAGGACTATTATAGTGTCCCACTCTGTGTGTTTAGGTGGAATAAATCTTCCAGTTTTTGTAGGTTTAGTTTTTTGTGTATTGAGATATCCTGTAGTTTTTGAACAGCATTAGTAGCTGAACCGTCCGCCGTAGTCCTCTCCATCATAACGACTGAAGCGACGTTTGTCTCCATCCGTCTCCAATATCCAGGCGATGTTGTCTCTTTCTTGTGGCAGTGAAGATTTTGACAAGTATTTTCGTTTTCCAAGTCCAGGATTTAATCCTTTATGCATAAATCGATGCAGTGGTCACATTTTCCACACACCTCCTGGACCGGCTTGGACACGTCGTCATCCACTGCGCGCAGAGGGGCTGTCACAGTTTTTTCAGGCAAAAAATAACCTGAGAAGCAAAGTGGAAAATATTTTTAATTAGATCAGCAATATATGACGAAAATCAAAAAAACAACTTATCTACATTTTTGCATCCAAATAGTCAGTGTATTGGTCTATTTTGATCATTTTGTGAGCAGCATCTATGATCTATGTGCAGCTTTAATTTGCATGGTCAGTTTTAAACAATCAGCCAGTTTTCTAGGGATGCACCGATTTTGGGAGATCGGTGAACAGTCGATATTTGCACGTCAAGCCGATCTTATCTACTTCAACAAAGGTCTAAAAATCGACCCCTGTCCTGTTCTGCTCTGCAATAAGAGAGGTTTGACTGACAGACCGGCCCATCAAGTCATGTTTGCATTTAACAATAGTCACCCCACTGTTACCAACTCAGCCACTTTATTGCTATATTTAGTGACATTTCAGACAAAAAAATGGCCGAAATCAGAATTGGCAAGTCAAGCTTTTTAAAGATTGACCAGAAAATTGCAGTCGGTGTAGCCTTACAAATTAGTGTTTCCAAAACCTGTCTATTGTTTGTGCACAATGTTTTATCAATTCTAAAATAAACTGTTATTGCTCCTTTAGCCTGCTGTGCTCAGAGTGAGACAAGTAGACAGGCTGCAGAGGATGGATGTGTATCTGGGTCATGTGGCCCGGATGCCCTCATCTTTAACCAAGCAAACGGAAATTAAACACCAATGAAATCTTAAAAATAAGTTTTCTGAAAAAGAGAACAGCCTTTTCAGGAAATTTAGTTTTCAAAATATAAAATTGAATCACAAGAAAATATGACATAAGAACCCAAATTATTAGCAAGTCATCAAAACAAAGTAAACATTTTAATGTTAGGCTGACACTATCATCACCAGTGTTTAAACACGAGGAAATAAAGGGGATTTTTCATGGAACAAAAAAGCTCATCACATCTTTGAAGTATGTATGTCACCTTGTTTCCCTCCCTTCTTGAATAATATATTGTATTTTGATCAAAAGTCTGCTATTCTGAACTTTCAGGATGCGACACTTTACTCTGATTGTGGCATCAGCCTAATTTGACTTTCATAGATTTTCCACACTGATAAATTTTCTCTAGGAAAGAAATTTCAAAGGACTTTGAATGCCAGAGTGATCAGATAAAACATAAACTGGAAAAGATTTTGAATGTAAGTTGTTTTTTGATAGTTGTTCTCATCTTACCGTGATTGGATCTGATCCAGTGCAGAATTGGCTTGATTTTTGTCATAACAACCAGAGCAATTCCAGCACACAGAAGGGCGATTATCACCAGGAACCACTGAGTATCTGCAAAAAAATAACAAAAATAGATATGCATTCAAAGAATTTACACCTAGAATAATAATCTTAAGAATTTCTATTTCATATTACTGTCAGCTCACCGTACCTCTGATTTTGTCATTTTGTGGTACAGTTGTCTTGGCTGTGGAGGTGGATCCAGCTACTAGAGGAGGAAGGAAAAACAACTTATCAGTTCAGTGCAGATGGCCAGAGAAAAAAAATACGAGAAATTCATATTTTGAAGACCAGACAAAGAGTTTGTGTGAGACTTTCCTCAATAGTTACTGCAGGGTAAGCAAACAATTGGATTGAAGCACAAGCATGCAGTAAAAGTGCATAAAAAGAGAAACTTCTTGTGTTTGAATTATTTTATTCAACAAGCCAAAGTTTCACACAGTTTTAACACTATTGTACCTTTCCATTTGATAAACCAGTGTTAAGAGAAAACTAAACTAAATCAACATTTGTCAAAATCTACACTTGTATGTAAATAAAACTAACAATTGTAGGCCAACAAACATGGGATCTTATAGATATTCAACACAAACTCCTATAAAGATTAGATGCGATTTCACAAACACCACATTTCCTGCCATGCCAGACTTATTTTGGTGTCACAGAGGTGGAAACAGAAACTGTTTGTAGTAAGACATAGGAAACTTATCTACATATTGGGGTTAGAATAGTTTCCTATGTGATAAGAAGAAATTGTTTGATAAATTTGCAGCTCTGTGTGCAAAAGTACAGGAGCCTAAAGTCAGTAGAATAAAGTTTTACTTTATAAAGTAGAATAAAGTTTTACTTTATTCTACTTGGTTGGATGTGCGGAGAAGCTTGGTTTCACCTGCGGTGGACGGCGGCGGCGGCGGCGTGGGCTGGGTGGTTGTTGGGACAGGATCACAAAATGTGCAGGACGCGTCTTTGCATCGATAGCCAGCTCTGCACTTGCAAACAGTGTTTTGGGTTCGTGTGCAGTTTGACACAACCTCAAAGTTTTCTGCCAAAGACAAAAGAAACAGTCATGTTAGAATATACGTCACTTAAAAGAGACGATTCAGATTTAGTGACTTAACGGGAATGTACTGCAAGAGAGTGACTTTGTGTTCTATTTATGATATGGCCCAAAATGACTCACAAATTTTAGTTTCAAGTTATCAGACAGTTTTATTATCACATCGTCTTTATGGCCGTTATTTCTTAGTGAAAGCATCGTTTCGATTTGATGAAACATTTTCTTTCTCTCAAAGAAGCCACAGCTTGTGTGTTCAAAATTAGCAAACAGAAAGCTGCCTAAATTACTTCCACAGAGCTAGAGTCATAGCAAAATATCAATGTTTATGAGGCATTTTCAGTTATAATTTATCAAAAAACAATGAGAGCAAATTTGAGTAAGGAGATCTTGATGATACCCTCATTCATAAATCAACTCCTTTATTACACAAAGAGCAAAACTTCCACCTGGAAGATTTTCTGATTTCACTTTAAAAGACTAAAAGGAAATGTTGGCAAGAAAGTTCCTCCCTTCATTGTGACAGACATGTAACAGAGCAGCTTTATGAAATATTTGTGATTTAAAACGTATTAGGTGCTTGTCAAAGAACAAAACCTTTCAGTATGTTGCTTGGTTTTCTGAAATATTGGTTCCATAATTGATACGTTTAACGTTTCAAGTCAGACAGCTATGACAACCTAATATAAGGGGTAAATGTGGATCAGGAGGAAGAGTGTAGATCCAGAAGTTGTCATTTTGAATCCAGCTTCATCCTAGCAGGTCTATGAAGGTTTACTAGTGTGATCATGTTGTTAGCAAAATGTGGCTTTAAGTTTTATGTGTAGGAAAGTAGAAGGATTGTAAAAAGTTAAGTCCACTTTGAAAACATGAACAGTTGTGTTTTAAAATGCTTTCCACATTATTTATCTTATTACTTTTACTAACTTTGTGTAAAATGTAAAGCTCTCCGATAAATGAACAGAGGTTTTTCTGTCATTAAAGGGTTGAAAGGTGTAATAAAACCATCAAGAAGCTGATCTTTGGGATTTTTTTCTTCTTCTTTTGCTTGCAGCCTGCAAACTGATAAGAGCGTTAGAGATCCAGAGCACAACAGAAACAGTCGTGCTGCAAGGTCAGCAAGTTAAATCGTTCTGTGGGTTGAATCGTTTCCACCTAAATTAGTTTCCATTCACTTTAATTGACATGGAGCCCCTGTGCTTGTAGTTTTTTGACATTTTCAACACCCACCTTCCTCTTGCTAGATTCTAAAACAGACAAATGAGCTTTTAAAAAGTTTTCATGAAAAACACATTTCACACAGGTTCTCTTAAAGGCAGTATTAGAAAATAAAAGCCTCCAAACGAAAACAATATTATTTCAGACTGAGAACAGAGAATATGTTTTCACTTTGGTGCTAATTCTCTTTTGTGTTTTCCACTGTGACATTTAGAAATAAGGCAGACAGGTTATTTTTGCTCTCTTGTAGCAGCGGAGAGACATTTGCATTGGTATATTTTTCCATTTGCTATTTTGGTGAAATTTAGGTTTTTTTTACTTTTCACTTACATAAAAACGGTCTGCTTCTCAGAGGACTGCAAACATGACTCCCTCTCCCAGCCTTCATTACAGATGGTTTCACAGACCCCCCGTGTCTCTCCTCTGTTTCATCTCTTTCTGACTGTTTGCCCCCCTTGATGCATAAACAGGGAAATCCCCTCAGTAATAACAGTTTATTTCTGCTGGTAAGCTTCTCTGAAATTCTGATCCGCCGCCAGAACTGAGTAACATTTAACTGTCTGACTTCTACAGGCCTTTTGCAGTGAAACTGGTCAAATTTTGCGGTAAGAGCAGCAGATTACTCACTCTCACACATCACGCTCTGATCGCAGAGTCAGAGTTCACACAGAGAAACCTGAACCACAAGCTTGCAAAAAGAAGAAGAGACAGTGGAGTGTGTGAAGCTGTGAGTATCTTTACAGTAATGCTTGATCATGCATATGTTCAAAACAAAACCAGTCTATATCTACTCTGATTGCCTGGCGATAGTGTTGTAGTCAAAGTGGATCCTGCTGATGTCAGAGCTTACTAACCAGTTTTACGTTTTTACTGGTGACACATCATTTATCAAAAAAAAAAGTAAATTCATGATACATCGACATCAATAGCTCAGATTAAAATACTGCAAGTCTTCCCATTCAGACAGGACATTTACTGTAATGCTTCTTACCTTTTATGCAAACATCACAGACATTGCAGTTGTTTTCCTTGTTGTAGATATCCATGTACCGATTTTCATCGCAGGGGTCACATTGAATTTTACAGTCTTTTCCTACGCCTAAGCGTTTAATATAACGATGACCTGGAGCAAACACAGAGCAGTTTATGGTTAATGACATTGACCATAGGCACTTTAAAATACATAAATATAAAAGCAATGTCACACTACCTGGCTCACACATTGGACAACATTTCTCGGGATTGCCTACCGGCCATTCATATTGCTTGTCGTTGCACTGGAGCCCAGAGGAGGAGAAAGAGAGACTCCACAGCAAGGAGAACATGAGACAACAGAGATGCAGCATCTGGGGAGTAGCAAATAAAGGGAAGAAGAAGAAGAGGTGGAGAAAGCAGATTGTTGATTGTGTCAGGTATGATCAGATGCTGTTACAGAAAGGTTGTGAGAAAAAGAAGATGACTTTTATTAGTTGGTTTCCTCTACATATAAACAATTACTATTTAGAAACTGATTTTGTAAAACCTCTGAATGTTTTCTTTTGCTTATCAATCCAATTAAAAAGTTGATACATCATGAAGAAGATGAAGATATGTTGCCTGTACTCACCATGAAGGAGAAGCTGACAGAAGAAGATGTTACCTGGGACCCTCTGACTGTAAGACTGAGAAAGTAGTTGAAGTGTGTCAGGGGACTCTTCTCTTAAAATGTCACAAGTGACTCATCATGAAACCTGTCTGTTCAGTCTGTTTTCTTTTGCTCTCATCCTCTGGCTGCCCCTCCTCCCTGGACCCTCGACATCTGAGAACAGCCAACTGAGAACAGCCTCCATGTTTTTCCATCTTCTGTCTCGTTTTGTCCAAATACAAACTTTTGGCTGAAAACAGTCTGACACTTTCCCCTTTTTCATTACTTTCCTTTTTTTTGCTTCCTTGCTGTCATGTTGTTTGATGATGAGTGTAAATGATCATGTACTACTCATCTAACCCCAAACCATTTGATTACACTTACACAGAAGTGAGAGAAAGATAAACATTCAAAGAAGTGACTGATGATTAGTTGTGCAACTTCATGAACACTTCAGTTGATACTAAGTTAAGGTATCCTACTCACTTTTAATTCATAGAGTGAGTCAAATTAGTATTGAACATGTCAGTGTTTTCTTAATAATTAGAAAGTGCATCATAAAAGTTTATCGTAATCCCAAAGAAATAATACCAAACCAGTAAAGAATACACACAAAAAAACATAAAAAGCCAAGATTACATTGACTTTTCTAATTACATGGAAAACAATCTTGTGCCCTGTCCTCAATATTCTTAACATAAACTGGTTCAGTCCTAATTATTGACCAACAGGAATAGGTTTCTCATCATTGACATCTTGCAGAAGAAGTATTGCGTAATGGTTAAAAGAACTTGACGATCTCTCAAAACTGTCACAACCTCATTGTTGCACAACACACTGATGCTACTTCCAGCAACCAGACACTTTGGACTGTCTTGTTGCTGAAAATATAAATAAAATTACCTTACCACAGTAGTTAGACACATTTATGAGCTTCCAAATGTTTAATTGAGCACAAAATCATCTCAATTTGTAATCTTGAAACTCCTCTGAAGACAGAGGAGTCTACAATCTGAAAAGCTAATTTTCAACCCAGGAAACACAGAAAGACTTAGCATAAGAAAGTACAGTTCTTTCATGAAAATATTAAATATTACACTTAACAACAATGGCTTCATACATACTCACGACCCAAAGCTCCACTTCTGAAGTGAAGCAAGTTCTCTGTTAGTAATCCTGCAACCACTATTATTATAATCATGCACTTCCCCTTTTCCCTTTAGAGCCTCAACTTTGCCCACAAGAACATCTGTGTTTAGAAATATCTCTGCAACCAGTGTCAATACTGCGCTGTGCAACAATAAGGCTGAGAAAGTTTTAGAGATCTTTTTGTTTTACTTATATTGAGATGCTTTGTGTGATATACCTTGATAATAAGAAAACTTTTTATCATTCCTATCTGTATGGACCAGACCAGCTGATAATTGTTAGCAGATGTTAGCTGTTGTAGAAATACTGACAAATTGCAATTGATTTGTTTGCTTTTAATGCTTTTATGCAGCTTTTTTCTTCATGCGTTCATTACTTACTAATTTGTTTAATAACATGTAACTAAGTTAGTAGAGTTATTAATTTATTTATCTTTGAATGTGTAGATTAGTGAGATTCATACAAACATCTGATGTGAATTAGCGCAATTAGAAAACAGTTCATGTGTTCGAGTTACTTTCCTCAGCTCAAATACTGAACTTTAGCTTTGTTTTCTTTGGTATTCATGAATAAAATATTGTAGTTTTTACCACTAAGTTAGATAACAACAACAAGTTTTATTAGTCATGGGGTTTTCTTTAGTCTGGTGTATTTATTTACTTATTCGCACTGCCTTCTAGAGTTGCTTATTTGTGCAGAAACAGAATCTTGCCAGACTAAGTTACCAAATAATGTGATGGTATTGAGGATCCTGCACAGCAGACATGTCAGCCAGGAACTGCAGTCAAATGCATGCAGACAAACACAAGTTTACATGTGTTTTAACGTTGCATTTTGTTATGATCTTGAGGTGTGAGTCGGTTTTTCTAGTGAATGTGAGTCAACTTCCTTTTCTGCTAGCAGTTTCTTCTTATAAGGAGCTAGAGGTTGACCATCAGTGAATGGTGATTGACTTTTACTGTTACGATCCAGCCCCACCCCTTGTGCCAGTGATGGTTAGCTCTACAGTTTTCTGACTAATTTACAGCAGCTTGATTTCATACTTACCTTGTTCCTCAAATGCTCCCAGGTTGATGAAAACACTAAACTTCTGGACTCCTATAACAAAACTCCTCCTATTGCTCCTCCTGCAATTCCTTTCTCTCGCTAGCTTTCACTCTCCACCTATCGTGGAGCAACAATATCGTATCCTCTTCTGGACCTTAATATGTCCCCCATCCTGACACCAGAAACATCTGCTGACCAGGACTTTATCGAGTCTCAGCTTACCCTGTTTCCACCCTCCTCTCCTTCCTTCAAACTGTAAAATCCAATCAAATCAAACTTTATTTATGTAGCTCATTTCAGCAACAAGGCAGCTCAAAGTGCTTTACATCCTAAAAACATAAAAGCATTGTGCAGAAACCAGTAGCAAAAGATAGATTTTGTCAAAAGCCATCATCAAGATCATCAATGCATGTCGAATATGTTGGTCAGTGTTCCAGTGATTATGTTTCAAAAGCAACTCTAAACAGGTGGGCTTTTACTCTGGGTTTAAAGGAACTCAGTGTTTCAGCTGTTTTCCAGTTTTCTGGAAGTTTGTTCCAGATTTGTGGTTCAATGCTGCTTCTCTATGTTTGGTTCTAGTTCTGACATAGACAGAAAATATTTAATGTATTGTGGTGCTAAACCGTTCACAACTTTATTATCTAACAAAAGTATTTTAAAGTCTATTCTTTGAGCTACAGGGAAATTGAAGCTCAAAGAGCTACAATGTGTGCAAAGTGTAAGGACTTTAAAATTGGGAGCAGCAGCGTTCTGGATTTGCTGTCTGATTTTTTAGACTGACCTCTGAAGACACTGATGAGAATCAATGTGACTAAAGATAAAGTCATGATCGAGTTTCTCAAGATCTTACTGGGATATTAGTTCTTCAATCCAGGAACTATTCTTCAGGGGATAGAAGACTGGTGTTGTAACTGTCTTTATATGACTCTGATGGTTCACGTCTGAGTCAATCACCACACCTAGATTTTGGGGCTGATCACTAGTTGAGAGTCACCTGGTGACATCATAATGTGGAACTTTGTTTCACCTGTGTAGTTATGTAACTAATCTTATTTCTTGTTATAATCTGAGCATGTAGATATTAAATTTGTGGGATCCCAGGACTGAACCTTGGGGTACTCCACATGTGACTTTTCTCCAATCTCAGTCTGTGATTCTGTATGTGGGTCAGAAAACTAACCTTAAACATTAGCTGCTCTTGAGGTGTAAAGATAAAATAGAAACAGGTCACTCATGTATAACTCGGTTTAATCACTATTCTTGTTGCAGCTTGTTGCCTACGTATTATTTTATGTGGGTGTGTGACTGTGTCAAGATCACACGATTACACCTGACAGTCTTTAATAAATATCTGGTGTATTCAGTGATGGCATTGAAAGAGTAACTTTAATCGGGTTACTGATTACTCCTTGAAAAGTAACTTAAATTACTGATTATTTGATTGGGAAAGTAACTAAGTTACATTTAAAGTAACTTTTAAGTTACTTTCAGCAGCTGCTACAACAACACTCCGCCTCCTGCGAAAATGACATTGATTTTTGCCTAAACTTAATTGCAAGTTATTTTATAATAGTGACATCAACAATATATCTCCAGTTATATGGTTGAACTGAAGGGGAGATTTTTTAAAGGGGACAACAGTACAAAAAAAAAACAAAAAAAACTTTAGTGATTTGTGTGTTTTTGTGTGTTTCTATTGTCTGGGTCTAAAATCCTAAATAGGATTTTAGACCCCGCCCCAGCCTCCAGGTTGTGCGTTACGGCCCTGTTTGGTGTCAAAGCGCAGCTCACAGAGCTCCTCCTGCGGCTCCACAGCTCAGATGGCTGCTGCACAGATTTCTCACACTTATCTTAATAAAGAAGATAAGTGTGAGAAATCTCACACAACTATGGCACAACTAGTTGTGCACCTAGTTGTGCCATTAGGTGCACAACTAAACGCCATTAAGTTGTGCACCTAATGGCGTTTAGGTGCACAACTTTACGGACACGTTCATTCGTGGCTGTTTTCACGTTCTTTCAAATTAGTCTCGATGTTTGCAGTTTTCTGGAGCGCAACGCGAAGCTCGACGTCATTCAGAGGTAACACATTAACTTGATATTAACAAAGACGCAGCGGGATG